>NC_079311.1:40516469-40828969 GCF_023638135.1 Falco biarmicus
ACAGATGACAAAGATTAAAGAATTCAAGAAAGAATAAACTAAAACAAAGTTCCAAATGTAATCTTATTCTTCTTTCTACCTTCTCCAGTGGTCACAGGAGCAGGAGATGGGCTTGGAAAAGCATATTCCTTTGAGGTAAGATAGATTACTTACCCTTAAGTTTGTTTTAAACAAATGGCTGTTGCTACCTCTTCATCAGTCTCTGCAAGTTAGTAAAGTTATTCTAGGATTCAAAGCCACTGTGGCAAACATGGTGTTAATCCTTCTCACCTGTATGCACATAATAGCATTAATCAGGTTCTGAAAGGAAACTGGTGCTGCATTTCGGAGAAAAGTTATTCATGCCTCAATGGTCTCATCAGATCAAGGAAATAAAATCAGTAACCCAGGAGATTTCACATTAAATGTCCAGGGTAGGAATTGTCCTAAGGTGTCCTTTTTTCCCCAGTTTTGCAGCTAATCTGCTCTTTGACTTTCAGTGAGGTGATGCAGCATTAAGGTACAAAACGTAATTTTATAGCCTTTACACTTGCAAACACATTTTGGGAGATATATCTGAAACAACAAATAAAGGAGAAATCTGTGTAAATTAATATAAACTACTATGGAAATTAGAAGGAAACCTAATGGATTATTAAGAATCAGTGGCTCTAGAAGGCTTGCAGGAGGGAGGACCTCACGCTGTCCTTGTAGCTGCTGGTGTGCAGAGTCACTGCAGCAGCCCCTTTCTATTTACCTGTGCTAATCAACACTGAAGGCAGGGTGGCCTTGTCCTATCTTGTACCAGCGTCGCCATTAGTGGTAGTGACTGAGCAGTAGATTTTCTCTTTGGTACCTTCATTCAAAACTGTCTCCCTTTCTAGAAGCTGAACAGCAATGAAATATGAGTTGTCTTCAGAGCTGAAGTGACCAGGTGAAAATTAGCAGCCTGTAATATGCAAGAGATTAGATGTGATGCCTTCTGCTCATACCTTATAAAATATATCTCACAAGACAGGAAAATGTGATGCCTTTTGAATTAGTTTACAGGATTTTTAAGCTAGTCTTTCTAAGTGTATCCATTGTTTAAGCATCTACCTCATTATTTTCATTAATGGGAATGGCAATACAATAGCTACTTTTCCAAGTGTATTGAATGGGAAGCATGAAGAGAAATACCAGGTATTACAGTTTAGCATTTGGCATAGTTGTGATAAAGATCACAAGCTCTCCTGTGGGGTAGAAGGGGAAAAGTTGCCTTCTGTCTACTGACTGAGTTGCTGTAGTGATGATCGAATGGGAAGGGTCTGGTGAATACATAGGTCTGGAGGGAATGGGATGGAATGAAGACAGGGAGAGGAACTGTCAGAAATGCTTAAACATTTGTTTAACCCACGCCTTGGGGTGTAGTTACCTGTACATGCAGCTTGCTGAACTGACCGTGTGTGTGGCTGGTGATACTTACCCATGTGAAGGCTGCAGCAACCGGTGAATGTCTAGATCAGCACCTCCATCCTTGTTCTGCCTCCTTTGTGCTGTATGGGTTATACAAGAATAAATCCCATTTAAAAGATCAGCTACAGCACGTGAATGGCTGGTCTATACCATGAGAGAAAAATAAAACAACTACCATGGGCTTTTAAAAAAAGCTTGGCTGGGACTGGCTAGATTTTGTGGAACATTTGTTCATTATTTTTGGCTTTTGCGGGATGACTGAGAGACATCTTTATCCATGCTGAGAGGTACCTTCCTTCCCAGGTCATCCCTTTGATTGAAGCTGTACTCGGCTACTGCTCTGTGGGGCAGATCCCAAGCTCACACCCCATGAGCTCATAGCTCTGGCACATCATCTTGCTGGCTGATTTTGAAGCACACACTTGTGTGTAGCTTGTGAATAAATAAATCTGACCCTGCTGTTTTAGTATCTGTGTGCCTTTGGAGTTTCTGGCTCGGCACTGCTGTCTTGCTGGTCTGATGTGGGGATGTAAAATTCTCTGATGTTCTTCTGGTGTAGGTTCCTCTGGTGTTATGGGCCAATGTGAAGGCAAGCCTTGTTTGATGGCCACAGTATCTGTTCTTCTGGAGTCTGAGCTCTGACACCAAGTAATGAATTTCTTTCTGACATCCTGAGCTCAGGCACGGGCTGGTAACAATTCACAACTAGTATAAGAGCTTCACATTTGTTGGTAGTATATGGTACAGGAGACCAGTTCTTATGTTTTGGAAGATTAGTATGATGTGGCTTTCTCTGTTTGGCATTTTACGTGGTAATCCAGTTGCAGCACAAACAAACTAGTAAGCAGCAACAAGGCTTTACCGTTGGTCAGATTCTACTGTCTGTGCTGTATCTCCTTCCTCCAGAGGTCAGATCACACTGCTCCTCCTCATCAGACCCCCTATCCCACAATCCTCAGGGCTGTTTAACTACTTTGTGGAACAAGCTACAGCTGCACATCATCCATATCAATCAACCCACTGCTGCTGAGGCAAGGCCACAGCTGCACACCATCAATGCCAATCAACCCACCGCCTTCATTCCTCTACAGTAATCCCAGTAGGTGGTTCATCGGGTAAAACCCACCAGACAGATCCAGGCAAAGGTCACAATATTTAGCGGTTCAGTACCCTGTTTCCAAGGTTTATAGCTAGAGAGCTGGCTGGGGCTGTGGGAAGAGCCGAGCAGCTGTGAGGTCCCAGAACACTACTTCATTGATGCCAAACTTTTCAAAGCAAATTATTGTCCCTTTAGTTTCCTGAGCTTGTATTGAGAGGCAAGCCCACACATAGAACCTGACTCTTCCAGGCTTCCATAATGGCTCAGCCTGTATTTCTAGCACATCAGGGCGATTTTGAAGGACTGGCCTTCTTGAGCGTAAAGACCCTGACCTTTTAACTGACTGCTGTCATATCAAGAGAACTGGGATTTTGGATCTCGTTTGCTATACTTACTCCAAAAGCCAGGTTTCTGTCAGATTTTGTCCATTAATTCTTGGGCTGATGGGGTTTAGACTCACTGGACTTATAACAAGGAACAAAACCAAGTCAACTGTGAGCATGCTGCCAGGGTGTCACATCTCTACTCAGGTGTTAGCATTTCAGGTACAAGTGCAGTCTCGTTTGTTCTGTTTTTCTGATGTAATAAATACAGATATGCTTTAGTATCTGTTACTGACTTAGCACCTCAAACATGCTGGATTTATGGACAAGGCCGTGCCATACTCTGAGGTTTATGGTTTAGCCTCTGCACACTTCTCATGTGATGTCAGGGCACAAGCAGGATGTTGGTGGCTTACATGGTCAGCATTTTTGTTATTGTTAATAGTTCAAAAGTCTCTTATAAGTCAGGCCAGGATTTGTGTTTAATCAATGTTTCAGCAGACCATTTTGAGACAGGCAGTGCATTCATTTTTTAATACAACAGTTCTCAGATCTTAAACCTTTATTTCATTTCCTGAAATTGTGTGTAGTATTACCAGCAGTTTAATACAAGCTAAATATGATCTGAGTTCTCCTGGTCCAGTTGCAAACGTATTCTTAATTTCTCCACTTGACCTTGGGTATATTCCTGGAAATACTGTTATTCTCTGTGCATTGCACAGGTGCAGAGCTAGCAGGAAGACTGCAGAATCCTTCTGCCCTGTTGTCTCAGCCTTGCTCTGCTGGACCCTTAAAAAGAATTGAAAAATTTGAATCATAGAGACCCTACAGGTCTGAACCCCAGGCAAGGAAAGAAAAGGGGTGAAGCACTGAGGCCATATCAGTACAATCTTGGAGAAGAGAGAAGAATCTCTCAGTTCAGATTCCATAAAGCATTATTAGGGATTTTAAATTATTACATATCATTTTTACACCTGGTGATCTATGTAGAGTATAACCAAATTGGGGCTGTAGTAGTTACATGCATGTTTTTAATCTAAAACCCATGTCTTGCCTTCCGTGAAGCTTTATTGTTTAAAAATTCACCTTGAACTGAGCTGCAAAAACACACTAGAAAATGCAGAGTGACTTTATATTACTTTAATGTAGGTTTAAACTTTTGAACAATGAGTTTGTGAGATTCCAGAATGCAGATCCTGCTTGATCCTTCTTCATTATTAGCCCCATTTGTAAATGCTATATTATCATAATTCGTTACGGCTGGAGTCAGTAATAATGATCTTACATTTTGGCAAACTGAGGTTCAGGAGCATTCTAGTCCTTTGCCACTGGGAGTCACGATTTCCTAACGCAGGAAGGTTCACGTTACACAGTGCCGGGAGCCAGGTTCTTAACGGTGAGGGGAGATGCCATCTTCTAACGTCAAAACTTTTGTATGTTCAGAAGATGCTTTGTGCTGAAGACATCTACACTAAAAGTTACTCTTATTTGAAATGTGGTAGTGTTAAACCTGATAACCTTTCCTGTGGATGACCAGAAGATTCTTTTCCAAGCACAGTTGGTTTTGTTTGCTTGAGGTTGCATTTGGATCTCATGCTAGTTACAACGTCCTGTGAAACGTGTTTCTGAAAAGGATGCACATTTTCTGTGTGGGTGAGGAAGCAAAAAAGAGTAGTCAGGTGCGTAGCCTCTTTTGCCTTGAGAAATGGCTGCTACAGCCTTAATACCTCTGGTTAGTCTGGTATACAGCAGCAAGGGAGAATCCTCTCACTTGATGGTTAACAATTTAAAATTTGTTAAAATTTTGACAGTTTTTGATGTCCACAAATGTGCTTTTAGCTGAAATACAGCGCAATCTTAGCAACAGGAGTGATTTCTTACTTAGGCTGTAGGAGTGGTTTTTCTACCAAATGAAATACAGACATAGCTGAGGCAATAGTGAGGAGCCCAGTGGAATATAACTTTTAGAACTTTGTTTTTATTTTATATATGACATGGCTGGTATTTGGCCTTGGGTCTGAAGGCACAAAAATTAAAATAATCCCCATCCGAACACCCCCGAGTGGCAGAAAGGAGCAAGTGACTATAGAAACAGAGACCATGACTGCAATTGGGAACAGCTTGAGTCAAGTTCACTGTGGGCAAAGGGAAATCTGACAGCATGTAGGCAATTAGAGTTCTCTTCCTGAGAACTTCAAATGGAGCCCTTAAAACAAGCTTTCGAAACTCCTGAGCTTCTAAGTCTGTGCAGGTCTCTTTGGAGCACTAGTCAATTATGTTAGAGGGTCTCTAACAGCACAGAATTGTGAGTGTGGTCTTTGTGCTGAAAATGCAAATGGTTGTGGCTGATGCATTTAATAGGCAGCCTTCCCCCTGTACTGAATTTTTGAACAAAAGTCCTTATTCCTTAACATTCTCTGCATTGTTTCAGAAGAGCCCAACAGGACAAACTTTCCTGCAAACAGGTTTAAGGAGAAAGCGTTGCAGGGAGTCAGCTGTGGAAATGAATGGGTCTTCAGTGTGTGACCTTCACTGGTTAGTTTCTTCTTCTTCTAAGCAAAGCCGGTATTTTCAGATGACATTGGCTTTATCTTTTGTGCTAATTTAGCTCTCTTTCTCCTTGTTCTTACAGGCGTTTTTCTAGTTTCAGTTTTATCTTTCCTTTCTTTACGCACACAAATCTTTTAGCCTCCACTTGTTAATAACTTAGTTTCAAAAGCTGGGGCTGTGTTTCTCTCAGGCTTTGCCTAAAACTCTTCAACTGGTAGGAATGGGAGGCCTCAGGAAAGCAGGAGAAAACCATTCTCTATTAGTTCTGCATTTGTTCTGCAGATGGTAATAGCAAAATGACTATAAAAAGACCACTGTGTTAAATAGGGTTTGCAGCTATAAACTTCAACTATTGCCAGCATCATTGTGGATACATATTTGTGTGACTGTATTTTGAATTTTTATGCATGGACCTATGCATTCACCTTTTTTCCTTGGCTTCTTTTTTTTTTTTTTCCCTTAGTTTACATCTGATGAAAAAAACCCCAGAAATTTATCCATCTGACCTGCATCATATTTTATTTCTGTTAAAAAAGTATGAATAAAGTCCAAATCCTTTCAAACTCCTGAGTCTTCAATTCAATATGCTTGATCTACTTCCTCAGGATAAAAACCAATGTGAGAGTGGAAGATGATGTTGTGAAATGACTAGGAAGTCATCAACATACTTGGCCTCCAAAATCCAAGTAGAAAAAAATAAGTGTTTCTGGGAAATGTCATGTTGCTTTCACTCCCTGCAGACTTTCATTCATTTGAAATCGGCTCAGATTATTATTTTTGTTCATATTATTGGGGTTTGATTGTTGTCCAGTGTATTTTTCTTGTAAAGATCCAAGATTATACAGTGAAGAAGATATTTTGGAAGACTGTTAGAAGACTGATTATTGTTTGGCCTGGTTTTAATGTCTGTTGTTTACCCATTAGGCAGGTGACAGGTGAATGAAAGCAATTTAAAAAATCCATGATTACTTTTATTGCAAAACTGGAAAAAAATTGAAGGATTCTTGTCACCATACTGTTTTTTAACAACTTTTATATTCCTCTCTTGCAGCTGGCAAAACGTGGATTAAATATAGTTATGATAAGCAGAACTCTTGAAAAACTGCAGAGAGTAGCCTCTGAAGTTGGTAAGTGTTTCTCTCAAACTTATATTCCTGTCTAGCAGGCTGGCTTTGAAGGGATCTGGAGGTTTCTTCCCTTGGTACAGTGTCTGGTGCGGTAGGGCCCAGATATTGCTACAGATATAGCCCCAGGTATTGCTCCAATATTACAAATATTTTTTGGTATTACTGTGTTGCTTGAACCCTCCTAGTCATGGATCGCTTTAAAAATAAATACTATAATTCAAACAGCAATGGGTTTGATAAAAAAAGTGAATGTGGTTCTTTACTGGCTTCACCTGCCCTTAAAATCTGTGAATACAGGCAAAGGAGATGTAGTACTGGAGCTATTAGAAGGATCTATGAGACAGTTTATGCTTGGGAAAAGAAGATTCTTGAAACATGACAAAGGAGGGAGTAAAAATGTAGTCAAGGTACCTGGTTTGGTGTGGGTGGGTGGGTGGTTTTTTTAAGGTTTTCAAGTTACATTTGGCTTCTGATAAAGCAGTTTGGCAGTCTTGTCTTTAGAATTAATGTTCCCTTTCTTTTCTTCAAAGGAAATTAGGCATTCACCCTGGGGGAATGGCTTGTCTAAATACCTTAAGATTGAGGGTTAGATTTTCTTTAGGAGTTTAATGAGTTTATATCCTCTGTTAACTTTAAAGATTGCTCTAATCAAGGTTAATCTTCGCACTCTTTTTCTATATATGGCTTCTATCCACCATATTCCTTGATTCACAGGTTCTTGTTTTAAGCATGTGTCTCTCCAAGACTACACCTCTCAGAAAGACTTGCTTTTAAGCAGGCTTAGCAGCTGCCTCCAACAGGGTATCAGGTCCAGGATACTCAACCTGCAAAGCGAGCAGTACATCTCTCAAGGACATGGCAGACTTGAAGTGGGTGAAAACCCCTGTAACTTCTGAACCTGCAGCTACCAAAATCAAGGATTGGACCCTGAATTTTTCTGTCCTGTTTCCCTCCCTTTTTTTGCCAGGAATAGACTTGTTTTGCCTTGAGAAGCAAGAGATATCAGAGGAGGAATGCACCAACTCCCTGAATAGTCTCTATAAGCACTTGTATCCATGAGACCAATGTGTCTACGGCCTACACCAGCCCCCTTAAAGTAAACAGCCACAGAAAAATAATTTCTGTGGGAATTAGGTCAGCTCTGGTGTCATTGTTGCATTTCTTTGCAGCTAAATGCTAAAGTATTACAATAGAAAACTGAAGAAAAAAGGCTAAAGTTTTTTTATAGTTTCTTTGCATTGTAAGTTATAATCAGAAGCAAAGAACAAAACCAATAAGATTCCTGAGACTAACATAGCTTAGTAAAGAAAAAAGTGGTAGAGGGCTGGAAAGATGATATACTGTAAATTCCTCTGCACTGTGATTTACTATAAGGCCATCCACTGGCCACCTTCCTAATTGAGGCCATGCTGTGCTGAATTGTGTAGCAGCATGTAGTGAAGGACTTGACATGAACTGCAAGGTACTGCTGAGATAGCTTACCCTGCAAACACTGCTATACCTGGTGCAAAAGTGACCCATGACTTTTCTCACAAGAGGAAGCCTCACTGACTGCAGCAGTGTTATCCGTGCAATCCAAGATGTAGGGATGTGGGTGGTGTGACCCCAGGAGCTCAGGCTGCACTGATCAGGTGGCTGCACTAATCAGGTTTCTGCACTATGTTCAGCTGGGTTGTGGGCTTAAAGAGTCTTCCCCAAAGCTTGCTGAAATTGTTGGGAAATCCCAGTGAGATCTTTCCATTGTTTTCTGTGGGTTTTGACTGAAGCCCAGAGTGACTCATCTGTTATTTATTGTGTCAGGTTGGAAATGAGTACATAACAACAAGTAGATGGCACAAACAAAAGGAAAGGGAGGAACATATAGTGATGAAAAGCATAGAGTATCTGACCTGGAGGCCACTAAAATCAGCAGGGAGCTCTGGGTGTGAGCTTATGTTAAAACTTTGGAAATGTTCCGCTGATTCCAATTTGCAGACTCAGGCTTTACTGTAATTAAGCTAAGCAGTCATTGGGAAGGAAAAAATGTTATAGCGATGTTATGTGAGTAAATAAACAACGGAAACCAAAAATGAAGTGGAAATTTAATGATAATGATTGTACTGTTTTTCTAAATTTTCTAACTCACTTTTTCTTTCTAAACTGTTTAAACAAGCAGTGTCTCACTCTGAGCAGCTATCATTATCCTGAACTGACATGCAAGGAGATTAAGGCACAGAGAGAGAGAAAGAGTTTGTTGTAAGTTATTTAAATTTGTTGCAGAACAGGCACTCTTGATTCCTTTTTCTTAACAGCTACACTGTGAATCTCTTTGCAACCAGTCGCGCACCGTAATTAAAAGACTTGCCTCCCTTTTCAAACTGATATTACTTGCCAAGTCATACTGTCACATTCAGTTTGGATAATGAATAATATCAATTAAAAGAGTCTTAACCTGTGGGTAATTTCAGAGATCTCAGTGTTTGGCTTTCCAAGTCCTATGTGCTACAGGTGTGCCTGAAAACAGCTCTCAGAGCTGGACCAAGCAGAAATCTACAGTAAGAAAAACATTTCTGTAAAGAAGTGCTGGAATTGGAAAACAGTTTTCCATCCACTCAACTGGAAAGCTCTTTTTGAATGAGATAAGATAGCAAAATAAGTCTCACAGAGGGCAGACAGAGAGGACTGTTACACCAGGTATTACTGCTCATTTAATACATTTAGTACTGTGGTTGTGAAACATTGATCAAACCATAATACCAGGAGATTAGAAATTATTACTGACTGCACTCCTTTTCATATTTCTTCTGCCTACATTTCCTAAGCAAGCTGTACAGGCAGAAAGCTAGGTCCTGATTGAAAAGTTATACCTTAGGATCCATTTATATGACCATGTGCTGTACTGTTTGGCTGTTAATGTCAAACAAACTAAAAAAGCCATCTCTGTAAAACATAAAAATCATTTACATCAAAGGTGGTTGGGGTTTTGGGGGTTTGGTTGGGTTTCTTTGTGGTTTTTGTTTTGGGTTTGGTTTTTTTTTTTTGGTTTGGTGCTGGTGGGTTTTTTTGTTGTAGGTTTGGGGGGGTTCTTTTTTTTTTCTTTTAGGAGAAACATCTGTATTTAAGGAAACATAAATTGTGTGATCCTCAGAAAGCTGTAGAAAAGACAGCTGTATGAGTTTAGACTAGCTGTTCATGAGGTTAATGAATTTGGGCTTTGTGATGCAGGAAGTAGTTTATCCACCTCTCCCTCCTGAAGTTATGCCTGCTAATATAGAACAAAGCAGTGAATAAGCAAATCACCCCACATGGTCGGGAACCAAATGTTCCTTGCTCCCGCTAAGACCTGTAAAGATACTAATTCTTTTAGCTGTCCTCCTCGCTACAGGTTGTTTCTAATCTGCTGTGATCCTCTTCCTCTCATCCGTCCTGCTCCAAGAGCTAAGCAGGTAACAAGCTGAGATCACTGAGCAGCGTAAAACAACTTAATTGGCACATCCTTCCTTCATCCTCAAAGGCTGTTAAAAATGCCTATTGTGTCTTGCTGATCTTTTGAGGTAAAATGTTGCTGCTCAAGAATGTTTTCCCAATATGTCCCACTATGTAACAGAGCAACTGAGGGCCTGGACAGATTTTGTGAGTGCTCTAGTAACTAGCAGTTATTCCCACGTTTAGTTCCGCCCCCCCCAACTGAGTTTGTGTTCTATGGTCTCTTCTGTCATCTGTTTAATTTCTTTTTTTAACCCTCATGCTTTTTATTTCTTCTGTATTTTCCTGTTCTCTCTAAATCTGAGTTATCTTTTATTTCTGGGGAAATACATTTGTCAAAAAGATATTCGAAATGTAGCCAGAAGTTGTGCTCTATAACCCAACAGAACTTTTGTATTTCTCCTCAGTCTTAAATCTTTTTTAACCTCTTTCTGTTGTTAAAATAGCTTCTCATTTTGCTCTCCTCTGCAGATTTACACTGAGTAATGAATGCCGTCTTAGCCTGAATGCTTCTCTCTTCATATTCAAATTTTGCTGTAGTACTTCAAAAGGGTCTCCTCTTTCTACAAAGACCAGTTCTTGTGTCACTGGGGCATTCATTTTGCTACCTCAGGTTTTCAGAAGGTCTTCATAACTCTAAATAGAAAGGGAGATTTTCTGGCAGACTGCATGCTCTAACCAACTTCATGCTTCATCCTGATTTATTCTTTTCTTGGTGAATGTCAAAAGGTAGCACATTATCCTATTTGACAAGTGGGATTCCCAAATGGCCTGAAGTTAGAAGGAGTAAGATGTATCCTCCTTAATGATACATTTGATAACACATTGGATTAAACAATGCCATTAAATTTTTTAATTTTCCTTAAATTCGTTTCCTCTTCATTTGTAAAAAAGACAATAACGTGTTCTGGTGTTTGAAAACCTAGACTTTTTGCTTCTGACACGCTTAGGACTTTTAAGAAGAGTTGGAATGGCTTGTGTCTTCAAAGACTATCATAAATCTTTATCACAGAGAGGGACAGACATAAGAAGCATTAGAAATTCTTTTCTGGCTCTGTCGTTTGCAGAATTGTTATCATTTTCTGAAGAGCTATCCCTGGATAATTCATTTATCAGCACGATAGTTTTATCATTTCTTAATAAATTGTTTTATTCTTCAATGAGACAGAGGAAAGCCATCTGGAGTACTTGTTTGTTGGCTGACAGTGCTGGTTGCGGCAGTACAGTTCTGTACAGACAAGGGGATGCAGAGAAAGTCCAAATGGTTCGTTTGATCTTCATTTTTATGTTGCTTTAGTTTTGGCTGCCCTTCTGATTGCCCGCAAGAAAGATGGCCACAACATCACTACACTTTTTAAGACCATCTCATTTTGTTTATAGAGCTCTTCAATCAGAAGGTCACTGTAGGTGTCTGCTCCAGCTGTTGCTCTGTTCTTTCCCACTTGCTGCATTTACACTTACAATGTCCTTTTCTTTATAGTTGTACCATTCCCCCAGCCTGGGACCTCAAGGGGGTCATTTGCCACTAGAGTTGCTTTTATAGGTTGAAGGTTCAAAGGGTGTTTTGTCTCGTTCATACATACAACCACAGCTTGGAAAGGGCAAGAAAAAGGGCACTCCTTCCTCCTTTCTTCTGTCATGGAGACAGATGTCCTCTAAAATTGCACACAAGATGCAGCCCGCATTTCAGATCTGGAGTCCGAGTGTCTGCTGTTTCCTCAGACTGCTTGCATTATTTGAGTAGTGTAAGGTGTTTGAGACTTGCAGCATATCGGGGACAAGGAGGAAAAATCAGGAGTGAACAGCTTTCATCCTCCAGCAAAGAGAGGCTCTGTTTTGTTGCAAACTAGCCCACTGGACCCAAACCCAGCTTTCTGCCAGCCTTGCTCTCCTGTGGGAGCTGGTGCAAGGCCTCTTCCTAAATTATGAACGTGTACCAAGGGATGAAGCAAGATCTTTGGGTAGAAATCAGTGAGTCTGATTCCTATCCATGGCAATGCTCTCTGTTGCCTGTATGGTAAAATGAGGCTCCAAACGAGCAAAGACAGTTCCCCAAACACGACCCAAAGCAGACTTTCTGCTATCTGAGTGCACCTGAATTCCTGCCACTTGCAGCAAATCTGCAATCCAATTGTCTGTTGACATTTCCAAGTTTTGCCTGTTGCATTTTCAGTGAACTTCATCTGGATTTCAGGTTGGCCATAAAACTTGAAAGCAGGTTTAGTAGCAAGAATTTACAATGTGAACATCTAGTTAGAAAAGACCTTGCTGGGTGCCTTTAAAGGAGAACCTTGCCTTTAAAAATGAGTAAGTAAGAGACTCTACCTCTTTTCCTCATGAAACTTCACTGAAAATATGAACAGCAGTAAATCAACTGCTGAGAAAAATGGCAATGTATAGCTGGGCTCTGCTCCTGCATAGCAGTGACAGTGGAAAAATCACACACATTTCCCTTTCTCTTCTGTGCCTTCTGTGTGACCTTGTAAAATTTAAGCTATACCCTGTGTAAAATGTCTTTTAGTCCTGCAAAATCCTGGGGAAGGTTCAGTCTACAGGAGTGCCAATTTCAAAACAGGAGAGAAATTTTCTGAAAATAATGCAGAAAATACTGCATGACATCCAGCCCTGTTTTGCCTTCCTTTGATGTAAAATGATAAGCTCTGCTTATTAAAATGTTCATCTTATACATGAAAACACCCATTCTGCAAAACTGTGCTAATGTAGAGGATATGGCACTGACATTTGCTTCTCTAACATTCAGTTGTAAATATTATGATAACCAGGGGAAGGAGTCCTGTGTTATTTATTTCTGGGGTTTTTTTCTTACTGAAGGACCAAATGGTGTTTAGGTTTTGGGAGGAAACTCACTGATGACAGGGCATAAGTTTATCCTATATTTGCCAGGCTGTTTCCCTGAAACCAGCTGGGTACAGTGGGATTGTTTTACTTGTGGTGTAATGTTTCTTAAACCAAGAAAGTTGAAACAATAGCTTACTGTACAGCAGACATTACTAAATGAGATATCTGATCATTTCTGTTATTACTTAATTACAGTTCTCTTTCTCTGAATAGGTGCAAAGATTTTTTCTATTTTTTTCTTTTAAATTACAGAGCAGGCCACAGGTAAAAAAGTGAAGGTTGTACAAGCTGATTTCACTAAAAATTCCATATATGAGAACATTGAAAAAAGTCTGCAAGGCTTGGATATTGGTGTTCTGGGTGAGTCATTTAGATCTGTTAATTGAATAGTATTTTATGAGTGCAGTGTAGTAAACAGAGAACTGTTTGAATGATGTGTCATAACAACTTGTTAGCCAACACTTAAAACCGAGCATACAGCTGCCTAATGCATTTGAGCATTACTTATCATGAACAAGTCTTAAAAATGAATTAGGATTCTCCAAAGGCTTCCTGTTTCTTTGTACATCGATTTCTTTACCGTGAAACCTCTTCTGCTGCTTTACAAGCAGCATCCAGCTTGTGGGATAACTTCTTCCCTATTTAGCATCAAGGTATTAATTTTCACTATTGGTTTTTCACAGCTGTGTGCGATGCTTACATTCAAACTAAAACAAGCCCGTGGCTAACACTGATTTTCACGTTCTACACAGCAACAATGAAAACGTGTTTTTCTGGGAAGTTTTTTTGGTGGTGGGGGTTTTTTTTGTTTATTTGTTGTTTTTTGGGTTTTTTTTTCTTCTTTTTTTTTAAAAATCATGCTTTAATTGTGAAACAAATGAAACAACAAAAACAAAACACAAACAAACCTCCAAACTGTAGCTACAGACTATTTTTGTGTTTTCTGAAGTTGTCACTGATCAGTATCAATGACTTCAGTGAGAACAAGACTCCATGCTAAAGAACATTTCTCTTCATATACAGCTCAAAAGCTTCTGGAACTTGATGAGGAGCCGTTTGTTTAACTAGCTAACTATGCCCTTTGTCCAGATTTGGTTCTTAACATTATATTTCCTTTGATTAGTTAACAATGTTGGAATGCTTCATAATCCTCTTCCGTGCCGTTTCCTTAATGGACCAGACGTAGATGAGGTAGGATTGCTCTGTGGGTTTCTACTTTCAATATAACAACGAGGAACTGTAACTCCATTCAACAAGGGAAAAATTCTGCCCCTGCTACAGTCAGCACATACTGAACTGTTCAGTTAAGTGGGAAAAGAACCAGGCTTGAAGGAGCATATTTTGATTTTTTGTAATGCTCAGAAGAGCTTGCAAGAGGAAAAGAATGATAGATTTCAGCTAAACTGCAGCAAGCACCCAGTGACAGAGGGGAGTGTGGAGCTGACCTGGTTGTAGCAGGGATCACTAACTCCTCTGGCTCACTGCTCACCTGTAATGCAATGGGGTCCAGCCGCAGCTGCAGTGTTGAGTTCTTGTTATTATAAAAACTTACTTTCTTTGGAATAGCATTGCTTATGTATGGGGGGGGGGGGAAGAAAAAGAAAAGAGAAACCTCATTTAAACAGAGTTTACTTTTGCAGGGGAATTCATTTGCACACTTGGAATAGTTTGACAGGATTAAGGATGTGATCAAGTTTTTCATGACCCTGTTATTATTTACCTCTACAGTATTAGCCAATGAAAACCCAGAATTTCTAAGTGTATTTCTTGCTGGCACCTGTCTCAGGATCCATTCAGTCTATTTATCCTCATCTATTACAAATCAGAGATCCCCAACAAGGCTCTTTCCTTCATAGCTGGTACGCCTGTTGCTGCTGCAACTTGCGTTTGCTTACTGGTCTTGGGAGGATATCTACATGGCAGTGCTTTTGCAGCACAGATAGTCTACCTCTGTCACTGAAAGCTGCTCAGTCTCTGCCTGGCACCTCTGAAATTTGTTGTCTGTGTGCATCCAGCTTGGTTTGCTGGTGCCATCACTACCTGGACACAGGCTTCCAGGTTTTGCCGTGTGCAACGATGTAGCTGGGCAAAAACAGAGGGCACAGAATTAAAGGGATGCATAGCAGATTGGAATGCCATGTTGAAAATGAAATTAATCAGGGCTTACCTGCCTTTGAGTGTCCCACATCCTAGGCACAGTCAGTGACAATTTGAGACAAGCTAAGCAGCTCTAAGAGCAACAGCCTTGGTAGAAAGCTTTCAGGTTGAAATTGCTAGCTTTGTTACCTAGAGAAGCTACAAACTCTCTGAAGTATGAACTTAACTGTTTTCTTGCTTTCTGCAGAACCTTGTGAACTGTAACATTATTTCTGTTACAAAGGTATGTGACACACTCACATCTATATTACATCGGTAATGTATTTTATTGGAAAAAAATCAGTCCCACAAAGGAGTGACCAACTAGCTTTCCTGTGTATTTTCGTTTAATTTATCATCAGATAGTAAATTTAATCAGGAATGTCAGCATGATTTTAAGGACCCCACCTGTTTCTACTGCCTGTGAAATATTTTGATGAGAGCTGACTGGAAATGTTTTAACACAGTTGCTTGTTTGAGACACATTGTTACACTGCAGTTGAAACATTTTGCAAAAACATGTTTGTTTTAGTAAACAGATTTATTTCAGCATAAAGATCTTCAAAATAGGAAGATCTGCTGTTTGACTTTTTGTACTGTACTTGCATTTTTTTGTTCACAATTCTGTTCTGCAAAAATCTTTTTGTATCGGTGCAGGACAGAAACTTGAGGAGCTGACTCCCAGTTCTGTACTGTTACCTCTTGGCGCTAATTTTGGTTAGCCGCTTCTCTTACAAGAGTAGTTAGTATTGGATGCTTTCTGCCTCTGATGGGGTTTTGTATGGCTTTGCTGTTTGCAAGCAGCGTGTTAACATGAACAAGAGCACAACAAGAGCTTTGTAGTTCATCTCAACTTTGGCTAATGTCTTTCTGAACATGACATGAAAACTATCAACAGATGTTCATCTTTCTTTCCCTAGCAAACTTTACATCCCAAATTTGTACTGCTGCTTCATGGCTTCAGATAACAAATCATGTAATATCAGTCAATAGAAACAACTTCTTCCATAAAGTAGTTAGGTGACCTTTCTGCTCCTAGGTTTTTTTGTATTTGTACATCCAAAAAACCCAGAAATATCTGCAATATCTGAATACTGTATGTATGTATGCCTCACAAAAACCGGCAAACATTTTGTACCCTTTCAGTCTGGATACAAAAGGGTTCTCACTTTATCATTCATTTCCCACTTTACACCTACCTCAGAATCAACCACTTCTGCTTCACCAGGACTTGGTGATTCCTTTCCCCCACTGCTGCAACTGTGTCCTTTTCAGCCTTTCATGGACCTTCACCTTCCTCCAAAACACAAAGAACTCATGCTTCTGACCATCATTCCTCATGGTTAGCTCCACATCATCTTTAAATCTGTTTGGTTTTTTTTCCCTCCTCCCTGCCTTGATTCCTGCTCACCACTTCTTGCAGTGGGATGCCTGAGCTCTGGGTATTCCTGGCTGTCACAGATCCAGTGGGATTTTCAGCACTGCAAAAGTAGGACCTTTCCCCATGTTTTCCACTTCACTTGGAAATTCGCCTTCCCCCAAGCTGATACGACCTTTCTGAAATGTTATGTGTTATCCTTTCTGAAAACAAAGCTTGTGAACTCCATCCTGGTCCCACTATCCTGTTATGCACAATGACACTACTGAAAAAACCAAGGAATTAACAAGGATTGAATTTAGCTGATGATCATTTGCATTACTTTTCATTACTGCCCTTTACAGGTTAGGTCACACTCTTATCCTGAGAAGATTCATACAGTAGGTGTGTTTTTATGAAGTGTCAGTAGTGTGACTATGAATTCCCTAGGAACTTAGGCTTGCTATCAATAATACTCTTCAAATAAAACAAACAGAAGCAGATTTCTTGCCTGAAAATGGATTTAATTGCACTTTAAAAATCACAAGTGTGATGAAGTCTATTGTTAAGATTAGAATGAGTCATTACAATTAGCATTAAAAAACATACAAAAACTCTTTTCGGCAGCAGAAAAAAAGTTGTCTTTTCATGATTTTCTGCTATTTCCGATCCAGGTAGAGCCAAAAGTGAAAATGCACAACCACTATGAGGCTGACTTTCTCCTTCCAGTTATGGTTCAGTATTGAAGAATTACAAAATTCAGAAACTGTTGGAAAGCTTTGGATAAGTGTAAGACTTTCACTGCTTAGAAGACTAACCTTCAGATTTTTTTGACTATTCAGATGATTTGCAGGCCATTAGCATTTCTAAAGTGTTTTCCAAAACTTTGAATGTGCCACATTTTAGCTGTTTGAACAGTATACATATGGCTGGGGCTTGAGCAAGTGGAAAATCTTGTGAATAAAACAAAATCAATTGAAAAATGCCATCAGAAAGAGGGAGAATTGATATAATTCTTAACATACTTGTCTTGCAGATGACAAAAATGATTTTGAGACAAATGGAGCTAAGGTAAAAATAATTTTTTCTAGAACTTCCAATACCTTTTAGCTGCTGCCTTGAGTTTATTCAATGTTAGCTATGCTTTTTCATTATTAACTTCTGCACTTCACAGTATGTCCACCAGTTGTTGGTTTGTGTTGTGTTGTGTTGTTGATAACAGCACAGCTGTTAGTGCTGTGTGAATGAGTGATAGGAACTGCCACAAATTGTCAGTCAACTGTAGAACAGGACAGAAAATATAAAACATAGGTCTGTGCCCAGTAAAAAATGCAGATGTTACAAAAACAAAATGGCATGTGATGCCATTAGGCAAGAAAAGGCATTTGAATATATTGTTGTATTCTTAGTTCTAAGAGTGGTAGGTGTGCTTGGAATAATACTTTTCAAGCTCTGGAAACACCTACGATACATCAGAGAGATTAATTCAGCTATGCAATTAAGGATCCCTTTTCTCCTTTTAATACAGTGTGTATTTTAGACACGGGGTTCTTAAACCAGCAGCTAACATCTTAAGATGAGAGTTTCTAGAAACCATTGTTAACTACTGCATTTTAGAGGCCAGGGCATGCTTTTTCTTTTGCCAACAAAATAAACTCTTACCGTTTAATTGTTTGGTTTGGTTTTTTTCCTGGTTGTTGCTGAATGAATTGGTTTTAGTGATCTGTACAGGGAGCTGTGAACAGGGAAGCATGGAGCAGGAAAAAGAATGTGCTGGCTAATGAGCAAAGGGAACCTACCAATTACTTAGAAGCATAAAATCTTTCCTCTGATGGCATTTTTTGCTCCATTAAATTTATAATAGCACGTACAATGTTCCCATCGTTCTGATTGCACTGGGCATTTGGATTTCGCTTATGATATTATTCCTAGCTGGTTTAGACTTAATTACACCTAACTAAACCATAAAAGTTGGGTCTTTTGAAAGTGTAGTTTACGGTATAATAGAAGAGTTATGCCTTCGGGGGGGAAAAAGTTGTTTTCCACTTGTGCAGGTTTTTACTTTAATACTGTCAAATGCAAACTGAATGTAACTGTTTAAATTAAATTTCAGACAGAAGGGTCTTATTCTGAATCTATCTTCTGGTCTGGGTACTTTCCCTTGTCCGTTATATACAATGTACTCAGCTTCTAAGGTAAGTCTTTCACATTGAGTTATAAAGAAATCCCCATCAGGTGTTTACCAGAGTTTGTATCAGCAATACAGGGCCAGGTTTTCAGGACATAATTCAGTGTTGCTCCACTGAAATAATGAACACAAATTAGCACTATCTGAGAACTAAGAATCAATGAAGCTATATAAACAAAACCCAGCTGAAGGTGTGTCTGATCATTGGAACATTTTTGCCTTTGATTAAATAGTATGATACCAGTGCTCACAATCTCTCCTCATTCCAGGAAGTGATGACTGTAACTAGTCTGGCTTAGCTGGTTTACTCAAAACTGTAGATGCACAGAAGTTCTAGATTTTGCTTATGGAACCAATAATAAAATTCCTGGTAGGTGTGTGGTGAGTTGCCTGACTTCATAGATTTCACTTGAAAATTTTGCTCTGAATTTAAATCCCAGAGTTCATAAAAATGAGGAGTGAATGATTTTTACTGAAACTCCAGAAGCAACTTGCTCAGCTCAGGTTTGCTTCAAATGAAGAATTCCAACAACATTTGCTTGAACATAGCTAAAGTTCAGCTTGGTAAGAAAAAGCTAGTTATTCCTGGTAAGAAAGTCCAGTTTTCCATTTCCTTTTTCTCTTTTTAATGTTTCTCATTACTCAAAACTTGAACTACAAAAAAACGCAGACAATTTTAGTTCCTTGAAAAAGTTCAGTTAATATTATTTCAAAATGATATGGTACATTGATTGTATTGTTTTGACTTTTTAATTCTTGGGTATCTTGTACCTTTCTTTTTAAATGGACTTTCTTTTGCAATGCCCTGAAAGGAGACTATTTTACTTGGCAGCACATTGATGTTTCATGCAATATCACAACACTATTGGTGTTTAAATTGTAAGACCTGTCAAATGATTGCTTTGAAACACTGTCATTTTTTCTTCTTAGAAGGACTTCTATATTTCTAATTACAGAGGAGTCATCCAATGTGGTCAAGCTTCTGAATATTTCTCAAAGATCTAAATCCTAAACTTAGTCTTAAAAGAAACTTCTACACAAAGTTAGTGTATGCTTACTCTTCATTGGTGTAGAGAAAAACTTAGATACACTTTAACAGTTGAAGCTACAAAGCCCCCCCCCAAATTCCAAATACCTGACTTTGAAAATTGTATTTGTAGGCTATGCTAATAGGTATACACTAAAATTATGAGTTATATTTTGCTCCCCTTTTTATTGCAAGAGAAACAGAAGTGTAAGTGTTGAACTGGGAGGGTAGGTGTCAGCAAGAGATGACAGCCACAAGAAACAATAGCTAGAATAAATGGGACTCAGGTATTTATATTTCTGCACTTTTGTAAAGGTGACAAAGCTTTCAGTCCAATCTGCAATAGCACTTGTTTCATGTCTGGCTTGGGCCAATGCCAGGCTTCATCTTTTCTGGTGCACATAGAGTCAGTCTTGCCATTACTCATGTGCATCAGCAGAAACTGTCTTGAAGATTTCAGTTCTGTATTTTTCACCACCACACTGTGCCTTAGGTTGTATGATGCTTGGCCATTTTTGTTAAGGAACTGTTCGCACATACTTGTAAGCATATATAAAAGTACTTAGTTCCCTATGCTAATGTTGTTTTGTTTTGTTTTATTGTAGGCTTTCATAAGCACGTTCTCCAAAGCACTACAAGCAGAGTATAAGGCAAAGGGAATTATCATACAGGTGATGTTATATCTTGCCATATTTGCCTTCATTTTAACAAATTCTTCAAGAATATCTGAGATGCCTAGATCTGTATAGTGTAGCCATCCTTTGTGAATTGTTGGGTGACCCTGTCAAAACTCTGTCTCCTCCTTATATGCAGCTTTTTTCCTTATTCCACTGTAATACCATTACCTGTTCTGCATAGTGCCTTAGTCCACTGCAAATACGTTATAATTTATCAGATGCTGTGGGATTCTGAAGAGTGAATGGTCTTATGTAAATGTTAGATGACATTACATTGTTATGCTGATTTCTTATTTTAGGTAGTGACTCCTTATGGTGTTTCCACTCCAATGACAATGTACCAAAAACCCAATCTTATTACAAAGACGGCAGAAGAATTTGTTAGTGAGTCACTGGATTATGTCACCTTTGGAAATGAGATTTTTGGATGTTTAGCCCACGAAATGCTGGTAATTGAATTTGATATATGTAAATGGGTACCCAAGGCTGAACCAAGGCTGTCTGAGCTCAGCAGGTTGTTTCGACTGATTTCAGAGACCTTAAGGTTGGACATCACATGAGAAACAGTGAATAGGTAGTTAAGGCTAATATGGCACCAGTAAACTATGAAGAAAGGGGTATATAAGCACAGCATAGAGGTAGCAGCACAGTGTGGCTTTCTCTACTTTTGGTCCTGAGCTGAGCTAAGTTTGATATCTGGTTAATCTTTAGCCTTTCTCTAGCTGCCTGTTTTCATGACCCTATTAGGAATATTTCTGAGACCCCTACTCCTTTACAGACATTGGCCAGCAAAGTCAAAAGTTGTTAGTGGGGAAAGGGAAGGACGTAAGAACAAACTGTGCTATCACATAAACATAATTTCTTTAGGATACCAAGCTAACAGAATAAATATTCATACATGACAGCTGTTAATGATAAGCATTAAATGAAAGTATAGGGAAGAACAGATTTGCTGAAAACTGAGAGGAATGAGCATTTCCCTCTAAGAGAAACACACAAACTGAAAGTATAAAGTAAAAGCTTTCATAGTTACTGTTTTCTGTGACCTTTCTGAACACTCAGTTAAATTCCTTCAGGAGGTTTCTATAACCCTTTGCCTTTGTATTATTTTTGCTTGATTATTCTGAAGGCATGTGTCCTGCAGTTCATCCCTTTGTGGGTATTCCACAGCGACAGACTTCAAGAAGCAGTCCTGCATGCATTTAGCAGTTATCTAAAGAAGAGGTGGAGGAACTCCTAACAGAGTCATTTTTCTGGAAGATGTGCAATGGGAAACCCCAGCAAGATGCATTTTACTGTGTCTCTGTGTGTGTGTGAATTTAGAAGGAATCAAATCAGTTTGAGCTTGTGAAGTAATAAGTGATTTGATCCAATGAATCTATTAAGTAAATTAATTGTTGTCTCTTTTCAAAGACCATAACATTTGCTAGAGCTGTTCCAGTGGCTCTGGTGGGCCCTCGATAGGTTCTAAGAAATTATTTACTGTTTTAATATAAGCTTGGAGGCCAAAAATATTTACGCTTATTTGATGTTTATGAATAAACCAACAATTTTCTTTATTTCCAAACTTGTTCTTAGTGTATTTTGATGCTTTCAGTGACTGTTTTATGTCTTTGATTTCTTCTGAAAAGTCAAGGAAATTTGCAAGAAGAAAAAAAGAAAGCTTTCAGGCTGTGAAGTACACAGTCGACCTTTGGAAGCCTGCAACCATAAACAATTCTGATCAGAGCCTGTGAATGACTTCATCTTCTGCAGTACCTGATACGGGCTGGAGGAGGCAGGAGCACAGGCAAAAGATACACAGTAATTCTACATTTCTGGGTGAATCCAGAAGGCAAACCTTTCGATTGTAGATACCTATGAACATCATATTGTATGCTATTAGAAGTGTTTCAAGGACAATGCAATGATCAGGCACAGTCAACATGGCTTCACAAAGGGTGCCTGTTTAAATAATTTGATATCCTTCTGTGATACAGTCACCTGCCCCGTGAATGAAGGGAAGGTAGTGGATGTAGTTTTTCTCAATTTTAGTAAGGCTTTTGGTGCAGTCCCTCACAGTATCTTTCTGCACATGTTGTCCAACTGTGAGATGAGCAGGTACACAGTGCATTGGTGAAAAACTGGCTGAAAAGCAGGGCTAAAAGATTTCTCATATATGGGGCTACATCTGGCTGGTGACTGATTGCCAGCAGCGTTCTTCAGGGTTCAACTCTATGATTCTGTTCAACCTATTTATCAACAATATGAATGCAGAAGTTGAATGCACCATTAGCGTGTTTGCTGTTGACTCCCTTGAGAGACAAGAGGCCTTGCAGAGGGATCTAGATAGATTAGAGCATTTGGCAATCATCAGCAGGATGAAATTTAATGAGAGCAAATGTGAGATTCTGCACCCGGGATGGAGTAGCACTGCACACGAGTATGAACTGGGAGAGGAGTGCTGGAGCACAGCCCTGCAGGGAGGGATCTGGGGGTGCTGGCTGACACAGGCTCAGTGTGGGTCAGCAGCGTGCCCTGGCCGGCAGGAGGGCAAACCGCGTCCTGGGGGGCATCAAACACAGCATGACCAGCCGGTCAGAAGCGGGGATTGATTGTCCCGCTGTACTTGGCCTTGGTGCGGCCTCACCTCGAGCACAGTGTGCAGTTCTGGGCCCCACAGTTTCAGAAGGGTGTTAAGGTCCTGGAATGTGTCCAGAGGAGGGCAACAGAGCCGGTGGAAGGGCTGGAAGACATGTCCTGTGAGGAGCGGCGGGGGACTCTGGGTTTGTCTGGCTTGGAGAGAAGGAGGCTGAGGGGTGACCTCATTGCTCCCCACAGCTTCCTGAGGAGGGGACGTGGAGAGGGAGGTGCTGAGCTCTTCTCCCCGGGATCCAGTGACAAGACATGTGGGAATGGTTCAAAGCCGTGCCAGGGGAGGTTCTGACTTGACTTTTGAAAGCATTGCTTTACCCAGAGGGTGGTCAAACACTGGAACTGGCTTCCTAGGGAGGCGGTCGATGCCCCATGCCTGTCAGTGCCTTAAAAAGAGGCATTTGGACAATGCCCTTAATAACATGCTTCAACTTTTGGTCAGCCCTGAAGTGGCCAGGCAGTTGGACTAGGCGATCGTTGTAGGTCCCTTCCAACTGGAGCTATTCCATTCCATTCCATTCTATTCCATTCCATTCTATTCCATTCCATTCCATTCCGCTCTGTTCTAAAATCAGATGTAATTCTGTTTGTTAAAAATCAGGCATTTTAATGCACCTTCTCACTTTTCAGATTTATTTTACTTCTGCATTTCAAAAAGCTTTTTTTGTAAAGCTGCATTAAGATAGCAAAGCCAGTATTAGTAAAAGTAAGTATATGTTGGTGGGTTTTGGCCAAATGTGAGGAAAAGTCTATGTAATCTTTGCCACATAGGATGGAGAGGAATCTCAAAATGTAACTTAATGGCTCCAGAAATTTCTGTCTGCTGCATTCAAGTAGTGATATATATAGGCCACACCACAAAGACTTATAATACAACCAACATTCTGCACATGCCTCCTATACTTGTTGCTGTAATTCTCAAAAAGAACAACTAAGGATTGTGCTGAGATATCCAAACTGAAATAATGAAAATTGTGATATGTAAAATGATATGCATCTTTCCTGCAGTAAAATCAGATTAGATCCAGGTCTACAAACCGTCATACAAAAGTTGCCTTATTCAAATGGTTTCACAGGTCCTGCCACTGAATTCAGTGAAATTACATTCTTTCTTCTTTCAGGTCAGAACTGGAAATAGAGAAGTACTCACTTAGAGATCTGTATTGCTAAAACCCACTATTAAAAAAAAAGACTTAGTTCACACCTAAAATGGTGAAATTTTAGTATGCTCCAAGTATTCTATATTTATGGTTTAGATTTTTTTGAACCTTTGAAATTCACTTGCTCAGTGCTTTTTCTATGCCCCACCACACCTCACCCCCCACCCCTCAACAAACCCAACCCCAAAACCATTTATTTTGTATATATGTAAGAGGCTAAGCTCCAGTTCATACATAATGGCATGATTCTATAGTTTGGTGCTTTAATTACAACACTAGAAACATGGATCTTGATAAAATTATGTCAGTGTCAACATTATTATTCCTCCCTTGAGATGGGTTTTTAAATGAGTCTTTAGACTGCAGAAAATGAAATCCTGTCTTTGAATAAAAATAATATCTGAACCTTCCTCCTGAAGGACTGTAGAAAAAATGTTGAAATGTGGGAGCATAGCAATGTTGCAGCAGCAGTGTTTACCTCGGACGTCATCCCTGTGTGGAACATTTTTCCTGAATTCCCTGAGTCAAAATAGCTGCAACTACATCTGCAGGGGATAAAGCTTAATAAATATCACCTCTGCCCCCAAAAAGAAATTTCGCCTACTAGTTTTAATGGTCTGTAAGTCAAAGTTTTAACTTCCACTTTGTGCATGTGGAAGTGTATATTTCAAGATAGGTTTGCTGGTTTTTAAGGAAGGAGTGAGGGAGACATTTCTTTCTTGATTCTCTTAGTTGTCATTAGAAGTTAAAGTAGTGGATGAAGGTTTTTTTTTTAAAACCAATTCTGTGGTTCAGGAGTAAACATATCACTGATTCTTAGAGGATGAAATCAGTTCAGTCTTTTCAAAATATTTTTCAGTTAATTTCTCTTAGGTTGTGTCTCATCATCAAATGATGACATGCTGTTCTTTGGAACAGGAAACCATTTCTTTCTATGGCTGTAGAAATTTTTTTAAAACCCTTTTTGCACTATACGCCCATTACATCTCATACCCTTTTTAATTAAATGGTCTCTATATTTCTCTATGGCCTATATTCTATACTCTAAGGTATTTCATGCCTTAATATAAAGTAATACTTCAAATAAAACTACTACTGAATATTACCACCCAATATAGAAAACATCTGGAAGTGAAAATGAGACATCTGTGCTGGATGTTTCAGCATTGCTGGTTTGAAAAGCAAAGAATAGGAATGGTTTGTTCATCACTCCATAAAGATGATTCTTTCAAGTGATTAAACTGTGTTCACCTAAGTGTGATATTTGTGCAGCTGTGCAGCAAGTAAGTATGGAATATGATATAAGATATACATTACATGTAGGCCAAAAGCTGAAGTCCCTTGGGGAAGTACACATTCAATAGGAGGCCTGAGTGTGGAATGCAGAGTTTGTGTTTGCTGTTGGTAGAAGTGCTCATTTCTCCATGGACGCATATTTTCAAGCAATACATTCTCAGATACAGCACGAAATGCAACTCACATCTCTTTCCCGTGTTTCTCCATTCCAAACACATTCTGAGGCATTGCCCACAGGCTGCCCTTACGTGTGTTTGATTTACACATATGAGTAGTCCCAGCAGGTTGAAGCAACTCGTACAGGGAAGTGACTGCTCGTACTTGGCTCAGGGCAGGGCAGGGTCACTTAGGGGGTTCAGTGGCAGAAGCAGCAAACCTGAGGACTCCCTTGCCTGCAGCTTGTCACGATACTACATAATACAGCTACAGATTTCCTTGTTTTCGCTTTGATTTTCATATAAGATACCTAGCTCGGGTTAAAGAACACCTCTTTCACCCTCCCTACAGTAACAAAAGATCTGTACATTTGCCACTGGAGACAAATACCAGCTTATATGACATACAGGGACCCCAGTAACACAGAAGTATCATTGGCACACGTAGAGATTAGTGAGCAATGGAGACTTGGCTTCCAAGGTTTACAAGTCCTGTAATCTATAGTGACATTTCCATACTTCTTGTCTCACGTTTGTTTATGGTTGTGCATGCTGTTACTGAAGCTGAGTGATCAGTATTTCAGCACAGATTTCTTTCTCTTGAGGAACAGGAGGATCTTGTGAGTCACTGCTCTTGTGTGGGTACTCTGTTAAAAGTAGCCATGTTTTGAACTTTTAGCTCATTATTTGCACAAAATTAGGCTAGGATCTTGCTGACTTGCAGTCTTCAGGGGGCTGTCTCTGACAATGCACTAATGTAAGGCTGCAAAGTGAGGTTTCTTCTTCTTTGGCCCTTGGGAGATGTTGGTGAGTGGATCAGCCATCAGCATGTAAGCCTAGAGGAGAAGCAATCGTGCCTTCCCCTTTGTAAGCCACATGTCCACTCTGAGTGCCCAACAAACAGCTCAAAAGTTGTATCATCTTCTCTTGCTGCTAAGCTTGGACCTGGCTGATGGGAAACAGAAACCAGGGAAAAAGTCAGAGCTTTTCCCAGCACTGTCTGCCTGGGGAGAAGATGGAGGGGCAGACCAGCAGGTCAGGCCTTCTGCTTCCACTCAGTACCCTTTGCATGGGATTTCCTGTTTCGTGATAAGACATTGCTAATAGCAGTAAAAAACACCTGCACACTGAAGCGGTGGCTCTCCATGGACTTCATGGAAGGACTCGGTGTTACCCCTGTTTTACAGAGTGAGAAGGAGAGGTGCAGAGAGGTGAAGCACCTGCCCTAAGCCACTGAGGGGATGGAGGGTCATGTCAAGGCAAACACCATCTGCCTCTCCTCAGCCCCAGCTGCACATCTGGCCCACCAGGGAGCCCCAGGGCTGGGAATGTCAAATATCATCAAATTAATTAACAAAAATAATGGCTCATCACCTAGACCCAAACCCTGCTGTGCTCATATGTTTATAGCCTGACTCCAACTGGGAGTCTGAGGAAAAGCTGCTGGCTGGGCCTTAAATGGAGGTTTAGGCCTCCTCTCACCAGGGTAACAGAATCACAGAATTACAGCATGGTTTGGGTTGGAAGAGATTTTCAAAGATCATCTAGTCAACTCCCCTGTTGGGGGAGGGACATGGGCAGGGACATCTTTTACTAGACCAGGTTTCTCAAAGCCCCATCCAGCCTGGCCTTGAGCAGTTCCAGGGATGGGACATCCACAGCTTCTCTGGGCAACCTGTGCCAGTGTCTCACCATCCTCACAGTAAAGAATTTCTTCCTTATATCTAATCTAAATCTAGCCTCTTTCAGTTTAAAACTATCACCCCTTGTGCTGTCACTACAGGGCCTTGTAGAAAGTTTATCTCTGTCTTTCTTATAAGACCACTTTACATATTGAAAGACAACAATGAGGTCTCCTTGGAGTCTTCTCTTCTCCAGGCTGAACAACCCCAACCCTCTCACCTTTTCTTCACAGGGAAGTTGTTCCAGCCCCCTGACCATTTTTGTGGGCCTCCTCTTGACACACTCTAGTCCATGTCTTTCTTCTACTGACCCAGAACTGGATGCAGTACTCCATGTGAGGTCTCACGAGAGTGCAATAGAGGGGGACAATCACCTCCCTCGACATGCTGGCCACGGTCCTTTTTTTATGCAGGCCAGGATATGGTTGGCTTTTTGGGCTGCAATAATACATTGCCAGCTCATATGTAATTTTTTCATCTACTAGTATCCCTGAGTCCTTCTCTGAAGGATTGCTCTCAAACCATTCATGCCCCAGTCTGTACTGATACTGAAAATGGCCCCAACCCAGGTGCAGGACCTTGCACTTAGCCTTGTTGAACTTCACGAGGTACACATTGGCCCACCACTTGAGCTTGTCAAGGTCCCTTTGGATGGCATCCCCTTCCCACAAGTGTATCAGCTGCACCACTCAGCTTGGTGTCATCCACAAACTTACTGAGGGTGCACTCAATCCCACTGCCTATGTCATGGATGAAGATATTAAACAGTACCAGTCCCAAGCAACAGGACATCTCGGCATGTCATGTTCCCTTCAGCTGGAAGAAGAGCTCTATCTAGTGGGGCCTGAGCTTCTTGGGGCCACTTCAGTAACTACCTACCCACTATATGCCAATTTTGGCCCTAACCAGGGCCATTTGGTGGAAAAAAACCAAAACCTGCCTGCCCATGGGGGCAGGCAGCAGAAAGGGCCACCATCGATTCCAGTTCCCCTCTGCTCTGGCACCATCATGGCACAAGACCCTTGGCTGTGGCCACCTTCCTCACAGTCCAGGTGCCAGGGATGTTGAGGAGCCACTGTTTTGTTTGTGAACCTGAGACAACTGGTGGCAGTGCAAAAGTGTTAAGTGAAGAGCACTGGATGGCAGGCCTTCAGGAGTGTGTTGTACCAACAGTTGTTCCCAAAAAAGGTTTATTTGAGGATTTTACTGCATGGAACTAAACCTCCTGTTTTACTGAGTGATCAGTTAGCAGAAGGGAGGTAGAAAGAAAAGCGCTGGACCTATGGAAACAAGCAAATGGGATTTGAAACTATGATGTAGCACACAAAGCAAAACATTTTAGGAGTCTCATTTTTTTTCTTTCATATGCTCACACTGATTACATCCCCTGCTTTGCCCCTGTGTGTATGTATGTGTATGGTCGCCCAGGTGTGATGCCAAAGTGTCAGCAGCTTGGATACCTTGAAACTGGGTTCAATAAAGGCCCTAGTTTGTAGAAAATCAGATTTTTTTGAACTTCAGGGTCGTTTTGGTTATTATAGTGCAAGCATTCAGTAAGGGTTTTGAATGTGTAGGCCAGTATAGAGTTAGGGAGTTGGTTTTTTTTTTTTTAATTTTGACTGTTTTTCTTTTTTTTGGCCCAAATTACTGCTTGTTTAGTAAAGAGGTTCCAAGCTAAAACGATTTACAGTTGTGGGGTGCAAACAGTGAATCTTTGAGTACCAGAACTACGTAGTGTAAGACTGCTTTTAGCAATATGATGTATTCAATCGCTAGATTATATCAGTAACTGAATCAAAGCTTTACTTTCACAAAAATTGGAGATCAAAATCTGTCTAGACAAGCAATCTAAAGCAAGGGGTGTGTGTGTGTGCGCGCACGCGTGTGTGCGTGTGTGTGTGTGTGTGTGTGAAATCTAAACCATTGAATCCTAATGTTGTAAACAGCCTGTTACCAAGACTGGTAATACAGACAGGGCCCTACTTTTCTCAAGGACCACCCACAAAAGAAAGAATGTGATGTAGCAGCTTGCCTGAAAAATTTATTTGCAATGTACTGGTCTGTGGTAACTGCATGAAAGTGCTGTAGGAGTGAGGAGTGCTCTGCTGACAGAGCAGCTGATGGGATTGTCCTTGACCGTGACTGCAGTATGCACTTCAGAAAATGTCAGTCCTCCTAAAACACAGGAGAGAAACAGAGGTTGCAAATGGTCTCTTTGGCTATTCGGCTGTGTTCTCTCATCTTTCCATCATAATAGCATGTCCAGAACCACAAATTAATCATAAATTGTATGTAAAGGGCCAATTGTCCTTTTTTTTTTCTTTTTTTTTTTTTAAGAGTTTTCTTGGTTAAAGGCATACTTGCAGACCCCTATGCACGTTCTTTAAGCCATGGTAGTGTATATCTTGGTACATTTGGGTTTCTGGGGGTGAAGGCAGAGTTCAATGTTACAGCTAAGATTTTTCCGAAGTGAGACAGACTATCAGTCACTGTCTGTGGCTGCAGCAGAAGCATGGCAGACATCTGGTGTAAACTGCCCCTTGACATCCCCCTGCACCTCCTGGGACAGCTGTGAGACAATGAGAGCTTTCTAAACCACATTTTCAGTCTTGGATATTAAAGCTAGGTACCTACATCCACACTTAAACACTTAGGTCCCCATTTTATAACAGTATTTGTCATTTACATTCAAATTCCTGGCCAGCTTGCTCAGGAAGCTGAGAGATTAATAGCAACACACACTTCTGACCAAAGCCTCTTACGCCGATTTTGCTGTATTTTAACCTTTCAAAAATTATTAAAAACAAGATTAACTGAAATGTTTATGTAAAGCATGTTTCTAACTAAAGCTATCTAAACTTCTACGGTGTTTCAAATCTAAGTGAATCTGGGCATTTTTCATGAAAATCTGTAGCAAATGAACAGAAAATCCAACAACATGTAAAACAGTTCTGGCTGTCAAAGTTGGCTTTTTTGGGGAGTTTGATTCTTTTTTTGGGGGGTGGGGGGGAGGGGGCGGGCAGGAGAGTTGGTTTGTTTTTTTGTGGTTGGGTTTTTGTTGTTGTTGTTTGGTTTTGGTTTGTTTTGGTTTTTCTTGTTGTTGTTGCCAAGAAAGAAAGCTGAATGAAAAAGGTCTGGCTAGCATTACTAGCTATTTGCTCAGTGAAGAAAAACACAGGAAGGGCAGCTGGCCCAAAAGGGCTATTACATTCCTCTCTCCCCTTCTCTTCTCTCTGCTACTCTGCACACTTTAGAGCTGAATGGTATAGAGCAAAGGAGTGTGGAGCAAGGTCAAACACAGCTTTACATGCTGAAATCTCAACCTGATAGCTTTGCTGGCACAAGGGGAGAGTGTAAAATCTACTGGAGGTAGACCTACTTCAGTTCGTACTTCCCTGAAGTATGGAGGCAACTAGGATTGTTACTCCCTGTGAACAGAATAAAAATCTACTGGATTTTCCCAGAGAACCTTTTAGAAATGTCAAGGATGGCAGAATTCTGTGTGGCCAAATAATTATGCTGGCTGCTGCTTGAGATGATAAAGGCCTATTTCAGTACAAAGAGAGATTTTGCTGAGATGCTGTGACCTAGAAGAAGACATGCTTCTAATGCAAGACCTTGCTGCATAGTAAGCACAGTGTGAAGTTGTGCAGGAAAAGTAGCTTCAGTGAATAGCTCAACGAAAATTAAATAAATGGATGTCAAAGTTCTGCTCACTGTCTTCAAACAGATATGTGACCTAGGATTTGCAATGCAAGTAACTAGTGGAAAGAAATAACGTTAAAAGCATATAAATACAAAAATACTTGGCAAAGGAAAGGAAGAAGACAAAGGGATTTTTGCTTTGACGTTGACTACAGCATACTTGGGGGCTGAGGGAGGAGGGGAAGGGTCGAGAATGAGAGAGGCAGAGGGTGAGTCAGGTGCCTGAGCTGGAGCAGCAGAAGGGGAGTGATCTAGGCTGAGCACTGATGCTGGCCAGGCTCAGGATGTGGTCAGATGTCATCATTAAGGCCTCTGGGGCAAGTGTCCCTCCATGGAGACAAGAACATTTATGCCACATCAGAGATACTGAGATGTGAAGCCACCTTCTTGGAAGACTTATTAACACAAGCGTAGGGATGTCTGGTTAGTATTACTGCTGTTTAATGACTTATGTTAGCACTGCAAGTACTGAAAAATTTAGTTCCTGCCCTGAAGAATGTACAGCTTAAAACAATTTCTTGAAGAAAAAGGATACAGTATTATGGTTGCTTGAATTCCTCTGAACAGGCTAGGCCAATATCTACAAGTGTGCTTATAAAGTACTGATCTATCAGCATGGAAAGCAAGGCAGGAGAAAGGCTTCCAGTGACCTCAGTGGGCTTTGGCTCAATCCCGAGTGAGACAGAATGACTCTTTGCATAAAAACAGATGTCTGCTGCTGAGAATGGACATTGTATTTCAAGCGAAAGTATAGCACTGTAATCTAGTTCACCCAGATTCTCAGTCCTAATAGGGTGTCTGAGCTAGCACAGATTTCTTGTAGGCGAGTGATGTTAATCAGATCAATTGGTACCTCTTACTGAACATCGAACTGCTGTTACTGAAAGGAAAAGAACAAAACATCGCATCTTAAATGCTAATGCAGGCCAGGGTCACTTACCCGGTGCCTGGGCATGAGGTGCGGGCTGGCCTCACTCCCGGGACAGACCCAGGCCGGCAAGCCGGGCAGGGTGAGGTCGGTGAGCGCTGCGGGGGCACCTTTGTGCCAGCAGCTCCAGGCACGCTCCTTCTTCTTGTGTCACTGAAAAACAGAAATATTGCTTGGTGACCGAAACGGCCTCCCGGGAAGCAGTGACTCCGGAGGTGGCCTGGCCGCTAAGGGGTGCTGCGGGAGCGTGTAACGGGAGCCCAGGCGGCCGGGCGGCGCCGTGCGCGGACACGCCACCCGCGCCTCGCCACAACCCACGGAAACTGAAGCTCTCCGGGAGCACACCGAGCTGCACAAAGAGCAGAACACGTCAGGGTTAGGGCAAAAAGTTGGATCTTTAGGGTTTATGCCTGCTGCTGTATAAATAAATAAGCTTAAAAATCATGGGGAGCCACGCGGCTGTCTGGATAAAAAGTACCTCAGGGGGGCGCTATGACCACAAAATAAAACCCTGTCAGAGTTGCACAGTATTTTATTCCCCTATATCGTTTCTTCTAATGTCATTGTAAGCTTCATACATTCATTCAGAGTTTGCCCCCAAGAGTATGTACTGTCTAATTATTTTTTTTTAAGGAAAAAATCGAAAAACAAATCATATGCTGATTTCAGGGGTGTTTTTCTTGAGCCAGAAACACAGTGAAACCCAGGTAAGGACATCAGAGCTTGTGAGCTTTGTTCTGACCTCAGTCATACGCAGACCAAAGCACATTTCAGCTCCACACTGAGCTGGGGGGTCTGACAATCCGGCAAAAAGTCTTGCCTTTCATACACCTCTCAACAGCGTGCAGTTAATAACTGCCAAAAGAGCCAACTGGGCATGCTCACACCGAAAGCCCACTGATGTCAACACAATATTGAAGAAGGATCAATACTACAGGAGATCAGCCCATAGGGGCACACCTGGTTCTGGTTTATGTCTGCTCTGCTTGCAGACTTTGGTCTAAATCCCCTGTGTTGTTCTGTTCCTACCAACGGGCTAACATATGGCTCGGAGTCAGATCATCTGACTGCTTTATGGGCTCTTATCTTTCACTGTGCTCCACACAAGCAGAAATACTTCTAGATCTTGCTCTGGTAGAGCAAACACTGGTATAAGTGACATTAGGTAAATAAAACATCTTTTTTGCCTTTGAAGAACATGAAAGAATGTTGTATACCTTCTCACTGATCAAAGGTAGTTATACTGCCCTTTTTGTTACAGATACAGATTTATTGTTGTATTTGTCTAATATTTACAGCATGTAAGGCTGCTTTAATCTGTCAGTCAAATTTCCTAGTGTGCCTGGCTTTGGTTTTATCTCTGCTTTGACCAATAACGTTTAGTGTGAAAATGTAACTGAGTATGCTCCCTTTTTATTCTAGCCTGGGTTTTCACCTGCACCTCATTTCTAATCTGCTTCACTCCCTACTCTCCAGCCAATGTGTATCAGCTGAGCAGCACTGGTGATTTAAGCTTGTAGTAAACATTTTACTTCAAACAGAAGGGAAATCTCTGAGAGTGACATCCTCCCTCACGTGCAGGGTACAGTGATAGAGGGACCTGGGTATGCATGTGAGAAATGAAATTGGGGAGAAGAAACAGACTAGAAAAGGAACTGAATTTCAGCATTAGCAGCCAGAGAGATGTTAGAGTTCCCTGGGCAGACTGGCAGCTGCAGGTTGCCTAGAGGCTTTTTGGGCACAGTCAGGGGCCACAAAGGCCACAGAGCAAGGTTTCATGCTGCCATCAGCAGCACAGCCAAACAGTCACTCACAGACTTCCCAGCAGCATTTTTAAAGCATGCTTCAACCTAAATCACCTTGAATTGAAGAGTCCAGGGCTGATTTTCTAAAAATGTAAATAGAATTCTGAGTCCATGTGAGAGTTACAAGACAAGCAAAGCTTGTAACTTGAGTCAGTTTAAGTCGACTGAGGCCATAATATCTGTTTTAAACATGTAAGTCCTGATTCCCTAGTATTTTAGTGTAAAATTCCTTAGTATTTTAGTGTATTCGCTTTTTTAGTAAAGAATACAAGTCGGTGTAACAACTGAAGGAGCTCATCCCAGTGAGGTCCTGCAGGGTTTGCTGCAGCTTGAGTTATGTCTGTTTCTTTATTTGTGCTTCCTTTATCTCAGGCATGGCATGATCATTCTCTTGACTTCCTTACTTTGTTTTGGTTTTGATAGGACCAATATCTGGGAAAATTAAAGCCCCTTTAAGTTGAAGATAAATTAAATCTTTTTTCCTAGCATAAGTCAAACACTTTTAACTTCAGTCAAGGGTGTGCCTTTAGCTAGTTTCCCTCTTCTGTATTTTCCATTGGCAAAATGTCTGGGTCACCTGGACAGAGCCTTTTACCGAAGAAAGGCATTCATAATAGGAAGACATCTAGTGGAGAAGAAGGGAATCTGGAGACAAGAGGCGGCTAGGGAAAGGGATGAGAGACTTACAGAAGCGGACCTGGTTGCAAAAGAGGCTTGGAGAGATGCTTGGAAGATGTGAGCTCTAGACATAACCTCCAGTGGGACAACCTAAGGATGAGGGCTGCAGACAGAAAGATAAGGAATGTGTCACAGTTGAGGGACTGGAACAATGACCTAGGAGAGCAAAAGAAATAGGCATGAAGATGGAAATCAGCTTGTGAGACAAATGCTAATGCCCGAGGGCAAGTGGATTGAGTTTCTGTACAGGGGAAACTGGAAAAGCAGCAACAGGCAAGATCATTTGTTTCTGGCTCCTGTGCTTTAAGAGCAATCAAAATCTATATACAATTCAGTTATTACTGAATGTCCCATTGCTTCTCCACAACGCTGCTTCAGCAGCTCACCTCTGGCCTCCCTGATTCCTAAGGGTCCTGAAAATCCTCCTTGCCATATGGCTTGAAGTTTGGCCATCAGTGACCAAAATCCAGGGCTGTACAATTTCTTCTTTCTCCTTCTCTGCAATTTTAGTGTATGTCACAAACATGACTTCAGGCACACTAACGGGAAAGAGTTGGACATTGGGTGGCCCTTGCTGCTCCCTGAAATGAGCTGTGCAGACTGGCCCCCTCAGCAGGTTCTCTCGTGGCGTGACAACTGTTGTAGTTCTGCATTTTTGAGACATACTGCTTGAAGATGTGAGCCACTGAAATGCACTGTTTGGGTGTACAGCTGTGATAGCATTAGGGCAATGTCATGTTTAACTCTGTCTCCTAATTTTGGTAGGTTACAGTAACTCCACCTGAGTTCCAAACGTATTTCTTCCAATCACTCTTCTGGGGTTGTTTTACTGCAAGACAATGTAGTACAGCCCTCAGACCACAGTTTTAATTAAAACTTGAATATTTTTGGTAAGGAAGTTCTCCAGACTGTAATGACTAAGAGCTTCTGAAGATGTTTTATGTATACCACACTTAACCACTTGCACCCAAATACAATATGTGAGTTACTTGGAAAGGATAAACAAAGCACATTCTGCTTTATTTCCAGAGCAGCAACAATTCTGGAAAGGAGGATGTTTAATGACGTATTCTATACAAAAAAACAGCAGAAGCTTTTGGTGTCTGACACAAATGTTCACAGAACAGTGTCTAACTATCCTCACATGCTGATTTTATAGATCCAGGCTTTAAAAGGCAGCTTTCCTCCCCTCAAAGCTCCACCCACATCATAAATCAATAAATAGATCAATAAATTAAAGCAACAAAACGTCTCTGCTGCTGGTACACAGTAGATGCCAGTTTCTCTTCCTGTTCTGTTTGGAAAATCCCTATGAATGGCACAGAGTGGGTGGCCCATGCATTGATAATCACCTTCATTTCCAGAGCTGCTTCTGTTATTAAGCCATGTCACTGATCCCATCTGGATTACAGAAACTCATCTTACTGATGAAATCACAGAAGATTGCAGTAAAAGTTGAATAATATTCTTTCAATATTGAATAACCGTGTGTGGACCTGGCAGTGCTTGCAACATAGGCATATGGAAAGCACATGAACAACATGTACTCTGAACCTATTGTTTTAGGGTTTTTTACAGCAGTTTTCAGTTCAGACAAATCCATTACTAATAAATGACTTGTGATGGTTTGCTGGGAGAGAAAGATGTAGCAGAGAAACATCCTCCCCTCCTCCCCACCCCCCGCCACCCCCCCCATCCTTTGGGATAGTATTAAAGCTATGTTAAATATATGTTGCACACAAACAACTTTTTTTTTTTTCCCCCCCAAATATAAATAAGTATGTCAGAAAGAAAAAACCCTGTGTAACAGAACAAGAATGAGGCAAAGTTTGTCAGGAGAGATAATGCACTTTATTAGATTGACTGTTACACTTGAAAAAAACAGGCCATCTCACAAGCACATATGTCCTTCTTCATGTCCTAACGTAATAAAAGATATTGCCTCTCCCAACAAACCTTGACTTCTTTCATCCTTGTACCATCACAGCTACTTCAACACATCTGTTTGTGTAATGAATTAGTATGTTTGGGGACAACAGGCACAGATACTTGTCTGCTAGTTGAGAATTTCAGATGTTGCTTTTGGTGTTTCTAAGGATACACTCTCAGCCATGTCTTACTTTTTTTTACATCCTGCAGTGTTACAGGCTTCACAGTAAAAATGAAAATCAATGTATTTTCAACATTTTTTTAACTTCTAGACTTTTGGATATTCTCCAGTGTCGATGCAGATCTCTGCTTAATGTCAGCAACAGGTTTGCTTTTCTTAATGGCTTCTTAATGACTATATAGAGACAGCCTCTGGCTCTCCCAGGTGCTGTGTAGTTCTTGCAGCAGGCATATTCTTAATCCCATTTAAATGTGAAGTAATTTACTACCTTTTCTCCAAAGGGCGGGCCACCCAGCACTGTCTGATACAGTGGGGGTGCTCACAAACAGGGCAAGAAGGTGATAACTGCTTATTCAGTGCATTTTCACACCCTTCAGGAACTCTAGACATCCAGCCGATGCATCCATGCCTGTGCTGAAGGTGGCTTACTCTTGCTTTAAAACTGGTCCTGCACATGGATTTGGCCTTCTCCTTTTTCTTCATCAACCACCTTCTTACGAAACCTTAATTTCTGTAGTGGGATGTCTCTTCCCTCCTCAAGGAAGCAGTGCAAAGAGCAGGTACAGCCTCTCACAGGATCTAGGGCGATGCCCTTTTGGTCTGGGCACTGTTGTCTGCCTCCTTGTGGAACCCAGGGCTGGCAACTGCACGGGGCACCCCTCCTTTCTCACAGGACTGCTCTTGGTACCTGGTTCTCAGAAGCTGTGCTGCTGATCCTGGCCCTGAGCAATCTAAAACTGTGCCTTGCAATTGAATGTAAGGTGACAGGCCAGTCCCTCTGGGGATGAGGCGTCCCCCATAGCTCTGGTACTGATCAAGTTACTGTGGATGGGCTTGGTCAGAGAGAGAGAAACACAGCCTGCATATGCAAAAGTGGAATTCAGCTTATTTCACCTTCAGAAACTACTTTCTCTGTTGAATGTGGCAATATAATTCAGAAGGGAGGCAGAGTTCCTCTAGGCACTGGTAAGCTGCTTTCACCTAGCTGGGGTGACTGTCCTGATGGGTCAGCAAGCACCACATGTGGTGTTGATGTAGGGAAAGCTACACCTCAGCTTGGAGGTCAGTAGAACACCTGGCTAAGCCCGAGCAGTCTCAGGGTCACGCAAGTCCTTTTCCACTTCTGGGCGGACTAAACCTTTTAGCATTCACAGGAATAAAGTATGTGTGAAACATATGCCATAGCTCCACCCCCCTCCTCCATGCATGACGTGAATGGTCTGAGACTGTCAGGCCATTTATAATACTGTTCGGTTTTTATTACCAAGTAGACACAAAATTATTCATGTACGCATCTTGCATATTCACAAATTGTTTTCAGCTGTTATAAAGTAATAAATTTTCTCATGCACCTGGCCATAATGGTGCTGCAATTCTAATATATCCCATTTGCCTTTCTCCCATAATTTCCTTTAAAAGTGCAGTATTGACCTGAAATATTTTGGAAGTGTGACAGTTACTGTACACTGACAGAAGAAAATAAAGATATGTTGCTGGGTAAAATACTTGCTTATCAAATATGTCTTGAGCTCAGTGATAACAATATTAAAGAAAGAGCTGGGCTGCTAGCTGGAATTCAGCTCTTTGCTGTTGCTGCTGTTTTCATACCTTTGATTTGCTAATAAGCTGCATGGATGATATACCTCCCTTGTGTTTGTGACACCATTCACATTCCTGGCACTCTGTAAGTCATAAAACTGATATCCCCTCTTAAAGTCTGTGACAGCATAGACTGTATAGTGACAGAAAGTATCTTAAAGCAAAATTTGGACAAGAATAAAGGCATAAGAGACCCAAATAAGGCAGTTTCCCCCCATGTGCAAGTGAGATGACACTATGACAGCCCCAAATTGTCTTCCTTGAAGTGCATGGCACTTGTGCTGCTGTTCCCGAAGGAAGACCCTCTTCCCTTCCAGACCACACATTGAGTACAGTAACCACAGCAGCATTTATCAAATCCAGGACTCAAAATGACTCAAGCTGCAGCTGCAGCTCTGGTGCAAGTGTACAGGGAAGCTGCTGTAGCTGCCATTGCTCCCTGGCAGCAGTATTAGGTAGGGGGTGTCCCCATTCAGCAGAGTGCCAGGGAATTACAGGTGGGTTTCTCTAAAGTTTCCACTCTGGTGGTAGAGCACAGAGCTTCAAATGCCAGGAAAAGGAAATAAGCTCATGTTTTTTTCCAAATATTTCTGTGGTGCTATTCTAAGTATGTGTGTGATTTGCAAAAAAAAAAAAAAAAAAGTGCCAATGGATCTGCCATTTCACTGCTTAGTTGAGACAAGATTATGCATGGTGCCTCACCAACAAAATGACAGATAAATGGCATTTGTCCCAGAGGTGTGTTTCTAGCAGCCCTCCCCCCCGCCCCCCCCAGCTGGCTGTGTGGTGTGCTGACATCAATTTGTAGTTGTGGGAGTTCACTACCACATAGGGAGCAATTGTTGCCTTTCAAGAAGCAGCTTTTTTCTTTTGAAACCATTAGGCTTTCCTATCAAGTCCAAACACTGGAAAAAATGGGGAGAATAAATCCTACAATGATTCAATTTACAAAGCGTGAAGCTTTTGGATATTAAAATATATTGAAAAGGGTCTTGGCTCACTCATGTCCTCTGCTTTGACCTTGGCTTATTCTAATTAACATGAAGTTTCCTTGAGTCAGGGGAAAAAACCAGAGTGAAGCATAAAGGACATATTATGAGGAAAATGTCTCCAGTATCAGGGAAGAAGAACAACACTTAGAAAATTATGTCCCATTGAAACATGGCAGTTCAGAATATTTTTATGCTTGTAGAGGCATAAAATTCTTTCATTTCTATTTAAATATATTTTGAAAGTATAATAAAAAATTACACTTTAGTTTCTCATCAGACAGTGTCCCAGGTGGGTCCTGACACAGAACAGCATTTTAGAAATGACATTTAAAATCTAATGTGAGATGAAACATAATTCTTCAGGTTTATGAGTATGGGTTGTAAAGACTGTGAATGATAGTCTGGCAGAAAGGTCCTGGCAAGGAGGATTACAGTGGATTTTAATAAGATTTTGGAATGTAATGAGGGTATTTTTGATGTCTACATATTTCTGTATCTGCTTCTCCTTCCATGTGCTCCAGGGCTAACGCTGCAGCATTAGAAATATTGAATGAGTGCTACTATGCACATAATATGCACTGTTTTAACCGCTGGATTGCCCCCTGGAGACAAGCCACTGAAGAAAGCCCTGACACAGAGTATGACCTCCTTGCACCAATGGGATGAGTCAAGGGAACACATGCACCCAGGGTATATTTCATACTGTGTTTTGGTAGCCCAAGTTTTCTCACCTTTTTCATCTGGTGAAAGATCCTTCACCTCTGGATCACTGAATGCCATGTAGGACAAGACCTCAGGTGACACGGTAGTCATCAGTTGCCCCTTCTGCCCTGCTGTTGGGATGACCCCGCAGTGAAAAGATACTTGAAAACTTTCTTGCTGGCAAATGTCCTGGACAACAAGGAAGGGATTCCTGATAATCCAACTATTAGCCAGAGATACTCTGGTCACCATCAGCAGCTCCTCTAAAAAACATGTTAACTTTAACAATAATTATGCTTGCAATTCTTCTTCCTCTTTTTAGGTGGGTGGGATTGATTCATGATGAGGGGCTTACACTGCTAAACCCAGGCTATGCCTTTCATTTTTTCCGGTACGTGAAAGATGAGAAAGCTTCTTAGAACAGACCTTAATCTAAGGAGAAATGGGGAACTCAGCTCATTCCGTAAAGAAACCTTGAAAGAAACTTTCCATGTTAAAATTCCACTTGTTAAAAAGCTGTAAAGTCATAAAATTTTACCAAACAATGGTTTTTCATACAAAGGGCTCTTCAGTCAATAGTTCCTCTCAAAGCTGTTCCAAATCACTCTGGCTTCAATAAGCTCAGATCCTCAAACAATCAGTGCAGGAAACAGTGTGACCTCTATAGGTTTAGCAGCTGTTCAGCGTGCTCTGTTGTGGGGTCTGTCTATCGGTGGGCAATTCTGTCATGTTTTTCACAGACTTCCATTATTGTGTCTATCAGACACCACACAGAAGAGATCAATTTTTAAAATAGCTTGTAGGGGAAGCCATTGCCTATATCTTTTTTTTTTTTCATTGGGGTGTAGACAGGAGTCCCACCTATTAAGGCTGGTTTTGCAGTAGGGTGGCAATTTTTAAAAAAATTATCTGAGCTTCCTGAAGCAGACAAGTGGTTTGCAGTCCCATACGATGATTACTGTCAGTATTATTTATCTACCTAATGAACAATATCACTAATTAAAAAAATACAGCCCAAGATTTTCTACAGATGCTGAAGCTCTTGTCTTTGTTTCAAGAGAAAAGAAAAATAATATAAATGCTTATAGTCTCAGTCCTGTTCTTATCTAAGGGTCAGTAAATTAGAAATACAGTGGAGATGAAATGTATTTCCACTTCATACACTCTAAACTCATCAGCTGCCTTGCTTTCTCCAACAGAAGGGGCATGTGCAGTGGATTGGGTACCACACATTCTTGTTGTATCTCGCTGAGAGTGCCATCAGAGGTTCATCAGCATATTGCTGTGCATGCATTCATTGCTACTGCTGTGCTCTGGCAGGATGTGTTCCTGAGAACAAATTTCAGATTTCATTTTAAAAACTGCGTCTTCCTATAGTCCACCTGTAGGATTAGCTGGGTTTTTAATCACAGGAAAACCAGGAAGCTGAAAAAGCACTGCTGAAGAGAATGGATAAGGCATTTTGTCTAACTCCAAAATGCAGTTTCATTTGGTGACTTTTCTCTCCCTTAAAATAAAGCTGTGTAAATGTCTAAACAGAATGTCGCCTCAAAATGCCAAAGCAACTTCTCAATTTCTTTTTTAGGATGTCTAATAGAACTTCTGCTTTCCTCTGTGTGGCTGAAAAAACTCAATGACTTCAGTGTGAATGCCAGCTTACTTGTTAGAAAGTAAACATCAGCAAAATAAAACCCTTCACTGAAAATGTGGTTCATCTCTCTCTAACTGCACTTATTTCTAGATTTATTTAGATTTAATGAATTTTAAGGCCATGAGAGACTGCTATTATAATTTCTATTGAGCTTCTATGCAACTGAGGCAATATAATTCCCTGGAAAAATTCCTGCACCACTTACAATACTCTGGTCCCCCATTCAGAGAATTTTCATATATGTAGGAATTGCTCTGAGAATTGTAGTGAATCTAATGATGACCAGTGTCTGCCAAAAACTTGCAACCCAGAATGGCAAAATAAATATGTGTGGCAGGTCTCTTAGTAGAAAACAGCTGCTTTCTCTGCTGGTGGGTAGCTTGGGTGGGTGGACTGTATCTCTGACTACAGGAGTCTGAATGTGATAATACTGTAAATCCATAATAAAGATATTGGTAAAACAGCACTGTGGTAATCTGAGATGGTTCAGATTTAATGTAACCAAATTTCAGATTACCCAGATGTCAGACATATCCTTCAGTTCTAAAATTTGTGGGGTATTTTAACCTATTTGAAATTAATGACTCTTGGGATTGTCCTGGAGCTATGTGGACTATTGGAATTTATCTGCATCCCACACAGATTTCAGCGGACTTTCCCCCACGTTAAAATCTTCAGAATGAGAGCAGACAGGTCATTCTAACGATCATATATTCACATGTTTGAGTGGCAGTTTCTGTATTAGTATGGTGTTGCTTCATTTTGTTCTAAATATTTTAGGATTAAGGTATTAAGGGTATTCTTATTACATGGGAGAGCTGTTCATCATCTGTACCTACTCTACTGTTCTGCAGTCAGATTTTCCACTGTAGCTCCAAAATAATTCATGTGATTTAGAGAATTTGGGCTGCATGCTATCTCACAAATTGGAGAACAGCAGACAAAACACTGTCTACAGAAGTCCACTAGTGAAGCTACACCAAGAAGCATGCAGAGATACTTTGGAGACAAATGCGTGTTCCCAAAACATACTTTCCATAAAGCCCTTCCACTGCTCTCTGGTGTGGGCAGAAAATATTTTATTGAAGTGCGAATGTATTCCAAGTGTTGGTTGCCCACCTCTTTCCTCCTTGAGGACAGGTGTTGATAAAGAGTTTATATTCTTGGCACAACTAAAATGTGTGCCACTGATAGTACTAGCTTAGAGGTTTGTTATTCATTTGAGGTTTCATTCATTGAACAGGATTCCTGCTGCTTTTTATGTGATCACTTTGAAATGGGCCCAAACTTGCCAGTTAAAACATATGCCTAAAGTCAGTTGTTCAGATTCAGTTATTACTTGTCAGATAATACAAGTGTCTTCTCTCTCAGGTAGAGTGCAGTAGAAATGCCTGTTTAAAAATCTGGACTAGTCCCTCCTCCTCCCTTCCCCAGGGCCAGTCTAATGCTCCAGTAAAAATTATACCAGGGAACGATTGTACTATGGTTTATTAATGAAACATAGAAGCACATATTTACTGTAGTTCAAGAATCTGACCATTAAGACTGCATGGTGTAATGTTCAGAGCAAATGTTCTCAGAGACCCAAAGCAAGGTAGCAATGCTTATAAATGCCCTTTGCTTTTTCTAAGAGGGCATTTAGCAGTAGCTTGGTGATTCATTGATGCTGCGTGAGGCTCAATATTCACACACAGCAGATAGCAGTTGAAGAAACATAAACTGGAGTGGCCGTACATGACTCAAAATGCTCTGTTAGTAGAGGTTTCATCTCTCAACACACAGGGCTTTACCCCATGTGCATTGAGGGATACAGGTTTACATCTTCAGGCAGACACGTTAGTTATGCATATGATTAGCATGCAGACTACAAAATAGGAAAGCTAGTTGATGGTAAACCCAGGCATCAGTTGTCAACTGCTGAGATTAGTGACATGGCCAAGAAAGATTGTGACTGCTGATAAAATTCAATTTTGATAGAAGTGGCAAGATACTTTGATGGTCTCCATGGAACAGAAGGACACTTTCCTTTTATTTTTGCTGTTTATTTTGAGACCCCTTCTGCAAGAACCAGATGCAAGGAGTACTTTTTGATCAGTTTCATTCAGACAACAGACTTCTGTGACTGTGTGGTTAATCTGGGTGTGTATGTAGGTGTTTGTGCACCTTTAATAATTAGAGTGGACTAGTCCACACAGGTGTCAGAGTAGCTGTGCATTCTTTATGCCATTGTTCCCTATGGAGAAGGGAGTCCTGGCCCTGGAGCCATTGTCCTGCCTACCGCTAAAGCTACAGAACAGCTAGGTCACCCTATAGCTCTGATTGCACCCTAAAGCCAGGAGGACCTGGTAGATGGTGCAGGATCTGGCCTCTGGGAAGGGGCAAGGGCTTCTGCCTCCTCCTGAGTCTTCAAATCAGGTGGAGAAGGGAAGACATGTTCCACACTTGATCAGGAAAGGAAGTCCTCAGTGCCATCAAGACAGCAACTTGACTGAGAACAGGGACCAGAAACACCTACCATTTCCATAGTAAGGACCCAGCCCCAGGGAACAGCAGTGTCTCCCCACTCTGAAGGGGCTGAGGAATGGGTGTGAATGACCAGCTGTACCCTGCCAATCCCAGGCTGTCAGCTGAAGCTTAATACAAAATACAGAACAAATATTGACCGCAAAACATATTGATTCCAGTTACTTGTAATCACAGCTGACTCCCATAGCCAATAGAATTCCAAAAGGGTTTAAAATTATTTGGGCCATATTATTTGATATGCTTTTACTTATTTACATCCCTTTAATTATGCCAATAGTGGCTTAACCTATCACCTGAGGAATTTTTCTGCATGAGGGAATCAGAGTGCTAAGATTTTCTTCACAGCTTTTATTAGAGTTTTGAAGTTCTGTATTAAATCAATTTTTTGTGTGTGTGTGGATCCCTTTTTGCTTTGATTTTTCCAGTTTCAGCCAAGGCAAATGCAACTGGAATATTAAACTTTGCTTGATTTGAAGGGAAGGAGGAAGGAGACATGTGATGTCATGAAACCACTTTATTTCTCCCTGAAAGTAATAGACCCTTCCTTGCTGTAATTTCAAAGCTTACCTAAAATTTGTGGAAATCTTTGGCAAATGCAGGATGTGTTTTGGTTTCATAATCAGATGAATAGTTAGGATTTTACAAAGATGAAAGCAGGCCATGCAGGAACTGCTGAAGCTGCTATCAAGCACTCGTGACTTTGTTGTCACTTTCTGTTCTTATCCACAGTGTGTCCTAGATTTGCCGTTAGACTGATTTTCATTTATATTGCCTATTTATAGAAGTGAAACGCACCTCTGTAGTGACAAGACCCCCTGTTGAGGATTGTGTGACAATAAAGAAATTGAATGGAAGAATAGAAATGAGTCTTACTTCTAAGGCTTGGGGGTTTAGGGTTTGGGGGTGGTTATTTGCTTTTTGTATGAGCTTCAGATGCAGACTGATGGAGTTCATATGATGGCAAACACTGCTGAACTCAGGAGAAACTCAGACCTAAGAATCTGCCTCTAAATTTTGAATCTTGGTCCTTTTGGGAACAGGAGATCCAAGTGGTATGGTAAGACAGTGTGATTTGTGCGGGCCTGGGGTTTAGAGGGGAGATTTCCAGTAACCTGTTTGTGCTCACTGCTGCCTGTCTTGACAGATTCTGGGGACTGAGCCCTCGCAGCCTGTGGGTTTAGCCTTGTTGCCCTGCTTGTCTAATTGAGAGGTGCTGATTACTCTGAGAAGTGTCTTTTTAAGATTGTTTATGAACAATTGCATTGAGAGACTAGGGAAATCGATGAACCACCACCACAGCTCACAGTGGCTAACACATGATTTATGACATTTTCACTGAATCAAGCACTTCTGGAAGCCCGTTTTGCTAAGCAAAAGAACCCATTCAGTTTAGCCATCCTGCACTGAGTGATGGAATTCACCTATGCCTTACCTCCTATTGTGGCTGATGTTCATCAATCTACCCTCAAAACAGGTGAACATATTTAGAGAGGAAAGCAGAACCGATAGAGCAAACACTTGTGATCTGTCACCTTTCAGTATTTTTTTGCTGAATTAACTTTGTTTGCACAATGAATAGACAAATTATTTTTCCAGCAGCAGTGTTTCAGTGAGAAATTTTGTTCCCAGGTAGCAGATAGGCCCAAAGACCAATGTGTGAAGAATTCATTTAATTTATTAAATCACTGGCTCTTTGTAGATCCAGCAGTGGAGAGACAGTGGAGAGAGCAAAAGGAGGAGATGGGGAGAGAAGGAGACAACATGCAGACAGTGATTTTAAAGAGGAGTTACTGGAATTATTCTGATTTGTCCTGATTTTTTTCTCACTGACTACATACAGAGCCAGCTGCTTTAGTTAATCAAGTTTGTACATTTGGATGACATGAATACTCATGGATTCACCAAAAGAAATATATGAAAAAGGGAATGGTAAAAAAATGTATGCTGTGCCAGCCAATATGAAAAGTTCATATTAACTTAGAGATAATCTGTATGGTAGAAGATAGCTGTTTCCCCTGTTTTAGCTTAACATCAAGATAGAAAAAAGAGACAGTGGGGATGCAGTAAAACACTAATGAAACCTGTTCACAGTCTTGTTTGTGCATCCTTGACAAAACACTCTTCTACATCAAATACATGTCCTGGCCTAGAAAGGAGGCAGGCTGACCACAGGGCTTCAAACAATATTCCTTCGGTTTTGCTGAAGATGACCACTGACTTGGAATGTGAAAGTTTCATTTGGAAGAAACGAAGGAAAACTGAAGCATCCTGTGATGGCCATTTCCCAGAAACTTCTTTTTGAAAGAGACAGGAAAGATGGTTTTGAAATCACCTCCACCATGGACTTCCCATCGGAAGGCTGAGTGCTGACAGGATGTTGGGGCCTCTAATGACACCATTTGGTCACTGATTATTTGTAGGCTGAGGCTTAGTGGGTGGCATTGGAGCTCTCTGTGGACTTTTTCATCTTGTTGTTGCTTTTGGCTTTTTTCTTCTTCTTTTTTTTTTTTTCTCTTGTTCCCTGGAGTGGCTAGGAAAGGGTGGTGGTGGGAGGACACAGCATTCACAGCTAGCCTGAGACACCAACTAGTTTATTTACTTAAACAACAAACATTCAGCGTGCCAGGAGAGCAGTGACAGAGGGCAGTTCCTGAATGGGATGAGACACTGTGTCTTCTAAAGAGCCCACCCACGTTGCCTGAAAGGGTTTAGCGGTGCTGACTCCTTGTGAGGAAATGACAGCTTGTGTGTTCAGAAACGTCACAGGCTACCCAGCAATGTGTGTTATGTGAGGATCTCACAAGCTGTTTGCAAATGGCCAGAGGCAAAACTCTGCTTGTTTTCTCTTTATTTCCTTCACCCTTCTGTGTCCCCCTTCCCCAGCCCCTTTTGGAGGCTGTCATTCTTCTCACCATCCTGTGTGCAGCTGGCATTAAGAAGCAGAGCTCATTCTCCATCAGATGGAAGAAGGGGGTTATATAAACAAACAGAACAACAAGAATATTTCTAGGAGCAACATCAAACCTGACCTTTTGTTTTATGGCAAAAAGTAACAAAGATGTTCTTGGGAAAACAGCTTAGCTGCGAGGGGAATAAACACGAACCCTTGAACTGTTGTGCCTGTGTGGAGCTGACCAAGCACTGCTTTGCTTTCTTACCAGGGCTCTGAACTCTGTTGGACTATAAAAATGTACATTGTCGTTGTCATTCTGTAAAGGCTGGTAACCTCAGAACTCAGCTGAAATGAAGCAAAACAAACCTTTTGTTATCTGTTGTTTTTCTAGCAATCCTTGAATTGGATTTCTGCTGACAGCTCCTCAGCATGGGAACATGTGACACAGTGCTTTGTGATCTCTGCTGCTCGCCTGCTGTTTTTCCAGATTGAAACAAAGGTGTCAACTTTGACCTACAAGGCTCTAAATGACTTTGGACTTTCCTACTTGTTTTTCTTGTTCTGCCAGCTGTGACCAGCAAAGGTACCCCAGATACTACATCTAAAAGAGGGTGGTGAGAGCAGTTTTTTATTGACGATGCCTGATGGATGGCATAAACTTGTCCATACCCACTCCAAAATATTCTCATTAACCCTGATCATGCAAAAAGCTTGCAAAAGAGGAAGCCGTTTCCTCCGGGTCCTGTCACAAGCCTGATGCACTCTTGAAAGTGAACCAGGGAATCTGGAAGTTTAGACCTCAGTCTTCCAAACACCAACTCAGCAGCTTGTTAGAGGGTTTTTTAACAACTTGGGTACTAGTAATGAAATACAAACTCCAATTTAGTTTCAGTAGCATTTGGGGGATTAATTTCTTCCATCACAGGGAATGAAATTAATTTCACCTAAGTTCAGGTGCCTAAAAATGAAACATCAATATTTATTGTTAATGAGTACTTATCACTTAATATTTTCTGCATCTAGACATTAGTTGATATGAACTATTAGACTGCATTTCACTAGCAGTCAATGGGAAGGAATATTTGTGACCTATCTAGACATGTTATGGAATTAGAGGACCCATGCCCCAGAACTTCCCTTTTCTCTTCACTGATTAAAAAAGTGTCAGCAAATATCCATATGCATCTGAAACTCAATTATCTAAATACACTAAAACAGATAAAGCTCAGACAATGGTCACATCAAAAAAATTATTTTTTCTTTTACCATTCCATTTTAACTAAAATACCTTTCTGTGGTGTATATTCATTCCCAAAATGTTTACGACTGCTTCCTAACAGTGTTCTTTTTATCCACAACTTGTAGGTTGGGATCAACAGCAGTGGTTGACTGTCTTAACACCCACATGGCACCTAGATAACTTTCTGGATCTGAACTTTATGACCCCAAGTCACAGTCTATTCATCCACTCTTGCCTGATCACCCTTGGCATTATACAAAACCATGTGCAGAGATCCCCTTCCGTTACTTTTTCTTGTGAGAAGTGGACAAACTAAAGCTCATTCTCAAAGTACACATTCTTAGGCAGCTTTGACATCTATTAGATCAGAAGAAAGAGCCCCTACTTGCACCCCTTGTATTTAGGGGACCAGTGAAAGCAAGTTCTGAAGTGGCATCAGAGCACAGCTCACCAGCCTTCTCTGGGAAGGGCACTGCTCTCCCTGCTTTTCCCACAAAACACTGCAGCAAGCTCGTAAGTACTTGATACATCTGCAGCAAGCTTCACAGACAGTGTAATGTTCACAGTTTAACAGGGCGATCCTAAACTACAGAAAATGATGTAGTTGGAGCAAGGAAGGCCAGATTTCTGTGCACCTATGTGAACCTATTTCTTTACATGTGAGAACCACGACTCCCAACAAAATAAATTGAACTATTTGAATAAATGGAAAAGGTAAGCTCCAGAAGTGGGGACAGAGCGAGCTGGCTCTCCGCACTCTGACCAGACCATGAAATCACATAAGCGTATGATTATTTGAAAAATATACCTGTGTGCTTCATAGGTATGTCTGACATAGGTATGACTTCATAGAACAGTAGTTCAGTTCTACTGTTTCACTGTATCAAGGAGAAGGATACAGATGCGTACAGACACTTGTGACTTTCTGTCAACAATTCAGAGGTGTGTAAGTCCCACGACTCTATAAGCTATATATTCACAGCTAAACCAGACACGAATGACGTCGCAAACACAGCAGTGCTAGCCACCTCATAGCCCATCTAAATGTCCTCTTTCTTTGTGCTTGAGCAACATATTTCTTTCTCTTTATTATTTTTTTCAGTAATTATAGGGCTATTTTATCAGTTTCAGCTCTGCTTTGGAGGGTGACTTTAAAATGGAAATGTGCTTATTGTGTGTCTCACAGATTGAAGTCAAATGTGCTGTGTACATCCCTCAGCCTTGCAAGCGCAGACTGGTAGCAAAGTCTAAAACCAGGCAGAAAGTCTGTTCTCTGTGTGTATCTGTTGTGGTTGAACCGTGGCTGGCCACTAAGCACCACGCAGCCTCTCACTCACCACCCCCACCCCCCTCGGTGTGGTGATGGGGGGAAGGATCAGAAGAATGAAAGTGAGAAAATGCATGGGTTGAGATAGGCAGTTTAATAGGTTAACAAAAGCCGCGCATGCAAGCAAAGCAGAACAAGGAATTCATTCACCACTTCCCATGGGCAGGCAGGTGCTCAGCCATCCCCAGGAAAGCAGCGCTCCATCGCATGTAACAGTAATTTGGGAAGACAAACACTGTAATGCCAAATGTCCCTCCCTTCCTTCTTCTTCTCCCAGCTTATATATACTCAGGATGACATCATATGGTATGGAATATTGCTTTGGCTAGTTCAGGTCACCTGTCCTGGCTGTGTCCCCTCCCAATGTCCCGTGCCCCTCCAGCCCTCTGGCTGGCAGGGCCTGAGAAACTGAAAAGTGCCTGACTTAGTGTAAACATCATCCAGCAACAGCCAAAACCATCTATGCGCCATCAGCATTGTTCTCACACCAAATCCAAACCACAGCACCGCACCAGCTACTGAGAAGAAAATTAACTGTATCCCAGCTGAAACCAGGACAGTATCACTGAATAACTTGATATAGATTGATTTAGAAAGACAGAGCCTGTTCAGTGCTGTGTTCACATGGACACTTTATATGGCAGAGCTGCAACTGAAAGCTGTAGTGGTGATGTTGAATACTAATGAGGTGACACGTAATTTAATTGCAGCTGAAATTTGGAGCTGTTATTCATAGGAATCATATATTTTAAATGAGCTAAACCCCAAGTTTTACTGACAACGTAAATATCCTATTTTACTCCTTGTACAATTGCTGGTAAAAAAGAAAAACTCAAGTATGGTTACTGTGAGGACTATAATAATGTTCTGGACTGTGAATTGTCTTTTTGTGATTTGCACCATGCATGCAGTGAAGGCTGAAGTGTTTAAGTGTGCTTAAATTTCACATGCACGCACAAAAGAAACGTCTCTCCTCTTTCCCTCTTATCCCTGAAACAAAGTTTTATAGAAAAACAAACCAGCTCAGAAACTGTGCCTGTGAATTCATTTCAATTTAATTAACACTATGCTAGTTACAAATGCAAACAGGTTCCCAAGCATGCAGTTTGGCTGCCCGTCTGCTCTGTGGATTCAAGTTTGACTCCTTGCTTTGTTCTAACAGAACAAAGCAAGCAAAGAACAATGTGACCCTGACCCTTCTTTACCCCTTCACACACAAATGATCCCTTTTAATATGCAGACGAGCTGTGACATGAAGAGGTCCCATGAGAACAAACACCTGCCATTTCTCTGGACAGCACTTTGACCAGACATTGCCTATCGCATTTTTTAACAACTTTTACATTCCTGTGGCTGTTTTGTAAAGAAGATGGCAACGCTTGCATCCTCAGGACATAGTCTGTGTATCTACGCAGAAATGCACAATGCACAGTCCCTTCCCACTGTACCACACCAACATGCTCCACCTGCAAACTCACAGCAGTTTTCTCGCCTAGAGGACCAATGAAATTGCCTTGGAGGCAGGGATAATCTATAGCCCAGCTGCCACCTTTCTTTGGACATGCGTACATACATACGTTTGGACTGAGATAGGCATCCTGAGGGTCCCCACACATGTCCTCCTCAGAGCAAGTCCAAACCCAGCAGGCAGGGAGGGTGTTAGGAAGATGTGGGGACTGTCTAGACTGAAGGTGCCTTTTTGTTCCTTCCATATGTGCATCCACAGTAAGACAGGGGGCATTGCTGGGGCAAGCCCCAGTGAAAGCTGTGGCAGTGGCACTGAAGACACGTGGGCAGTGCAGGAGACAGGTCCCCATGCCCTCTGCCTAAACTGTGTCAGTCTGGTTTCTATGTCTGCTCTGACAGCACTGGGAGCTGGTCTCTGATGATGCTGGAAGTTGGCATGAGGCTGACAGTGTTGGCTGTGTGGTTATTAATGGGTACTCTTCCTCCCCCCCGCCCCCGGACCAAGCCCTAGTCCTTCCCTGCCTAATTGTACAGAGTAAAGGAGATTTTTACTTGGTTTACTTCTGAGAAGCTCAGTAATAGGTGGAGAATTCTGGTACAACCCAAATATCTCACAGAATTATGTTATTCCTGACTGACATTTGCCAAACCCATTCTTAAAACTATTCAGTGCCAGGAATTCCTAACATCCCCTGATGATCCATGCCAGTGCTTCACCAGCCCTACCTGGTGGTCTGGACAAGATGGTTTCCTCCACAGTTCTCATCCATCTGATGGAAAGCAACAGTCTGGACTGAGCAGGGCAGGTCAACAGAGGCAGTGAGCTGCTGTTTGCTTGTGAAAGCAATGGGAACGAGGCGGTGACAAATCACTGAGACTTGTCAGTCAGTCTCAGCTCTGGATTTTGACTAACAGTTGCAGGAACGCTCCCAGTCCTTGCTGAGGGACAGCAGCAAAAAAGTCAAAACAATGTGCTTATGCCAAAACAGTTTTTGCTGCCTCATATTCTGTTAAAGGCCCAGGCTACAAGAAAGGTCAGCTCCTCAAAAAAATTTCGAGAGTCTCGTTCCCACAGGACACAGTCATGTCATTGTAGTCAATGGGAGTTTGGTATGAAGCACTTACGAGTAGCTGAGCACCAGTTAATATTCTTCCCAGCCACAATCTGTGAGAAGGTTTTCACTTTGTTTTCCTACTTGAAACAATGAATTTTTGACATTTTTCCCATTGCCTTGGTTCCCAGCAATAGATGCAGACTTTTCCAGGTTAGGTAATGTGACAACTAAACATTTATCACATTGCGTAAGCCAAATCTTTTCAAGTAAATGAATGCATTTTCAGAATATTTAGACACAGCTCACCGCTTGCCCTCACATCAGAAATGAGCTCTGACCCACGCTCTAACTTTGAAAAATATGGATGTGGTGTTTTAAAGTGACAGCTTCATCATTTTTCCCAGTGTTAATGAGCAAGTTCCCCGTATACCATGGCTGAGGCTCCGTATTGGCATGAGGTGCCCAGCCACATCCAAGAGTGGCAGCAACCTCTGTGGAAGTGACCGGTCTTGACCAGCTTCATTCTGTGCAGGCACCCAGAGCCAAATAGTTTGTGATGTTTGATGTGAGTGTTGCAGATGTCATAACTGTACATCTCCAGTGAGGGTGGGTGCCCCTCTGACAAGAAGATTCCTGCAAAGAACAGTCACATTTACAAGTCAGAATGTATCATTTCTCTATACTTGTTGCTCCAGTCAGGTTTTCACTAACAAACACATTTTCCAGAATATTTTCTGCAAGCCATCATGAATGCATGGCCAATTGTTTATACATTCAAAAGGAGGGTAGCAGTTCTGCTAGTCTTTACTCCAGTTTTGTTTGTGTTTCATATTTTCTGCTTCCAGGAGAAGTAGAAACCACACAGAAGAATCCTTATGCTTCAACCAAGTTCCCTAATCCTCAGCACAGATATCAGTAACATTAAAAGAGTTTTAAAGCTGTGCCTTATATTAGAGTTCCTGTGGAATTCATATACCTATATGAATGGGAGTTAATAAAACACCGTTTTCCATTTGGCAGGTCAGAGACCTGAGAGTAGGAAAAATGGGTGGCACTGGCGATTGTATCTTCAAGGGCTGAGCTTCTGAAAATGAGAGGACGTGTGCATCTCCAACTGTACAGATGTGTAAAACCATGATGTGCAAAAAACCAGCTCCCTCACTGGCTTCTGGCATAATGCTTGACCGTCGAATGTCACAGCTAAAATCGCTGTGACAGAGGCTAAGTTAGAACTAGGAGTCTCTGGTTCTCATTCTGCCTCACTCAAAAAGATCTAGATTAAAACTTTTCCTGAGCTTTTAACAGAGACTGACACCTGACAGTCTTCTCTTTGAAGGGAGATGGTGCTCTGAGCAGGCATCAAGGAGCCTGGGACTGAAAAGACATGACAGATACCCCTGGCCTGTGTTTTCAAATGTCCACTACAATATGGCTGAGCAGCTTTTGATGTTCCTGGGAATAATGGGCAACAGATCTTGGGTGGCAGTAAGGGCAATATATACATTCCATCAGAAATCTAAAACATGTAAACAGACAGGCAGAAATTGTCAGAGGGATGTGAGAAACTTGTAAATTAACAACAAATGCAGGGAGAGGAAGTCCAGAACAAATACACTGATGTTTTTCACAACCATGGGGGAGTTTAATCCACTGGTTTAGAAAACATATGGTACACTAAATATTATATGGGTAACAGGCTGAGAGATACTTGGCACTGTCCCATGGAAATATAAACACAAAGCAGTTGTTTCATTGTGTTTCTTTATGTATGTACTTTCTGTGTTTTTCCAGGATGCAGTTTTTCATCCCGTATGCATAACAAGCTACCTTTCTAAAAGCAGACTTAGGAGGCATCACATTCAGGGTCACTAGTTTGGTTCCAGTGGCTTTTTGTTGGGATTTACCTTATTTTCTGAAGGAAAAATAGCCATATCCAAAATCCCTCCCCCATCCCCAAGATGGCCCATGCCCCACCACTGTATTTGATCACTTTTTTGGCAAAGACTGTCAGGAATAAGGACTGAATGGGTTTGGAAAAGAGCAGCTGCTTTCTCCTCCCCTTTGCATGGGCTGGAACATCTAGAAAGAGGTAAACTTAAACTCCATGGCTGTGTGGAGTGGAAAAGTAAGATATGTGTCCTTTTCTCACTTCACTGTAATACTGACCCTTAGGCCTTGGAGGCAGCTTGGATGGTTCTCAGCCCTGTGAAATTTCATGGCATGGGACAGAAGTAAGAAACTGAAAAAGGTACCTTTACCAGCATATTAATTTCCAGTGTTGGCACACACTGTCATTTGTAAACCCTGCTCTGTGGATTTTCAGTGCTATTGAAGGAAGACTGGATTGATGTCTGTGTGTTTGCAAGGGTGTCATTCATGATTATGGATATGTCATGAAGCATGGAATTTGGAGGCAAGTTGAAGGATCTATCAGAGGTGGCAATGCTACCTAGAAGATCAGGAATCCACACAAGGTCCTCCTTCGTAGTCCTGAGCCTCCATAGCTTCTGTTACCATTTCACTTTCCTGAAACGCTTCACACCGGGAGGATTTCACCACTTGGTGTTTGAGGGCCACCCCTACCTCTTGGCCCTCACATGGACATCTCAAGCAGCCATAGGAACATTTACTTTTAGGATGTTCTTACATTGAGGGGAGTTGCCAAGAGTCAGGATTAAGGCAAGAATAAGTTAGAATTGTTTTAATTATTAATATTTAAATAAGTCAGACAAGGAGAGATTCTTTTTCTGTGCTTCCTGTGTGGTTTTGTGAATAGCATGTCTTAATTTTCTTTCTACCCAAAGAAAGTGTCCTGTGACTGTGCTGATGCACCTGTGTGTACCTCAGCAGAGACACTCTGTGTATGGCCTTGGAAGGAGATATTTCTGACAGATAACAGACCATAAGTATTTGGGAAGTGAGGCTGAAAGGGACTGTGGGCAGGCTGATTTTTGTGAAAATTTATCCATTTTGCAAACCTTGCATTTTCTTTGGGATGCCCGAAAAATAGTCGAACGTCATGAGACACACCTGAGTCAGGTTTAGACCAGCTAGCTCTGTTAATGCTGACAGTGTGTCACCACCAGAACCATATTCAGTGATGCTGAATTGCTTCAGCAGAAAACTGCAGCTGCTCAAGACAAGGATTAGGTCCTTGCCTGCATTCCCATAGCCTTCCATGGAGCAGTGTAAATGTGCCTCTGCAGATTATGGACCTGCCTGCAAAATCATCACGTTTGAGATATTGAATGTGAACATCTGTGAATGTATGTGAGCATAATGGACAATTTAAGGACATTTCTAAAGATTCCTTAATGTAACAGAGAGGCAAATCAGGGGCAAGAATAGGTGTTGGGAATGGTGAGAGGAATGGCATTAATTTTGTCTGTCAAACGGTTCCCTATGTATGGCAAATCTTCTTGGATTAACACATTCTTCTGCAGGGTTAGTTAACATTTTTCAGTGCAACAAAAGCTTTCTTTCTATATATATTTTCTTTTGTTTGTTTGTTTGTTTTTTTACTTTTAGGGAGGTTCAAACAACACTTAACAAATACAGATATTATTCAGTTAGTTGAGCAATAAAACACTGCTTATGACAAAACTAGAACATAAGTGAATGACAAATAAATACAGGAGAAGTACATTTGTTAATATTTATTCTAGAACTCCTCATCCACCTCACACCTTTGTGAGAGGGGAAAAACAACAGTTAAAAGAAAGGACTACAAACATATTTAACTCGAGAGGGGGATTTCTTCTCCCCTGTTCTCCATTTCATCTGCAAATGATAAAAACTGTAAGATAGTCTAGTCCTTTCTTCTATTAAGTTTATGGACAATTGCAGAAGGCATAGTGAAAGTGGTTTAGCTGATGAAAAGCTAAACACTGTAATGTTCAGTGGCAGACAGAAGAAGCAGACGGAAATGTTCCCCAGTAAAACCCATGAACACTCATTTTCCAGCACTTCAATAACTCACTCAATTTTTTCGACTCATCCTCCTTTTAGATCCTTTCTTGATTCACAAAGCATGTCTTCCATCATAAAAAATGTCTGTGGCAAGAAGAACAAAATGACATTGTAACATTCTGCTTTTAAAATTGCATCTGAGATAATAGAATATTCTGACATTGAATAAAATATTTTAATACAAACAATGAAAAAGTTATGTCTCTCCTATTTATATGTAGCTATTCTCTTGCTTCTTACCAGGATACCTATGATATTGTAAATTTTAGACATGTAAGAATATGTCATCTTAGAGATTGAACTTCTGTGTCTACATTTTTACTACAAAACTTTATATACATTATAACTTATTATAAAATGATATTTTAATGTAAAAGATTTTTAAAATATTCTTTTAGTTTTTTTTAAATAGCATGAGAAGCTTTAACCAAGACTGTGCATATGAATTCTCCAAAGGTCCACTCTTGCACTAGTAACACATGTGACGGTTTTGACATAGGATCTGATCCTAGTGCCATTTATATGTGTGACACGGGTGTCTTCCAGTAAAACTGCAAAGGAGAATGTTTGGTTTAGGGCAATTTCACATTTAGGTCTTCTCAAATACTTTTTCCCTGAGGTTCAGAGAGTAATTTTACCTGGCAGCATCAGGAAGCAGTGCGCTATCGCTGTTTCTACCAGACCATTTGCCCATTGTATGCAATGTTAGGAGAAGAGATGTGTGAAGATAAAGTCAGGCATCCTAAAGACATTAGGAGAAAGGTTAGAGCCATGAAGGAGTCCTCACTTGTTCTGGATCTGAGCAAGGTCTGGGCAAAACTGCTGTTTGATCCAGATGCAAACCAGAGTCTACCATTTAAACAGAGACATGGCAAATTGCCTGTCTTGTGACCAGCCCTTCTTGGTGAGATGTTGTGCCACTGACTGTCTCTAGCTGACAGGATCTACTGCCACCCCAACAGTGTGGTGGGGCACACTGAATATGCAGAGGAATAAGTGGCTCTGTCATGATTGTGCCTTCAGAGCAAGGGCCAAGGCATTCTGGTTGCTGCTGTGGGTTATTGGGCTACCACCCCAAATTCACAGACTGATCATTTGCTGAAATGCTCATTTGTAACAGATACACCTCTTGTTCTGTACCTTCTAGACAGACATAAAGAAGGTTGGCATTTCAGCGTCTTGGGCCACCATACATTGCTATGCTGCAAATGACAATTTTTTTCTTTCATTATGCAAATTACATGAGATGTATAACCCAAGAAGACACACAGTATAAAATTTTGTTCAAGAAAAAAATGGAAATATAGGTTAAAATGTGGCTATCATTTGGGAAGGACACTAAATAATCCTGAATTCTCGTTTATTCAAGAATTGTGAAGTCTACTTAGAGAGCTTATTTTAAGCTACATGTTGAATATACGTTAAAACATCTCTACAGGACTAATTGAATCATTATTTATAGATCTATGGAAGTTGGAACTGTAAATCCAAACCAAAACTCAGTTTTATTTTGTGTACAAATGATGCAACTTTTAGCATAAATTCAATGATATTTTTTTCTTTGATTGTTACTGAGATGTATTTGGACCATATGTAGGGAGCCTACTGCATCCTAAATATAAACCCTATAGACACTGAAAGAAAGGAAGGATTGAAGAATGTGCCAATAGGCATGAGAAGAATAATCACTGTCAGAAGGACCAGGAATAACAGAAAAGTTTACAGAACCAGCCTCATCTACTTTTTCCCATAATAAATTGAGTCAGTCTCCCAGGCTGCCATCCACTTCTTCCATCTTCCTCCATGGGAAATTGTCTCTGGGAAAAAAGATTTTTCTTAAAGCCAGTTATAAAAGCCATCAAGAAAATAATTTCACTTAGCCATCATTGACAGGCAGTTGCTTTTCTGGGGGGTGCTCATGCAGCATTTGTAGATGCTGTTTTCATGCTGGTGTTGCCAAACCATCTGCATTCTGATACAGGCAGCTTGTGAATGTCAAGCTAATTATCCAAGGCTAATGTCTGGTTTCCTGTAGAGAGCTTTTGTGGAGTAATTACCTTCCTCGAGGTCAAACTGCTGTAATTACAGGTCTTTAATTAATCAAGATAAACACCCTTTGAATTCTTGCAGTAAGTCAGCCAATCACTCTAATGGACTTTTATCTTAACCTACAACAATATAGGGTATTATGACAGGTGATAGCAATGCTTTTTATTTGTATGGTATCTAAACATAACAGCTTCCACTAAAGTCATATAAATCATTAACATCGATATAATGTCTCTACCTAGGCTTATGAGAAAAGTCATTGTTACATGTTTTTCAGGGTAGACATTCATTTTTAAATAAACCAGAATGTAGGTATTTTCACAGAAGTAGATGACACATAGGTAAGAGCAAGCAGAAGCTGTTCTCACACTGATTTTTCACTCTTTGAGTGTTTTTATTGAAGCATAGTATTGAGACTATCTAAAAATAGGCTCCCAAATAGCCTCCCAAACAGTCTGTTTCCCCTGCTTGTGTGTTTTCCTTCCTCTGTGTCCCCTTTGCTCCTCACACCTCTCCTTGAGTCTCAGATATTTTCATCACTACAGGGACGTTGGCAAGTGTTTCTCCACCTAACTTCATTATTTCCAAGGTTGATTCTCTGTAGGATTTCCTCTTCAGAAACTGTTATTTGCCTTATCCCCTTTCCTCCTGCACTTTGGTGAATAAAAACTCTGTATAACATCCCCTTTTATAATAAACACCCATCCCATTTCTAGTATACTGAGGGCCTACCCTGATGAAAAAAATGCAATGGAATGTGAAAGGATATGAATGGAGGCTTGACCTCCATCATCTTCTGTAGGCTTCAGCTTAGCTTTGGAGTACATAACAAGTTTAGGTAACATATCTCCCTGATTTAGGTAATCACTGTACTACTACATTACTAGAAACACATGTAAGTTGAGTTTGGATTCCTGCCACAGATCAAAACCAATGCTTGGGAACAACCTTCAGAGCAACCCAACCTATTAGCCAACTGCCCAACAAGGAAGAAAAGAATATCCATAGCACTGCTACCACTTAATTCATTTTTTAGGTCTAACCAATTAAATTTGGACATTCCTGGGTTGTTGGGTTTTTTTGGATGGGTGGTGTTTTGTTTGCTTGGCTGGTTTTATTTTTTTTATTTGTTTGGTTTTTTTTCAAATAAACTAAAAGTACAACATAATTAAAATTTTACAGTAAATTAGCAAATGCCTAAAATACTAGAATGGTAGCTCATGACCAAACCATATTCAGTGTCACAAAAGAATATGCCTCACTAAGGAATTAGTTTAGCAGGAATTTTATAGTTGTGCATGTAAAGTGACAAGAAGCAACTCTTCAGTTTTATTAATTTTACATACATGACACTCAGTTTGAATCTGCTCTTCTGGCTTTTTGTGACCCTTGACTCAGTGGGTCCATGTGTTATCATGGATTGCTAACCCTGTGCCACCTCCTCAAGGTAATGACACCAAGTAAGGACTAGTAAGGGATAAATAAGGTCTTATTAATCAAGTACCTGCACACTTAAGACACTTTTTCCAAACTCAGCACAAAAATATGACTTTTTGTCTACATATCTATACATACATGTGTTCATGTGTGTGTTTGAGCGTATGTATGTATTTTATAAAATTTTTTTCTCCTTCAGCTTCTGCTGCTGGAGTATCTGTTCCTGAAGACCTATGCAAAGGCCATGGACCCCAATTCAACAACCTCAAACAATACAAATACTATTTGCCATGCTGGCATCAAAGGTTCTCCCTATGAAAAGGCTCAGGGAGGTCAAGGGGTATATAAGGCAACCCTGGAAGATGTCCTTGCAGGGTTGAGTTGTTTTGGGTGGGATTTTATCTTAGTCAGGTAAAGTTTACAATGTAGACATCTGCCTATGAACTAGTCATGCCAGAGTATTTTTGTAGTCAGTGTCTATCAACTCAATACACACTGTGAAGTAGGGAAATATTTATTCCTTTTTAAAGTAGGTTCTGAAATAGTCTAGTATTTCCCACAGAGGGCTGATGTCTCTCCATGATCTATAATAGGTCCATAGAGACAGCTCTGTCAACATATATGGGGGCAGTGGTGGTGGAAGAGAGTAATTCCCTCCCTTTATCAGCCCTATCCCTCCTGTATTTGCACCAACAAAGCATCCTCTATGACTGCTTTCCATAGCTTCCATGTTCAATGAGATACTGGGAACTTTTCTGCATTTACCCTTTGGCAGTACTTCTCCATTGCAGTACTCTGGCAGAGTAATGCAGCCTCATGCTGGGGACATATTATATCCACATCACTTTAGAGCTCCTTAAAGTTGCCAGAACAGGCTCTGCGCCTTTCTAAATGTGCATTGTTCTACAGCAACCATCCTGTTCCAGCCTTTCACAAGCTATGTAATGTGGTGACTCTTCTGCTGTCTTTTCCCTTCCCACCCTGTATACGCTTTCAATCACTGACAATATATTCAAAACAAAAGTATTCAAGAAATAAAAACCAGAATGACATTTTCAAGGCCAGGATTCGGAACCCAGTTGTAAATGAAATGTCTAGTTGCCTTTATAACATTAAAGTTGTATAATGGTAAATAAGAGTTCTTATTTAAAGGGCGATTCATGTACCAGGGCAGACTGGAGGCACAGGCACAATGACCCAATTTGAGTAGGCTGTAAAGTGCTAAAATGCTCCAGTCTCAGACACGTGTGGGAGTTTGGGCCCCTGTGACAAGTTAGTTGGGACTTTTAAAGAGGCAGGGATCTGAGGCAGCTGGTGAAGCAGAGGAAAAAATATTGCAGCATCAATGATAATGAGAAATGGCCTTGATTATGAAAATCTGCCAAGGGCAAGATTTTTGCGCATGACAAATCTGACTCATCCATAGCAGAAAATGTCTCTTGTCCTTCAGTGACAGGGGATGAAGCACTGACCACGGTTAGTGCAATTGTAAAAGCAAAATTAATTCCAGCATTTTCCAGCATAAAGGCAAATTCCCAGAGTATTTCATCCGGAAGCAGCCGCAAAGCTCGTGCAGTGACTGAATAGAGTCTTTGATTCCTACCCATCTGCCTGCTGGCAAAACTGAGCCCCGCCAAATGTATAGACCCATGAATATCACACAGTATTTGGGGTTTCTTCTTTTGACCCACCCATGCCGATTACAAAGAAAACCTATGAGCCTATTGTTCTCCAGAGAACCCTGGGAAAACACAGAAAAAGCACATTTCCAAGTAGATCCATGAGCTGTGTGGGTAACTCTCCACTGACTTAATGTGACGGGAGTAAGGTTTAATAGCTACAGCAACACGTTAGCAGAGGGATGAAATGGACTTGTTTCTTTACATCTGCTCTGAATTTCCCTAGGTCACTGGGAATCTAACACATTCTCTCTTCCTCACTTCACACATTTGGGTCTCCCAAAGGTATAGGGAGACTTTTCCCACTTCTGGAAATTTAGGTGGAAGGTATTGTGTGTACAAATTATTACCTATAAAAGAAAAAAGAGGGTGGTTCACTTTCTGGAAACAGAAGGAAGTGCTTTTGCTTGACATTGAAACAGGTGTCAGGGCAGTGCATTTATAGGCTGATACACACATTTTAGTCATGGTTCACAGTAGACAAAAACACTAGAAAAACATGTCTTTCTAATATATGGACATAAAAACTGGTGTGCATAGTTATTTGATCTTTCCATTTAGACAGTGTATTTCAAATTGTCAAGTAGAGTCACATTCACATTTAACTTTATATTGTATCAAATATTTGTCTTGTATCAACAATGGACATAAGGCTGCTGCTTTTCAAGTTTGGAACCCTTTTAAAGCCATTTGAAATGAGTTTTTTTTTCTTCTCAGTGAAAAAATAGCTATATCACAAGCCTCTTCCTGCTGATAAACTAGCCCTTGAAGACGTTTTTGAGTAAACAGGATACTTTCCTCGATACCAGACTAAAATTTTACTTTGAATATATGGTGAGGTTTTTTATTCTTTTTTAAAGCATAGAATAAAAACATACACTCACAGTTTTGGGTGTGAAGCATATATTTGTTGGCAGAAGTAGTGTATGACTAAACTTAATGCTCGGTGCCTAGTGAACTGTAAAGTTCTCAGAGTCTTTCCAGAATAACCCTAAGCTTTAAGACAATTTGCTTTGCTCACAGATAGTGAGTTGTGAAAATGGTACTTGTTATCTTCCTGGAGTCAGTATTTATTTGGGGAGCTAATGCTTAATTTGCGTATAGTCACACCTGCCAGAATGACCCTCTGAAACTCACACCACTCCAGAACAGAGTGTGTTTGAAAGCCTTCCAGAGATGGCCAAGGATCCCATCAATCATGGGAGTGACAGTGTGTTTGGATAAGAGAGCTGACGGGTTTGCTTGGCCCTTCTGGTATCCCCTTCCCTTCTCTCATCTTAAACCAAAGTCTTTGAAAGTACATCAGCTGTTGTTGAGAAGAGGGACCTGAAAAGTATTTTCCAACTGTTGTTTTGAGAATGGGCGAGAGATTTGAAAGGCACCATCAGTAATGAAACACATGGAACATAGCCTTGTTTCATAATCAAAGAAAAGGAAAAAAAGGCCAGCTATTGAGAACGCTGCAATTAAAAACAAAAGCTGAAACAATGGCTTTGGGCAAATGTAATGTTGTCCCTGAACATCCTGCTTTGCAAGCAGTCCACACAGAGCGGGACAGTCATGAAAAGTCCCAAATCAGAGACGACACTGAACAAAGGGTGCTGGTCTGGTGGGGATAGTCCTCGTCTGCCTGCAGCGGGCAGGCTGGAGCAAGGCGGGGAGGGAGAAGCAGTGCTATTCTACCATAGCATTCTCACAGTAGCTTGCCATAGGGAAGTGGAAGACAGCTTCCAAGAAATATCTCACTCTCTGGGTGGGCCAGCCCAGCACCACACATAAGTTTATTGCATAGGGCTGCAAAGTTCAAAGGAAGCTCTGGGAAAGGGGAACTGTGGCTCACAGTGCTGAGCCCAATCTGCTGCACCACACATGACTAAAGTACACACTATCAGTAATCAAGGGAAGGACCTCCCTGAAGCACAAATGGCAGTGGGGGTACCCTTCTATAAATATCCTGAGAAATAGCAGTTTCCCTTTACAGTTGCCTGAGTGACTCCACCTCCTTTGATAGCTTGCAAATGTTCCCTTGGTTTTAGTAGTTACCACCGTCGCGTGTGCTGTAGATCAAAAACAAGTGCATGGGAAAAGGGAGCTGAGCACAATAGGCATGGGATGAATTGCATGCAGTAGGAACTGTTTTGCGGTTGTGGTTGTATCCCTTCCCTTTTTTCCATCCTCCTAATCCCTTTCCTGTTTCAGTTACATTCTGATTTCCTATACTCAGTCAGAGCAACCTAATGCCAACTACAGCTCTCAGCCCCAAGGAATCAAAACCATATCCACAAACTGGTAAAGGATAGTCTCAGCCTGACCCTTTTTCTCCTGCTGCAGACAGAAGGGAGGTCCAATCCAACAAGAGACTCCAAGCCACTATAACACCCGAAAACTTGTTGGCATTCAAGTGATCTATGTAGGTCTGCATATTCAGTTCTGAGGTCTGGGTTTGGATGACAATGATAATAGCCCATAGGAGAATTTGCCCCGAGATCTTTCCACTAATCATTAGAAAATCTGGTTCAGACTTCATAGAACTCTCTGAACTCAAATATATTTAAAATGATGCAAAGCAACAATAAAGCGTGAAATATGAAACAGATTCACCTAAATACATACTTGGGCTCTTCAGAAGAAGAAACAGCATGAAGTTCCCAGGAAAATACTATCTTGGTTCTATAACATAAGGAGAGGTAGGGAAATTCAGTAACTATATTGCATCTACAGTAGCAAATTTAAATCAGACAGTTCATGTGTTAGAAATCAGAAAAAAAGAAAGAAAAATTCCTTCTTGTTGTTCATGTGCCTGGAAATCATTCAGCTGATGGGAACGACTTACAAATAGCTATAGAAACTAGCCTGTGGTATAGGATACAGCATGAATATTGGCATTTCCTTACCAGTGTAACTACCTGAAACGTCACGTAGAAGAATCCTTTCTAGAATTAGTGTTCAGGTCTTACACAATCTAAAGACCTGACATTACTTGAATGAAAAAGGGAGCCACTTGGTACTATAGGCGGCATTAGTCTCCTGTGATGGGGATTTAAACCATTTAAAGGCCCTGTGATGGCTATGAGAAAAGTTTGTATTTTGGTAAATGGCTGCCTACTTCCTCACATTCTAGGTCAGATTTAAATAAATGTAGTGTAGACCACTGCAAGTCATGCAACCCATCCAGTTAGTTTTAAATAGTTTGAGGAATGGACTCAGTTTGGAGTTATATTGCGGTTCTACAGGGGAAAGAATGGAAGGGAATACCTTTGTGGCAAGCTCCCATAACGTTTCTGAATTATCCTTTAGTAATAGGGGATTATATTCTTGTTACAGAACAAGAAGATTCTGGAGTCTTCTGAAAGGATATTAACCTTTTCCATATAATCATATAATGTTACTACAGAACCAAGGTCCTACTTAGCACAACAGCTTGTATCTGTGTTGGGGGGGTTAGGTGGAAGAATTGGGTGGCTTCTCAGGTCAGAAACTTCTCCACAGGTCTGTAAAACACCTGAAATCTGAAACGGCTTCTTCTTGTGCATGGGGCAAAAATGCAAGTAGATTTTCCTGAAGATAGTTTTAATCCTGAAATTTTGGAGACAAGCAGCGGACAGTCACAAGGACAAGCAGTTAGCAAATCAGATTTCCAGTATTATTCACTTACAAGAATAGTCCTCGCATGCCTTCTGCCTGCCTTGCTGATGTGAAGTCCTGCAAGAGCAGAAAAGTTGATTTCTGGCTGACTTTGAATCTATCACTGAATCCAAGCTCCAGTTTTGCCTAAATGATTGTCCTGAACCTACTCTGAGTCTGCCTGTTTAGGACCCATGTCATCCACATGGTATGCATATGTGGTAATCATTAGGTAGAAGCTGTGATAAAAGTAGACCTGTTAAATATCCTTTTCATTTGGTACACCCTACTGAACAACCACATGGACATATTAAAATTATTACAGAAAATATTATATACTTGCATAATAAATACTACTTACGCAAAGTATAAGTTAAATACTCTTCAATATTACTCTTTCAGCAAGCTTTCTAACAAAGCCAAAGCCTTTTCTCATACCCACATTTTTAGCAGAAAAAAATAAGTGGCAGATGCCAGAGATCTCTTCCTGGGAAAACAGTTCTCTTTGGCTCTGTTTTTACCCTCAAGCTATAATACTTAGATGCACATTTACAAACTCTATGCATTGCTGTACTTTATCTATGCCAGAATTATCTATGCTAATATTGTAATTTAATCAGGTTTATGTGGTTGCCATAAAGTAATGTTTCAAATATATTCAGAAGACAACTTTGATAATACAGACACTAACTGCCCAAATGTCTCTTCTACCTAGATCACACAAAAAAATCAGGCTAACATCTAAATTAATTACAGGACTTTTTTTTCCTCCATGACAAGAATGTAATTCTCCTCATATTAGAGCACATCTTAATGTACACATTTCATTCATATGTCCAAGGTACAAGTTCTTTATTGTCCTTTATAGAAATTAGCACAACTTTTAGGCAGGCTTCTCGAAGCATAACAAACTGCTGTGTTTATTTACTCTAAATAAGTTTTGCTGAACAAAGCTGAAGTAGATACAAAATATCTTTAGTCAACAGTGCTTAAAATTTTGCACCCTTTTAACTGCATTTAAGTTGATGGAATAGTCTCAAAATCAGATGGCGTGTAAAAGTTTGTTGGACAAGGAACTTAAACTTTATACTTAAAATAATGTGTCTCCACAGCTTCCAAGGTTTTGGTTGCACTTATACTTTCCAATTAAATTTGGCCAGGGTTATTTCTGGTGTATTTCTACATGACCCATGGCCCTGAAAGAAATACTGTAAAGGCACCAAAATTCTATAATCATTTCCCCCTGCTTTTATATCACTTCAGTACTTAAAAAAGATAGAGTTGATAAAAAACGTTGAGGCCTTCTCAGGTTTCCTGCAGACATACTTTACAGGTTTGATCATGATGTATTTTTCACGTACAGTTACTGTTTCACTCAATGACTCTGATGTTATCTTCATCCTGTTGTGGACCCTTATCGCTGAGGGATGGAATATCAGTTGATCTCCTTGCAAGAATTACATGCTCTGTCTTTCCATGTGGTGAACCTCGTTATGACTTATACCTTGTGAATTGACCTTCTAAGATGGAAACAGCATATGGGAAGCAAATGGAATTAAGAGGCTTACCTTCAATTAATGTTAATAAAAGAAAATAAATTAGATGCACCAACTGCTGCAGTCAACCTGCCTTAACTCTATCTTTACCATCTAGCAGCACTTTTTTTGAAGAAGCTATTGTAGTCAGAAAATCTAATTTCTTTGAATGAAACTATAAATTTATAGAGAAGATGTTAACTGAGCCACAAAATCTAGATCAAGAAGAAGATGAATCAACCCACAGAAAACCTGTTTACTTGGTATTTGGGTTTAGATGTTCTGTCATGATACTGCTCTGACCTCAGCATGGATTTCACTGGTGTGAGTGAAACTAGATTATATTCATTGGCCAGATGGGAAGAAAAGAAAATAAATGAGCTACATAAAGAACTTACTACTTTTAAAATTCCTTTGGCTTCTGCAATTTACATTATGTTTAGAAATTCAGGAAGAATTTATTCAGTTTCGCCCATTAACCTCTTCTGTCTTCTGTCTTCTAAAAAAAATGTGTTATTTTCTTCATACACTGCCAAAAGCCCTTCAGAACAGCAATGAACACCCCAGCCAAATTGCATTAATTTTGACATTTCATATGAATAGTACAGAAGAGCGGGGGGGAGGATGCAGATTTGATTTGAGGCAGGACACAGGAATCATATGTACAGTCCACATAAATGCAGAGGGAACAGCACAAGTTCATTTCTACCATTTTGGGCTCAGGTCACTCCCTTTTGCCTGTATGCCACCTCAGGCCACTCAGTCCTTTTAGTCCTGTTTCAGCTCCCACTTTCTGTTTGTTATATTTTTCAAGGGATGACCGTTCTTTAACAGCATTTTGTTTTAGGAAAATGCAGAAGAATATTACCAAGGAAATCAGTGCACACTCCTTTGCTTCCTCTTGTCAGTGGAGGAAGTGTCTCCTTCTGGAGCACATTCCAGCACCAGGCTCAGCAAAGGGAGGAACTTTTGGGACTTGCCTGGTCTGTGATAGCCTGGAGACAGCATAGGTGCTTGAACAGTCTCCTCTGACTTTAATGAATCTGGATTTATTAATTAAAAGAGGAACTGTGCCTTTTTATCACTTTGGTTGGAGTAACAGCCCTTTCTCTCTCATGCAGTCCTTTGGGATCATTCAGAGACCCTGGGATGAGGAGTGCTATATAAGCAGTAATTCCTCTTGTTGTGATGATCGTACAATGGCAGCCTCAGCAGCTCTTAATGTCTTCTGTGAATCCGCTTTTCAGTAGGGTGCTCATTTAAAATCTTTACTCCCGCTGCAGTGTTTTAAAATGCATATATACTTCTCCCTTGGCACATTATCCCTAATTGGGTAAGATGCAGATGATAACTCCAACCTTGTATTGCTTTTCCTGTACCTTTCATGTACATGTTGCCAAGTACAGAACTTGCCATAACAGAGTTTAGTACTTCTGAGTCATCAAAAAGAAATGCCTTTGAAAACAAACAAAACTAGCCTCAGGTATGTTCACATGAACTTGGTTTTACTTGTATCATCGCTACTAGTTGCTGCTGCTGCTGTTGTTGTTATTATTATTATAATAATATTCTGACAATGATGAGAAAGATGATTTTTGTGAGTGCCATCAAGAGAATTGTTGCAGCCATATCCCCCTGGGCTGTGATTTTTTGAGATTTGAAAAACAAAGCCACCTGAGACTGCTCAGCCCTTAGTCCTTCATGAAACAATACTACACAGTTGTGCTTGGAACCTGATGATTCATTTGATTCTTTTTTTCCTTTCTACATAGATTTAGGATAGTTTCCTGCCAGAGGTCCTGGTTTTCCTTCTGATAAGTCATAAGCTGCTAGCCTGATTGCACACTGAAATTAAATGCCTCTTTGCACTTGGGGCAAGAGCTGGGAATGTTCTCTCAGTCAAATTACAGTTTGAAAAATCACATCCTACCTTCTTAAATGCCAGCCGTACATTCAGCTGGATATAGTAACTTTCCAGCTTAAAATGCAACAACGTGGGGTGCTTTTAAGCAGCTGCTGCTCTCCACTCTTGCTCCCCTCCAGGTGGCTGTGCTTTGCTGATGGGTAAAGTGATTTCTGTTTACAAAAAAAGCAGCTTTTATAGTTTTTAAATGGTTTTAGTGTCCTTTGGGAGGAAAGGCATGGTGCAGGAATGTAAGCTATTCTGATTCTTGTTAAGTGAGGGGGACAAAAGCCCACAGGATTTAGACCAAAACTAAACTCCTGTAAAAACCTCCAGGTGTGCAATCTCTCAAAGTAGAAACACTGGGCCAATAAAATGATCAGTTTTGGTTTTAATTGAAAGCTTGAAAGGAAAAAAAAAAAAGGTAAGCAGTGAATAATGTGGAGCTTTTCTGGGGCAGAGCGGGGGGGTGCTAGCTGATAAATAAATGGTCCTACCCTTAGATGTGTATACAAAAGCAAAAAACTTGTCTAAAGTGCTGATGACATGACCAGAAACATTCCCACTTTGCAATCAGAAGCTGGTTTTCTGCAAGCTCACACGGACTGCACCACACCACGTTTTCTTTATAGGACAGAGGATGGATCCATTAAACTGTGATCCACAGGGATTTGTTGTGCTGAACATGTTAATCAATGTCTGATTAACTATGCATGCAGACACAGACAGTCCCCACAGCTGCTGGCTTGGGACTTTAAACTCAGCCCAGCACCACTGACAAGCTTTAAATCCTGTCAGCAGCGCTCTGAAGAGTCTCTCTGAGACACAGCCAAGACACAGGCAGTGCATTGGGAACATGACCAAGCAGGAACTAGACTCTCCTTTCAGTACAGAATGTTTTCTTCAATTAAAAAAAAAAAAAAAGAAAAAAAAAAGTGATCTGGGATTTGAATAAACTTGTTAGATTTTGATCTGCAAGCTTATGTCATTTTTTCCATGCTTTCCCTCAGAGAAATAGATTCCACAATTTCAAAAAAAAAGTTCCATTTTCTTGTAAAAATATTGACATTGACAACATATCCCAGAATCCTCCCACGTGCCCCGCCTGGCTGCTCCGTGGCTGGCGGGACAGGCATCGCTGTGGCTGGAGCCTGTCGGGACCATGGGGATGGTGGGACACTGCAGGCAGACTGGCGTGCGGCACGGGGTCCCCGCACCGGGAATGGCACAGCGTGAAGCTCCGTCCCTGCCACCCCAGGGCCCACAGCATGGATCCCACTTCACACGTGTGAACCGCTTCAGCAGGTTCATGATGAAGAGATGTTGAGCAGGTTGGGTTTAACAGGGAAAATTACCAGTGGGGTCTGAAAAGGACTTAAATTAGCATCGTACTGCTACCAGGGCATTTTCAAGACTGAATGACACACTTTTTTTTCTGATGCACTTGTCTCGGTCTGCTTGCAATGCATTGGCATGGTGCTTCCTAAAGGGATCAGACTCAAGTTTAAGTGGGAATTAGCTCTGGTTACTGCTCCAAGCTGCACATTACCACCCCTGCAGCAGAGGCTGGACTGGATGATCTAACCTGCTTCTCAGCTGCTGTTGTTCGCGGTCCAGTTATTAGTCTTCACTGCAATAAGCTCATCAAGTGGGTTCACTCACAGTGGGATATGAACCATGGTGGTTCGCACCGCTCACTCTGCTCCTTCACAGCAGGACTAGCAGCAGGCAGGTGAGACACGAGGGTGTCAGCTGGGCTGTGTCCTGCCACTGCAAAATCAGGTGAGGGAGCGTGAATCAGGGCAGAGCAGGCATCCGCAGGGGACAGCCTGGCCTCGACGGCTTTCACCGCTTGGTGCAACAACCCTCCCGAGCAACTTAAACCAAAGCTGTAGATGCAGAAAAGAGAACTGAGATCAGTCCCATTGTAATGACAAGTTTTTATATGTGTGACTAGAACCTTGCTTTGACGCAACATTCAGGCAGCTTGGTGCCATCCTGGAGTAAGAGAACCTGAAAGCAATCATTTGGTAGCAGTTCAGAGGGCAGGTGCAGCTAACAAGAAATTTGGCAAGTTTGCAAGGAGAGGTGCGGTTCCACGGTTAGAAGACCAAATGCTGTTCGTCTGGATGTATGATGTTCAGTGGTGTTTATTAACTGTACAAGACCAGGTTAAGGATGAAAAAAAATGCTAATTGGCCAAGTTATTTACCTAGCCCTAGCAAATCTTGTAGCAACCTGCAGACTGTCTGTTTTCTTACAGCTCACTGTAGCCTTCAGGGTCCCATGTTAGTCAGGTATAGCTGGAGTATGTCCTAGTGTTGATGCAATATTGACCTATCCCCAAATGGTCCCTTCCCTCTTAGATTGCAGGAAAAAGGAGGTGAAACTTAATAAGCAACCTTCACGTCTGCAGTGGATTTCGACACCAGGCAAATCCCCCGGAAAAGTCTTGGAAAAAGGTTGCCACTATCTGAGCAGTAGCATTAGTACACTGACCTCCTGCTGAGTAGATGCTCTCAGAATGAAAGAAAAATTGACAACTGTCAGTTTGAGCAAAATTTGTTCTTTGCTTACTATTTTCACATAAGTCATAATTGGAACGGTGCTGTTCCTTATGTCCTCTACAGAGACTGGGTCTGATTTGGTATGAGGAACAATGACCCTGAAAGGCAAAGCTAGCCAGGATGAGGTTAGCCAGGAACCAAGCTTAGGTGGCGTTATTTCAGAGGAGACGTCTTTTCCTACAGATAGTTCAGCTTTGGGTTGACAATTCACTGCTCCAAGCTGAATGTGTTAAACAGTGCCAAAGCAGAAGAGAATAATGAGAATTTTTACACACACAGAAGCACTGGCTCTGAGATTGTGAAAGTGATTTTTTCGTTTTTATTTTTATTTTATACCTAGCTTTAGAGGAAGTAAAGATGCTGTGAAAGTACTCATTAGTAGCACAGCCCTCCTCTCTGTGCCCAGGCCATTACAGCCCAACCCATTTAATGCTTAGAGACCCTTGCAGCATCCTAGGTTCCCTCTGGCATGTGGGGCACCACTCAGAGGGGAACTCATGTGCTGTGCCGGGATGGGGACAACGCAGGTTTGATCCCATAGGCAAGTGGCAAAGGGCTGGGCCATGGGATCTGAGCTGGTGCTGGTGGCTAAACACCAGCCGGTGCACAGCTTTGGCCCTCTCCACCTGAAATGCTCGTATGTCAGACAGGGATAGCAAGTACCTCCCTACCACGTAGAAATCTGGCAGGTGTAAGTGAACAATTTTTTTCAGAAGGAGCCATGAGGGTACTTAGAAAAACACTGCCAGTGTCATGCAATGTCCTGTGCCTTTCCAGCCAGTGTGGACCAGCAGGAGGAAGCCAGGGGGTTGCAGCCCTCCCACCAGCCACTGCTCAGCCTGCTGCAAGCGTTCCTGCTTGCGGCCAGGTGGCACAGCCACCTCATCCTCCCTGCTTTGTGCGGTGGTTGTGTCCCCCTCGTTTATGGTGCTGTATAAACAACAAATAATAATATCGGTAGGTCAGTTATAAATTAAGCAAACGATATTAAAATTGATTTTGCATTGCACAGAAAAAGTAAATTATGAGGTGTTACAGTTGCAAACATTTTGTTTTATACGCTACTTCCAAGAAGAAAAATATTATGCCAAATGAAAAAGAGGTGTCGACCAATCGGATCTCCTCATGCCTGCCCCTTCCTCCAGTAGTAATAGTCCCATCGTGCTGTTTTACAAGGCGGTAAGCCAGTCACCAAGTGGAGAAACTACCAGACTAAAGTTTTCCTGGTTTATGCCAGGGAGGGAACCAAGTTACGGCCTTGTAAAACAGTGTGATAGTGCTATGATTGTGCTGGTGCTACGAACTGCTTAAAATAGAGTTTTGAATAAGTTTTTCAAAATATTCACAGGACCTGGTCAGGAGAGAGAGTCCATGAAGTTGAGTGGTATAAAGCAGAGCAGGAGACCTCAGAGTAACATACGCCTGCTCAGGAAAGGTGTCCATGAGCCAGGACCTAGTGCAGTGCTGCGCACCGTTCTTCGTGGTGGGCTGCACTGGTATCAGGCTGGGGCTTCCCAACCTTTCTCTTGGGATTTTATGCCCTTTCTTGCCTTCTGGCAGAACAGAAAACAGACATGTAATGAGAAAAACTGTTATCTCAATTTTACAAGGATGAACTAGAGTGTTGAGATGAAGGACAGTTTAGCTGTTTTTGAGCACTGCTACAATACGTCCTGCCTTGCATTTTGTGTCTGCCCAGGCCTCCCTACAACATTAATGCTGAAAGGAGACATTTTCCTGAAGCACACTAAGATGCTAACAATGATAAAAGCATATGTGAGCTACTTAACCCAGAGAGAAAGGTGGCGGCTGAGTACAAACCCCAAGAGCAGCGTCTGAAATTAACTAGGCGGGGGACCAGTGATAGCTCAGGGCACTTCTGCTCAAAGCTCTCTTAGAGGAAAAATGAAGTTCCAACTGAAAAAATGTCTGCTTCCAGTAGGAAATGTTGAATTTCCATTAGAAAGAATAAGAATGTCTGCCTGATAAACCAAAACATCTCAGTTGACAGGAAGCTTTCCCATTTTAAAAATGCTGTTGATAGCATGAGGTCTGAAATGCATTTCTTTCATGGCTCATAGGGCAGGACTCCTGAGCCATGTTTTGTCTCCCATGACTCACTACAGCCAGAGATTTTTAGTGCTCACATTGTGCCTTAGCAAGAAAGAAGGCTGGGATGCAGAGGGAAAACAGGGCTCACAGAGGGAGACAGTGCTCAGGTGAAAAATCCTTGCTAGCACTGGAAGGTCAGTGGAAAATGCAGCATGTGAGAAAGGCAACTCACCAGTTACTCAGGGAGAGACCTGCAAATGGCATCCAGGTACCCCCTGCAATGCAGCAAGCACATGCACTTCTCCAAAGCCTGGAGGCAGGGGACGTGACAGACTGAAACTCTTTAGGTTGTAAGTAAGCACTGAATTATTTCCTTAAGCTTTGAAAGACCTGGGTTGCAAAGGAAAAACAACACCAAAAAAATAATAAAAAAAATAAATCACAGCCCTCATCTGTGGAATCTACACTTGCATGCATGACTTGTGCTCTTGTAAGCAAGCAAAACCAGACTGGGAACAGGCTCACGCTGAAGCAGAGGGGAAGGCAGATTTAACTTGTCTAATATTTGTAAATACACCAGAGAGGATATCTCACTGCATTTAACTCTAGGCTCTGCTTGTTTGTTGCCTCTGGTAAATTAAATTTCCAGGTAAAATTACCAATGGGCATGCGTCAGATTTTTTAAATGACATCATTACAAAGGAATATGGCAGAGCTTCAAATAAAATAAACAATACACAAGGAAATCTATTCATTTTAATAGCTTGAATGCATCCGTGGATGATGGTAGGGGAAGCAAAGCTCTGATACTTAGAAGGTCAGCAATACTGTTCAAAAACAACGCATAAACAAGGCCTGCTCACGTCGTCTAGAAAAGGGTAAGAATGAACTAAGAAGCAGGATTTTGTTCAAGGCCTCAGTGTAATTATATATTTTACATCTCTTTCAACACAACACTTTGTTCAAGGATGGGAATGTTCTAGCAGACTTGTAACAATATTTCCATATTGCACATTTATTGTAGCTACTCATTAAATCAGATTGCTAGCACATGAAGTCATGTGGAAAAAAGAGATTTAAGACATAACATTTGCAGGATGCAAACAAGAGAAGTGAAGACTTTTTCATCAAACTCTGGTTTGCAGTCAAAGCAAAGTTCCAACCACCGTGCAGAGGCGACCTAAAGGGAGGGGGATTGCTATCAATTGAAAAATTATTTTACATTCAGTTTCTTAGCAAATGACAACTCTTGCCAGGCTGACTGTGGCATATCTATGTGTTAGCACTCATATGAAAACAAATAAAAGCATATTATGAAGCTAAGCTTTAAAAGCTTTAAAAAAAGAGAAAGCAAAAGAAGCTTTACTGCAACCAATCTTTTAATAATTACCAAAGTGCTTTTATTCTCACTCTAACAATGATCCATGTGGACACTCCAAAGTTGTCTGCAAAAAACTTAAAACACAACCTAACTAAGCAAAAAGAAATAGTTGGGGTGTGAAGGAAGCTCTGGTGATGCCTTTTCCCCTTGAAGCCACATGTGTGCATGCAGCAGATACTTTCACTTTGGTTCCATCTTCGGTTACACTATATTCATTCTGCCTTTCTGCCCTAATTTTTGGATCTTAGTGCTTCCTTACTCAGTGTTCATTGCACACAGCCATATTTCCTAAGTTAACTAAACATAAAACTGCTATCAGTGCTGCTCAGTATCTACCTCCTCCTTAGCTCTTAGCTGTTTCCACCTCTCCTTTGCAGATGATTTGGCACCCAGCTCCGGAGAGCAGGCGCAGCAGGAAGGCTGGCTCCCAGCCCCTGGGCAAGCTGGCCATATGGCCAGTATCTCTGCCATGAGCATGGCAGCTTCTCTGAGGGGGAGTCACTGGATTTGAGGATGGGCAGGAGGAAAGGTGATCTATAGGAAATATATATTTATGTGTACTTATTCACATACGTACATTTTGCAGAGGGAGTGAGACTTGTGTAACTGATGGAGTTAAAATATTGGCAGCATATCCCCGTTGGGGAACAACAGCTGTAGCAACACCAAGACAAACAACAGCAGCCACCCTCCTGCATAGCACCTGCGGTGGTCAGTTGTCAGACATTTCTCCTGTTCGTCTCATTACAGCGTGACCAAAATATGTAGCTGTAAGAAGGCCCTTTCCACTCCCTGGTGCATATTATTTGTTATTTGGTACAGCAGAAGGGGGAGGCAATAACAGCTGCAGAGGCAATAGCTAAGTGTGAAGGTAAAACGGTTTCTGAGAGGTGAGTCCCTATCTCTGGCAATACTACGTTGCCCCAACATGGACAAATGTAGGTGTGAAAGAACTGTGTATTGCAGGGGGGAAGCAGGGGTTAAGTATGGAAAGGAGGCCATGTTACTGAGAAGACAGCAGTTAAAAAGAAAACGTGAGATTTCCCACCACTCCCACAATCCTGTGCCAGCAGGACAGGAGCTATTGAGGCCTCTGAGCCTACCAGCTGGAAACCTCAAACAAGGCGCACAAAAAGAAACAAGAAATAAAGGACCATGAAGGTCTACCTGCCTTCCTTCAATCCAAGTAGTATCATACAAACTGCCATCTGCCTGCTTGGGGCTGCTCATGAGGGAGTAGGTAGGCACGCCCCAGACCTGCCGGTGTTCTCAGGTCTTTATTTCGGGAAGGGTACTTTGGTGTTCTGCCTTCCTCTGTTTTGGTGTACCTCTTCCTCTTCTCTCCCTAGCCTGCCAAAATTATCCTACCATTTCAGCAAGAGTTTCACACTAAAAGCTTACGATGTATCTCAAAAGTTTGTCACATTTTCCTTGTAAAGTGAAAAACCCCCTCATTTCTACTACATTATTGGTGGATTGAGAATAGGAGCAGGGATTACATGATGGTGGATGTGACAGGGTCAGCAGACTTGGATTTTAATCTTGCATTTTTCACGAGCTTAGCACTGTCAGTCTTAGAAAGCCTGGTTAGACGTGCAGGTATTGCTCTGCGTTCAGCCCTCCTTCCTCTGTTTGTGCCAGAAAGGAGACTTGCTTACTTAAACCAGCCTGGTAAGTGTGTGTATAGCTGGGCACGCTTTCTCAGTGTTCACTTCTGAAACCAGCTCTGCTCTGGGTAACCTTCACAAGTCACTTCCCCAGGCTGTGCTGCAATTTCCCCACCTGTACAATGACTTCTTTGTGAACTACCTCAATGCCTACTGCATCACAGCTAGGTATTTATAATATTACAGTCTATTTGTTTTCAGAAGGAATGACTCAATTTTAGACAGCATTTCTTCAAAGCATTGATATATTTTTCCTTTTTATCCCTGGAACATATAAGCACAGTGGATTGCAAATTTAAAAAATCCCAAATAGTAATTTTATTAGCTGCTGAAATACATTAGTGTTCCTGGACTTTGAACTAGGAATAACAATAATAGCCTTTCCTGAGAGTGGAATTTTTTCCTGACAGATTTTTTTCTGATGTTAGATTAAATTATCTTTGTACTGCTTTAGCTTTAGTGGTACATAAATAGCTCTTTCTTAGTCTGCCTTTATGTGAGAGGACAGTAAATACAGCTCTCTTTTTGATCTGAGTTACTTATTACATGGTGATGGTTAGCCAGATGATGGCTGTTGTAGGGCAAGCTCAAGAAAGAATCCAAGCCTGTGATCTTTCCTGCTGCTTAAAAGGCCTAATTTTTTATGGTGGTTGTTATACCTGGAAGACCTGTAAGGAATCATGGAGAGGCGCAGAGAACTGGGGTTGGAGAAATCACTGATGGCTTTACCTATGTTTCTTAGTTCTGCCAGTGCTGTGTGTAAAGTCTTTGTGGAGAGCACTCACTGTCTGAGATGACCCAGTCCTGGTGCTACTGTACTGGCACCTATGGAGAGCAAAGTGATGGCAACATAGGGTATATCTTCATTCACAGACCTCTCTATGCTTAATATCAATGCACTGAATACCTTTTACTTCTGTTGACTTTGAAGCAAGCTCAGATGCCCTCAGTGGACTGACGCAGCAGGGTTTTCATTGCACAAGCTCCTTGCCTCATCTGAGGTGATACACACCACCCTGGTTAAACGTCTGTGCAGTTTGGAAAGAGACTGCCTGGGTCCACAGGTACTCTGTTGCCTGGGACTGCAACTCTTTCTATGATATTTCTTTCACTCAGAGGCTTACCCAAACATCCATAATAAAAACCAAGATTAAATTCTTCCAGTGCTGATGACAGTGAGTTCTGAGTTGCACGCACCACAGTCAAATGCATAGAAGATTTTTTATCCATAAGCATCCAAGTGCTTATTTAAAATTCTTTCCCTCCCTCTCATGAGGGGTAACAAGTTGTTCTTAAGCTCGAACATTCAATATCTGCAGACAGTAAACACTACAGGTTCACAGACATTCAGAATTAAATTCAATTGGAATCTGATCAAACCGCCACAGAGAAAAATACCTCAGTTAGTTTCACAGATCTAATTCTTACAGAGATTATAAAGACCCCAAACCACAAATTCAGAATTAAGAAAACTCTGTGCATCAACATGTATGATAAGATTAAATAATGTTTCTTTAGAAATGCATTCCTCACCCATGAGAGTACAAATTTCTGCCTTCATAGACACTTAAAGACACATTACATACAGTTGTTGTAGCTGAACAATCAGAGGCCAGAGAAGAAAGCAGAGGAAAACAGAAGAGAGAGGACCAATGAGAGCCAGGATTTTTAAAAAACAGCGTAATTGTTACTACTTTTGAGTGGACTTGAAGGTGTATGTAATCACTGTTCCCAAGATGGACCAAAATGATTTTTAACAGGACACTATACTGAAAAATAAACTCTTTTGGACCACTGTATCTGGGACACTGAAGAACTTTCTGGTGGTCAGTAAACGATGATTAAGTAGTCCTAGCTCTTCCAGAAATATTGATAATATCTGTAGGATTTTATCACGGGCTTTCTGTGATTTAGATATCAAAAATTTAGAATCCTCAAGACCAGTAGCTGAGCATCGTTTTTGTGAGCCACCTCCCCATGCAGCCAGTGGGAAGAAAACTGCCCACTGAGATGAGACTGCAATGCCCCTGGGTAGCCCTCTCTGCAACAGCCTGGGCACTTCAGTCACTATTTCGTCTGTCAGCTGGTCAAACAAAAAAATTGTGCACAGGTGAGAGGCAGAAACTTGTCATCTGCACAATGAACAGTGTTCAGACACATCAGTAAGGTCCTGGTCTATGTGGCAGTGGAAGGGAGCACCATGGCTGGGTGTGAACTCAGGGAAGTCTTTATGCCTATGAAGAAACTTTAACACCTGCTTAGTCTCAAGGAAGGTAAAGGAACCACTTGCAAGTTTAAAGTATGTGTGAAAGTCTCCTGTTAACCAGTGAGAGTAGAATTTCTAGGATGAAACCCTGACACTTGGCCTTCATCATATAGAAGCAAATACTGGAGGTTCACATTTTCTTTTTCTTTTTACAGTCATATAATGTTTCTTGTGTTACATTTTAAATCTTGGCCATATTAATTTTTGTTGTTAGAAGATGCAGTTTTTCCGCTGCAGATGTATTTTACATGCCCTTATTTTGTACTTAGAATTCAAAAGCAAGCTATTACTAAATCCCTTTAAATACTTTCCCTCCAAATAAGAGAGTGAAAGTGCAGGTTCTAAATGGTCCCAAATTTGGAAAAAGACCTCACTTCTGTAGCTGAACACCATCTGTGCATCAGTTGTGTGGTGAACAGGAATAGGAAAAACATACACAAAAATGACCCTAAAAGCCCTGTATTTCCCCATGCTCTCCAGCCTACCTGGCTGTGGCTGCAGCCTTCCCATCTTCCTGATTGAAGACTTTATTGAGAGTCTGCTCTGAAGCTGATGGAAATCATTCTGTTGCTCTGCCCATGATTTCAGCAGGCACTGGATCACACACAAAGACTGGGAAGAACAGAGAGTTTGTCCTTTTTTTAAAAATAGTTATGCAGAGACTGTATAATTGTTATCAAATTGGTTGGGTCACTGGATTTACAGGTATTTTAAAGCTTGCTTTTATCTTTTCAGAGTTGCTGATACATGATTTTATCCAGATCCTCAGGTTATTTGGAACATCTTTCTTAAAACTCCAAGCAGCTAAACTGCTGAAGCAAGTTTTTCTGTGACCAATGTCTGGACTCCCTAACTGAAGTTTGAAAACTGTGGTGGAGTCATAAGCCTCAAAGAAAGAAAAATGAAAAGAATGTGACTTTCATAATCACATTTTTAACTGTTGATTTAAGGTAGTTTCACAAAATTTGGAGGCTTGATCCACTGTCATTTAATTTTTGGAACTGGCAAAAACCATAACTTCTCTAAATTTCTGTTGTCTAGTCTTCAGCAATACTAGTATTAAGTGTTCCCTAACTACTCACTCTAAACAACATCGTGCTTGGTGACTTTTCCTCTAATATTATGCATCTGCATCTCTTCCTTTGCATCTTCTGAAGGTGGCTTTCAAACTGGGTACTAAATGCTAGTCTATCAGACTAGCTCTGTCATGAGAGTAGTAGAAGCTATAGGTATTAAACACTTGTGAAAAGGTGGCGTATCAATGTACATGCTACTCAGAGCACAGAGTTAAACAATTCAGGGACCACTTGCAAAAGGAGAAGAAAAAAAAAAAAGAGGAAATATAATAATCCACGGTAGCTGCCTGACAACAAGCCATTTTATATTGCAAGTCTATAATGGAGAAATGTTACCATGGGACTCTGAGTGCCACCATTTCCCAGCATCATACATGGAATGCAAAGGTTAAGAGCAGAGAGAGTGGAGGGTTGCAGATGTACTAAATTGAGTTTATTAAGCTGTCACACACTATTTATACAGGATGCTCAGGGGAAAACAAAATCTGGTATCTAATGTCACAATGGATGTACTGCTTGCACAGCAGAAATTGATAATATTTTTATTTATCAGTTTTATATCATAGCCATTTCAGGATTTCCCAGTAACAAAAAGGGCTCTGTTCTCATCTCCCTTACAAAAATTAACCACAGAAGTAGATGCAGAAGCAGCCCATGTCTTTTCTGCTCAGCTAGTAATAGATTACATATGGGAAGACAAACTGCTTTTATTTTCGTGACTTCCATTAAAATGATGTGATGCTCAGTAAAGGCATTCCTGAAGGCCATTTAATAAACAGCAAGCATTCTAGGCTACTGCCTTGCCAGTCTTCTTTGGGAGGCTCAGTGCAATTTTTGCTTCTGTCTGCATGGCTACTGGAAAGGGTGTCTGTTTAGTATCCCATGCAGTACATTACCTTTAGAAGAAAATGACCTGTCTACAGCTACGCTTCAGTGTTGGTACAGATAGGAGCCCAGCTCCTAACGTACAAGCTCAGCTATGTTGCCAGGTGGCCCACAGTACCTTGCATGAATGCATTCCCATGTTTAAAGGGATGGGTTTTTTTCGTAACGATGTAAGCAATACATCAACACAGCATCTGCCCATGCTGAGGGCTGAGTTTAGGGTAGCCTCGCAGAGACAAATACAGCAGGGGACTCTGTCAGTGAGTACATTCACATAGGAGGATTGGCTTGAGTCTGTAACGAAGGGGCAGCACACCTGGTCTGTGAGACTTTACACACTGTCATAACCTGTAAGTTAAGATCCTCTAGAGCAAAACCAAGGCAGCCTAACTTTTCCACACTTTTGAATGGGTTAGGAAGATTTCAGAGCTGCGGGTATAAAATGCAGATGGAACAGAGGAAGGGGACAAGGGAACTGGGAACAAGAGATTAACTAATTAGAAAAATATCAGAAGCAGAGACTCACATGTGAATATTATTTTTGGGAAAAAGATTGTATTAACTTTTTTTTTTATAAATGGAAAATGCTTCAAGTTCAAGCCATGCTTAAAAGCATAACCATATGGGACAAGAAAGCAACAGCTGCACTCAAATATTTTTTTAAGAGATGAACATTCATACTCACTCTCTGCTATATCAAAATAACATTTCTGTATATCAGCTTAGTTCACAAGTGCTTTTGAAAGGGAGTCATTGTTTGTCCTTTCCAAAGCCATTTTTAGCTGGAGCCATCATTGCTCACTCTTCCCTGGTGACGCACAGTATGCCGCATACTCATAAGCAGAGTAAAATATCCCTTTTCTGGCAGTAAAGAGGGCATTGGCCCCTCAATATTGCCTGAAGAAGGAGAAAGTGAGAAATATGTTCTGCCCACATAATTTCAATATTTATCCATCCTTGAAATAAACATTCAAGTATAACATGTTAAAAATAAAATGTTCAAGATCTTGCTCATAAATACGTTATTTATGGCTTTGAAAATATAAGTTGGAATGTCAAACTGAAATATGTCCTGCACTTACAATCACAAATTATACAGAACCATAAATTTACTGGACATTTTACAAATACAGATATTTCCCCTGTCCCAAAGAATTTAAATCTAAATCATGTATGGCAAACAGAAAGCATGGCAGAGGACAATAGTTCACGACAGGAATGATGAGAAAAGAGTAAACATTGTCTGAAGTGATGGGTTTAAAGGAGAGGGCAAGAGAGAAGATTAGGTAAAGGTCTCCTTGTAGGTGCAGGAAAGATTTTAATATGTCTCTGTTCCCCAGAGAAGGACAAAATACAGCTCTGGAGGTCTTCATTTACATGCTTACTGATAAGTCCACTTGCTGAGTTTTGAAGGTTTGCTTGGAACTTGTTTATGTTTTGATTGTTAATAGATTATTATTCTAAGTATACTTACAGAAGGACACTGAATTTACAATTGAGAGCTTTTGGCTTTGTAACAAAGTTAAAATGCTCAGCCAGAGGTGGCAGAGGGCTTTGTTTTGCTCTGTGTTCCCAACAGGGAGAGCCTGTGCCAAGCACAGAGAGGAGCCATGGTCACGGTGCAGCCCTGACTTCACAGCAAGTACAGCCAGCCAGCAGCATCCGCACAAAGCTGACTGCACAAGAACCTAGTGGTGGCAGCCACACAAAGCTAACGCATTGCAACTTCTGGCTGGCAGAAGCAGGGCTGATACCCCTGAACAGTATGGGTGTACTGTGGGGTAGGACCTAGCAAAGGGGTGCTGGTAGACTTCAATGGATTTGCAGATGGCTGACACTTTTCTACCACAGAGGCAAGAAGGTGTTTTAGTGAGGTGGTGGACCAAGTTTGTAGTTGGGTAAGTAATGTGGACTCCAGAAAGCTGGGCAATAAACACTTGGAGCTCAAGGCTGAGCAGACTCTACATACGGTGTTTTGAAGCAGTCGCTTCCCCAGATACGAGCTTAAAAGCACAGAGGATTATCCACCTTCTCTTTGTTGGTCCTTTTATCCCCTGCAATAATATATTAACTTCCTCTTCTTAATAAATGCTTGTGACTGGTAAAAAGCCAGACCTATTCCTCTACACCATAGCAGTGGTGTCATAGCTAAGGTACCTCTTGGGAGACAGAGTCCAACTGCAGCACCAGCTGCAGTTGCTTTGACACGGGAGCCTATTGTGATTTGAGACACCCTCAGAAACCTGAAAACCTTGTAAAGGACTTCTGGGAGCTCTGTAGTGCTCTGGGACCACAGCTGGTGGTAAGGTGTGATACCCCACAGCACCTAAAATGACACTAGACATAGAATCATAGAATCATTTAGATTGGAAAAGACCTTTAAGACTGAGTCCAACCACTAACCCAGGACTTCCAAGTCCACCACTAAACCATGTCCCTAAGCACCACATCTAAGAGTTTTTTAAACATGTTCAGGGATGGTCACTCAACTGCTTCCCTGAGCAGCCTGCTTCAAAGCTTGACAACCCTTTCCATAAAGAAATTTCTCCTAATATCCAATCCTAATCTCCCCTGGTGCAACTTGAGGCCATTTCCTCTCATCATAGCAGTTGTTACGTGGGAGAAGAGACCGACCCCCACCTCGCTACAGCCTCCTTTCAGGTAGCTGTAGAAACCAATAAGGTCCCCCCTGAGCCTCCTTTTCTCCAGGCTAAACCACCCCAGTTCCCTCAGCTGCTCCTCATCAGACTTGTGCTCCACACCCTGCACTGGCTTTGGTGCCCTTCTCTGGCCACGCTGCAGCACCTCAATGTCTTTCTTGTGGCTAGGGGCCCAAAACTGAACACAGGATTTGAGGTGCAGCCTCACCAGTGCTGAGGACAGGGAGACAAAGCAACTGAATTTCTCCCATGGTGTCAAACAAAAGCAAAAGAGGAGTAAAATAAAAAATGTACTTTAATGTATGGAACTGAAATGATACTTTATCTCAGCCATTATTTTCTGACTACTATAAAGCAGTGACAAATTTAGGTGAATTCTCAAGCTACAAAAGACCCTGTTTTTCTACCAGCAGCTGAAGTTGCTGTAACTTTTGAAAGGTCTCTTGCACCATCATACCCACCTCAGCTTTAGACAAAACCAGCCTCATTTTTTTGGTCTTTGGCAGTAAGTGAAGTAGTTGAGAGATGAAAGGGATATCAAGTTGCCAGAGGTGTACGGACCAGCCTGAGCCTTGGTGGTCTGACATGTCTCAGGGAGGCGCGGGACAGACCTGGAGCAGCACACGTGATAAGACATCGTGTGAGGAGCTCTGGCAATTGATACAGTTTGGCAGCAGAGAAATCACCCACCTCTGCAGTCTCACTGTATTTCATAGGCTGCCAATGAGGTCAAAGCTCCCCCAACACTTCTTGTTCTTCCCAGACCAGCTGCATGCTGCTGTCAGTACGCAGAGTAGATCGGGTGTGCTTGTAGTACACAGGACACTTAACCCTCTTGATGGCAAAACAGCCGTCACTTCTGCTGACTTGATTAAATGTCCTAGTCTGAAATCTGCATGTAAAGGGCTCTGTTCACTTGTTCATTGCTGGATACATATGAATGCCAACAGTTTACTTCTACTACGACAGATGCGCTGGACAATTTTTTGAGATGTACAGATTTCAGTGATACCTCGTGACTTCCATGGCCACTTATAGCATACGCCCCTTTAAAAAATGACATTAACTACACAATCAAGACCACAAACATGATCTCCAGTTGCAGATCCAGGCTACCTTCTCTTTCCTGATGGGACAGAATGTACTTACACCTGGTTAATACAATCACTGTTGTCCCGAGTCAGTATCTTGTTTAGATCCAGAGACTATGCTTAAAGCTGTTTTAATGATTTATCTGGGTCTCTATCCTTTCTGTTTAGTTCTAACCAAAGATTAGGACAGGCACATTGATCTCTCATCACTGCCTGCTGGGAATGCAAACGAGCCGATTTGCTAGAAGTCATGGGGCCAAAGCGTCATGGTGCCACAAATACATCTTTACATAAAACTATGGCTGTCATTTTCCTAATTGTTGGATCCAGCTACTGGTTTCCAAAGAGATGCACCAAGGTGCCCCTGAGCAAATCAAGGATGAACTGTACCTTACAGGAAATTCTTGTCATGGATTGTACACAAAATTTTAGAATGTATCGGGAATAACTAAATTCCTATTCCAGACACATTTAAAAAATTAAAAATTACATCAGCTTTGCCTGTGACAGCATTGATGTTACCCGCAAGTCTAATACTGGTTGTACCCAGGAACAAGCAGATCAGAAGAGGCCACTGCTCTCTGCTGAGATGGAGTGATGAAGCAGATGTCTGATCAGGCAGCAGTGCCATGGAAAATGGCTAGAACTCAGCACCTTGGATTCCCAAACTGAAGAGAAGAAGGAAATTCATATGAAAACTGCTAATATGCTAAATCCTGGACTATATACTTGAATATCTGAGCTTAGCACAACAGTGCTGGATGGGGTATCAGAACAGCTTCTGACTCCTACAGATGGTAGCAAAGAAAATGTTTCAATCAGGCCACAGCTGTAAGATGATAGGTGCTGATGTCCCTGCTTAGATGAGTTAAAAACATCCAATTCGTCAGTATAAAAAAGCTTTGTGGGAATTGGTTGGCTTCCACAAGTTTGTCAGGAAGTGGTTGGAATATGTAACTTACATTTCTCTATTTTGATTAAGCTTTAGTTGCTCAGACTGTAACAAATACTGCGTTTATGTAACACTGCAATCTATACACAGACAATATTAAATAGTTACACATTATGGACATTATCTGTTACATAGGCGAATTTAATTTAATTGTTAAAGTTCTGTAGAACTAAACCACTAATATTGAAACAATTTTTTTTTGGTTTTGATTTTTTTTTTATTACCACAGTAATCAAACCTTGTCAGACTTTTTCTTTGATGGGAGCATGTTAGCATTTTGTTCTGTTTTGGAATAAGCTTTGTTTGAAACCATTGGAATTTCCTTTAGAACAGAAAGCCCAATGCCCAACCATTTTTGTTCCCATTGTTCCTGTATCCCAGATCCCAGCACCCAGAGGCTAAACTTCTTTTCCAGTGCATGTCCCTGTTCCACCTCCCCATGCCCACAAGTCCTGCTGTGTAGAGTCTCACAGGCTCTTTTTCAGAAACAGCCTCTGCAGGCAGCACAGGCACACAGCCCACTCTTTGGAGAGAGTTGTATTGTGTTAAGTTCCTGTGCCTAGGGCTCTTTGCAGCGTAATCTCACAGCACCAATTTAGCCATCTGGTGCTGCTTACCCCAAGGAGGGGCCCTGTGTACTACACTACCCAGAATCCTTGACAGGGGAGTTGATGAGTAGCTAACGAGTGAAGAATTATGCTCAGTCACTGTGTTCCACAAAGCCATGCTATTTTTCTTGCATAAAACCTACTGGCCAGAGGTACACAATGGATGATGCGACAGCAGTTACAAATGTAAGTCAGAAATAGGTTGCACTTAGATTCACGTAAATAATAAGTGAAAAATTCAGACCGAGTCTTTCGAGTTCAGATTCATGTGCCCACTCACAACGTGAAAAACTTACTTCTGCTCTGTCTTGATAGAAATATCCAAAAAGTCACAGTAATTGTAAAATTCTAGTTAAAAAAAAGCCCAGATATATAAACAAAACACCCAATGAGACTAACCCACTAGGAGAGTGGGAGGCAGTAGTTAAACCCAGACAACTCTCCAGATGCTGTAGCAAGACACGCATAGTGATTTCATCACAGGCACAGCTGGAGACATGTCAGACTTCCTCACTGCAACTGGAACAGGTAATAGCACATCTCTGGTTCTTCCCTAAGAAGCCACACCACTGACAGCTTTGTACTTGCACTGCCCGATACCAGCTCTTTTGGGTCAGAGTGTTGCTGCTTTTAATGCTGACAGCAGGCATTCAGTTTCAGAGATGGATCTCTACACTTTAAAAAAAGCTTCCTTAAAGTTTACGATGGTGGAGATGTCACATAACATTTGGCTTTTGATGTGATGCAGTGTAAATGCTATAATGATATTTATGGTACATGATTGATCACATGCTGCGCATGGACTCCCTCTTTTAAATTTTCCCATAGAATGCATTAATTTGACATTTCCCAATCCGAAATACCAAAGGATCCAAGTGAAAAATAAAAATTAAATAGGTCCACACAGGCTAAATAGGCCATGAATGACTGGGCAGGAGCAGGAGATGAAAGTTCAGCTCTGAATTTGAGTTTGCGGAATTACTAGGCTCTTCCTTCAAAAGTCTGTGCGAATTAGGGGTTTGGTGCTGTTCTGTTTGTTTGTTTGTTTGACCAGACAAACTAGACTCACACCCTATGTAAGATGAACATGAGATCCCAATGAATGCTAAGTCTCACAGCAAAGTTGTTCACTTGATTACCAGGTCAATTAAACCTTTTTTTCAGCAATGTGATACAGAAAGTTACTCCGGAGCTCCACTGCTGTACAGGGATCTATAGGAGATGCAGTGGAGGAGACTATGGACTTATTGAGCTGCTCTGCTGCCTGATAATACCCTCCCCTTAGCTGCAAGCCACAGTGAATCACCCTAAGTGACTGCCAGGTTAATATAGGCAGCTCCATTGGCAGGGAATCAGGGAGCACTCTGTCATCGTTCTGTCTCTGGGGCTGGAGGTGATAATTCTCTGACACAGGGCAATCACAAACGGTGGCAGGGAGTAGTCCTGCTAGACACTAAAGACTTGCCCTGCAGCCTTAGGCACCACAGCCTGTGTCTGGGGAGGGAACATTTTACAGCAGAGTCAATCAGTTGTGCTCACTTCCCTTGCTTGAAACTCCCCTTCAGTACTCACACAGGCAAAGTCTGACTCTTGTAGAAAACCAGGAATGTGATCAGTTCACACAAGAGGAAAGGCATTACATTCTTGTAACTAGATTGTGATGGAACAGTTAAACCAACAGTAAAAATGCAAACTTGCCAGTGAAGGAAGAACATGGTACATAAGCCCAAGTGAAATGGAAGATCTTTAATACACATTTGTGTTATGCTAGATTTCCACATGATTCTGAGAATAGGGCTACCAAGTAGCATGTACTAAAAAGCTCCAGTTGCAAAGAATCAAATTCATTTTTTGTGCCATACAGCAGTGTATTAATTTGCTATAGCATGTTTGAATCTACAGCCAAGAACGTCTAAAATATGCTGCAAACATTTGGGCAAACAGGTAATGAGGTTAAAGCTGAAGGAAAATCATCCTCCCAGAAGTCTGGCATGTGGTAAAGTCATGCTGGAATCATTTAAGATTATCTTGTGTAGTAGCGGAAGACACTGTGAATGGTAGAAGGACATCCAATCCTGCAGATGTTCAGATAAATGTTTTCAAGGCACTTTGAAGATGAAGCACATAAATAGAAAGTTTCATTATTAGATATTAGGAAAAGTAATAAAAATAAATACAGTTCATACTAAAGAACATCTGAAGGCTCTTTTATGAGACATAACATTTTCAAAGTAGTGATTTACTTTTCCACATTACTCCTTGTCATTAGCAGAGTTCAGAAATTTGAAAATTTCTGTTTCATTCAATCCAGCAGCATCAAACATTTTTGCCAAAGAAAGACACAACTACTCAGACTGCGTAAAGAGGCTTGTAAAAGCTACTAGACAGAGAAGTTCACTCAACCACTAGCAGCACTGATTGGATCCAGAGCCACAATAAAAATGGATAGACAATATATGCCCTTACCTTAAACCATCTCAAATACCGTGCAAAGGTAGGGGGGACAAAGGAACAAAAGAGCGTACTGTAGGAAAACAAAATGAAAGCCATACATCCAACATCTCAATTTTGAACAGCTGTGTAAAAACATCTGGAAGTTGCAAATCCTGAAGAACCCAGCAGTCCCCTGGTCTCCTGTTTCACCCAAGGACACCACATTTGGTCTCTACGAACTAGAGAACAGGATCAAAAAGAAGTATAGCACATCAAATAAGGTGCAGGCACAAGCCAGAGGTTTGTTGGCTTCATTACAAAATAATCCATTTTCTGTGTGATGAATAAGAAATGTCCTGCAGACCTGGGCTGTGAGAACAGTACACTACAAAATTCCTTTTTTATATGGATAGGTGTTGGATGGGTATCTTACATCCTGAGGCTTATATCCATAACTGTGATCTTTCAGCCATGTCCCTAGTTATCGTAAATATATACTGTATCTAGTCAACATGTTGCTTTTCCAGTGATGATTACATACAATGACAATTTTGATGGATATGTCTTCAAGAAGGGAAATACCAGTAAGATCGTAGAAGTGCCTTTGAAGTAAGTAACATACTGAATGATAGCCATTAAAAATTTATGAGGTTTCCTTTACTGGTAGAAAAGAAAGCTCTGTGGTATTTGATAGACTTGAAGTGAGACATACTGCAAATTTAACTACCACTTACAAGAAAAGATGAGAAGGCAACTCATACGGTGTTAGAAAAAGAATATGCTACCTTGTGCATAGTATGAGGCCATTTTTGTGAATGTTACTACTATCAGAGAAATCTTTTCATTGAAATACCAGACAGGACATCCTCAGAAAGAAGGACAGGGCAGGGAGTATGGAGGTACAAACAAGGCAGATGCTAGATAATTGCCATCTGGATCAGTAAATGACCACTTACAGAACTGAGAACGAAAGCAGGTAAGCACAGGACAATCCTACACAACGCAAAGCTCTTAATTTTCCCTGCAATTCCAGAGGGAGGGAGCATGCCTGTGTTTGTGGGCAAATAAATACTTACTTCTCTGATTTAGACATAGAAGATGACATGATGTAGAAAACTCACAAGCTGTTTTGTAATGAAAGAGAAGCCTAGAAATATAAGGAATATTTTAGGAACCTCCAACTAGAGTTAAGACTATAAAGATCCTGAAAAGCAAAGCTATTAGGGACAGCAGTCTTTTGCAAGTGTGGTGCACACATGTAGAACTAAAAATACACAATGAAGTTGCAGATTCAATTCTTTAAAATTAAGAACACCAGAACTTCCCTTGCCCATAAAATCTTCCCTAGGTTCACTTGTGTGTGTGCCTGAAGGTAGGTATGGTGAGGGCTCACAGAGTGGGCTGCTAGTCATCAGCATGTCCCCTCCCCAGTGTTTTGCATGTGCCTTCTGCATAATTCAGACACAACTTTGAAGACAGAAGTGCTAAATTCCTTGCAGGTCTCTCTGTTTTCTTTCTTATTATAATACTCGAGTGCTTCACAGACTGCATTTATAACAAGCCTGTGAAATGAGGGACTACTATAAAAGATGGGAATTGAAGCACAAACAGATTAATGTCCCAGGGGCCCACCTCTTTTGGGTGCCTAAATTGAGGCTCCCAGGATCTCTTTTTTTTTCCCCGGACTTCTTGGCACTAGCAGGCACTTTACATTTTCCAGACACCACTTCTATTGACTTCCATGGCTCTTGCAAGTGCTCTGCAGTTCTGCAAGTGAGACCCCTGCACACAGCGAGCAATTACCTGCTAAATTCTTGGCGACATGCTGCATGTTAAATGTGTTGGAGGGAGAATTCAGTAGTCAGTGGCAGCATTTCACCACCCGCACTCTGCTTGATTCAATAAATACCTTCCAGTTTCCTCAACAAAGAAGGTTAAAAAAAGGTAACAAAGTCTTTCACAGAGTCCTGTCCTACTGCATTCAGTGTGTTGAATAGGCCCGCTCAGATTGTTGCCAGAAAAAGTCTCTCATGCAAACTGAACATAGTGGTTTTCTCCTATTATACAATGAGTTTCTTCCTTTTCTTGGACAATTTCTAAAATCTCACTCAGGAAAAAGAGTCCAGTCATGAAAGATGAACTCCATATTGGAAGTCCCATTGGAATTCCTACTCAGTAATTTCAAACCCAAGCCAGGTAGTGGGATGGAGTCTGGAAAATATAAATCTAGCATCATTGATCCCTGTATTTCTGTTTCCAGGAAAAAAAATTATCTGGTTTACTGAAAATCAGTTTTCTTGGTTTTGACATTGTGTGCAGATGAATAAAAGCGGATGATGGAACAACTCCCCTCATATCTTCTGGTCTTGATACAAAGAAATCACGCAGATAAATTGGTTGGCTCTTGGATACTATGATTTGGTAATTATAATGAACATCTGAAGGCTATTTATGCATATGTTGCTCTGGCCATTCTTTAAAGTCAAAGCCATTTAAAGTTCCTGTACTGTAAGTATGCTTAATGCCCTAACATAAAGCAAATGAATTTCAGTGGTTGTGAAAGAAGCTAATAGTCCCTCCTGGCATTAAACTCTGTGAAGATATTAAAAGTTACAGAGGCATTACTATTAATAAAATAAAATTTTCCCCTTAGTTTTATATGAATACCTGATTATCTCTTTCAAATACTTTTGATACAGCATCTTCCCAAGACCCTCATGTTACTTGGAGCATAGAAGACCCATAATTCACAGAAACAATCATCTGAAAAAAAACAAATTAGGTACTCTTAACTTGTTTTCAGCTAAAGAAGGCTACAACGTGTTGTTTGTGTATAGGAGTCAATCCTTTTGCTATAATATACTATGGTTTAGCCAATGTGGGGTCATATTAGATCCTACCTCACCCTATCAGATGATGCCATAAAACTACTGTCTCCAGGTCCTTGTCACTATTGCTACCTGCTGCTTCCACTGGCAAGCAACCAACACTTGCAACTTGATTGATAGCTTGAAACGAATATTGTAAGAGCTGGTGCCAGAAATGACCACATGTCTCTGTCTTTCTCCTAACACCTTTATATGTACTCCTAGAGCAAGATTTAAAATTTGGTTATTTGCAATAGAAGAAAATAATTACCTATCTGCCCTTAGTAGTGGCTAAGTTCCTCTGTCAACACAAGCACAGAGACCTTGTGCAGATGTGCAAGACTGAAATGCAAGGACAGGAAAGACCTTACAGCACATGGGACGGTATGCCTCTACTCCATGTGGGAAAATATAACATAGGCTTCTTGGACTTCCCAGAAGTTTTCATTCAACACTGACACACCTAAAACTGAAGCTCCATTTTTGTTTGGGCAGGCATTTTTTTTTTTACCTCTTTCTTTCTAAGCTCTCAAGCACTCTAGGCCATTTCACTGACACCGCATGCCTATTGCAGCCTCCAAATTCAAGAGCATAACGAGTGATTCAGACGAAAGCTTTAGTGGGGGAAAGCAGTGAGATTCAGCACCTAATTTAGGCTTCACAGTAAGCCATCTGGATAGTCTGTGCTTCAGCAGATCAGATAAATATCCTTTTGCTGCTCTCTGCCAAAGAACGCAGCACTCCCGGCACTTCACAAGACTGTGTTTTAGCCTTAGCTTTTTACAGCTACATGTGAACTTTACTGTAATAACACCCAAGAGAAAGAGATGGATTTCCCATTTAAGTTACTCATAGCACCAATATTTTTTGCATATTCTTCCCTCTCAGTTGTCTGTGACAGTCTAGCAGCTGAATTAGAGGAAGCACAGAGGTTATATGAAGCTCCGTTTTATCTCTCATTTAATAAGACAGTGATTCTTGCTGTGCCATGTAGGAACTGCAGAACTGCTACATTTTCAGCCAGCTCTGTGCTGTCTGTCACCTGCAACCTGATGAATCCAAAATAACCTGGCATTGCCTTCCTGAAAGGCTCCCACTGAACTGCATATTTTTTGAATTTGTTCCAATTTTCAGCAGTTTCTTCAAGGTTTGTTTGAACCAAATAAGCATTTGCATTTGAGGCTGCTTCACACAACAAAAGGACACAGTCTCTGAATGTGGTCTTTGTGCTTTCACTGTGACCCCAGTTATTTGCTGCACAGATGACATGTTGCTGTTGCAGTTCCCTGGCATCTGTAGTTACCGTCGCCACTAATCCAGTAATTTCTAGTGCACATTTTAAGGCCACGTCAGCCAATCACTGCTTTTTGATTGCTTTCTTTTGCACACCACTCACTAACCAAGCCTGCAAAACAACATTGGAACTCTGCAGCAAGGCACAGCTCCATTAATTTTCTTAATTGAATCAAACAGTCAGAATGTCCTTTGTTTCATTTATTTTCCATTTGGAGACTTCTTTACTAATAACACATACAAACTGCATGGATTCACTATGATCTTTGATAATTGTACTTAGCAAATACACACTCTCATGAAGATTAGCTTTATACAGGCCATTTTGTCTGGCTTCTCAGGCAGGACACATCAAGCACCAGCAGTCACTCAGATTTTAATTTTAAAAGTTATCACCAAATGTTTGTATGTCACTACACTATATTTCAGTCTTTTTACCTGATAGCTTCTGGTATGCGCTGAAAAGTATATGTAAATTCTGATAAATAACTCAATTTGTGGTACTTTGATGACACATCTGCAGAACAACAGCACAGAGAAGGAAGGAGATGAAATCTTTCCACAGGAGAGAGGTATGCTGGAGTGGCGTGCAATCTTTTGGTTTTCCACAGGAGACTAGAAGCCTAGCCCTCCTGAAGTCAAAATGAGTTTTACTGTAGATTACAGCTGCAAATCTTGATTATTACAGCTTTTCCTTCCTTCAGTGTTTTACTAGAACAAGGCTGAACAGAAGGAAATCCTATGACAGATGTGTATCGTGCTGCAGAGGCCTTATTTGACATTTTGATGCATCCAATAATATTTGCCATATGTGTTTAAATGGTGCAAAGGACTTTGTGGGAGAAACTGGTCAACAAATATGTCAACTAAAATGTTAAAATAGCATTGACATCAGGATGGTCTCCAGATGAGGTTCCTCCCTACACCGAAAGCTCCTGATAGTCACCTCAAAGAGGAAAGGAGAAGCTAATGCAAGCATAGTCTTCAATTATCACATCATTAAGCACAGAGGAATTAAAACTCAGTTTGGGTTGGGGTCCAGAAAGCTGACCTCACTCCAAGTGGAAAACTGCCAGTAGGGTGGTAATGGAGATTTCCTGAGGAGACAAAAGAGACATTTCAACAGGGAGAGAACCAGCCACCAAGAATGGAGGCAAATGGCCAGGATGGAACTGAGGATCTGGAGGATGTATGCTGTTGCTGCTGCAAAAAGGGTATACAGGACTTTGGAACAGTAACTCAGGCCTTCACATAGATGTACCAAGATGCCTGCTATGCTCTGAAGTTACAGAAAAGCACACTTTAAGCACTAAGAATGTATGTACTTAATATCGAACAAAGCCACAACACCCTCTGGAAGCAGTTACTGCTTACAGACCATTATCTCCCCTTTGCAGAAAAGGGTCAACCTTTCTGTTCAGCGTTTTCCTCAGATTTAATACATATATCCCGGAAAAAAAGGTAGGACCAGGGAATGAAGTATGGAATATAACAAGCCCTTGCAGCGAGTACAGAAGCAGACAGCAGAAAAAGCCAAGCAAGATGTGCTGTCTCTCGGGGATTTCAAAGGCATGTTGGGTTTTTTTTGGTTTTGTTTGGGTTCTTGTTTTGTTTTGCTTTGTTTTGTTTCATAATGCAGTTAATGGCTTTCAGTGAGCATGATGGGATTCATGAGAAGAATTGTCAGTGTTTAGGAGCTTTTTAATTACGGATAAATGTTATACATAAAATGCTGTATTCTCTTTTCTGCATTTCTCTCTCTTACTCACACCTCTTGCACATTTTCCTCAGGGCTGAGGCATTTATTGCCAGGATATTCTACCCTTATTTGAGCAGAAGAAACGTATCTTACATCCATTGCCCAGGGAAAGGGAAAACCATGGAAGTGAAAAAAAGTGTTTCCAAAGACCTACAAAGCTTCACTACTTAAATGCCTTGCAAAATAAAAAAGAACTACCTGGCAAGAGGACTGAAGAGCAGACAGTATTGCTTAAAACCCCTAGGTTACTGCTTCAGCTCGTGTATAAATTACCCCTCTAGAGGCCAGCAGAGTATCAAAAAAGTTACCATGAACTAGACCATAATACCACTGTAGACCCAACTCTTAACTAAATTATTAACATTTAAAACTTCTTCCATCTATACAAAGTCTGCTTTTTGCATTGAGACTGAACTGTCCTGCAATTATAGTAGGAACATAAAGAGCATGTTGTAGTACTACCTTTATCCTGGATCTAAATTCTTTACGTGGGGTAACAGATGTTAGCAGTAGAGACTGCTCACCAAAGCAGATATATTGCCTTCATTTATATGGGGAAGGTCTGCTCATTTAAGCAGTGTGTTTGAGATTAGTGTATACTTAGGAGAAACTGTGTGTATTGTGGTCAGAGTCAGGAATGGGACTCTACCATAGTTCAGCACTGATTTGCTGTCTCTGAACTTTGTGTCTTGGTTTTACAATCTGTAAAATAGATACTGTAATACTTACAATGCACAGCTGACCTGGGAGAAACACCTTCTGCCTCACAGGATTGATGGGAACATTAATTACTGTAATCAGTTACATGGAAAAGCCTCAATAAAAAGTCCAATGGGAATGCAAAGCAATAAGAGATTTGGCAACTGAAACAGCTATATGCATGCCTTAGTATTTTTTTCTAATGAGTGTGCTGATCTAACTCTTTCCCTTTGAGTGGGTCTTACTCTACGGCTTGTTCCTGCAGCCCTCACACAGCCACATTCCCACACAGTTTGTTTGAGGAAGGCCTTGAGATTCAGCTTTGTGTATTTTGTCTTGGTGCCAGGAAATACTATCCTTTTAATTAGTAGGTCCATTTCTTTGATAAGTGTTTAAGTGGCTTCACTGCAATTTCATCTCTTCAGTTGTCATCCAGCACCTGGGAGGTAAGGAAAAAGGAAGCAAGCACTGAATTTCTCCCTCATTTCTACAGAGGGATATTTCTGAGACACTGTACTTGTGTGGGTGGGCGGATGGATGGATAGGCAGATGGAAAAGGGAGTTTCCTTTATGGGATTCCAATAATTGGTATGTGGTTTACATTCCATTCATCTGAAGGACTCTTATTTTAATCAGAAACAGGCTTGGGCTACTAAACTACCTCTAGTGTGCAAAACATGTGCCTGCTTTCAGCTGGTGACTTTTCTCACATGCGTCTTGTCTTTGACACCCACAGGCCCCAAAGAGTAATGTGGTCACTTACCACCAAGAACACAGGGTCAGGTCCTGTAACAGGAGTTGGTTCAGAGCCCTTGTCCAGGCAGACGTTCTCTGATTGCTAGCTTCACAAGCAGAAGCACTTTACAGTGTGGTATTTGAAACTGGCATTGATTTCTCAAAGAGGGTTTTGGCTTTGGTGTTTTTTTTTCCTAGGCTCATCCAGCTCTGGGAAAGCCTTGTCTGGACAGTGTCGTGGAGGTCTGGCAGCACAACTTCGTCTCAGTAGCCAGACGTTAATGCAGACAACTGCTGAGAAAAGCCCCATATTCAGCAGCTGGCCTTGCTGCTGTGCATTAAGCACAAACGAATGAGGGGCTAACACCTTGTCCAGAAATAGTCAGGCTAAATAAACAATAACACAAGACAAATTTCAGCTTTGGAGCTGCTGAAAATGTGGACATCAACTGCTGTTACCCAAGGGCAAGGGAAACATATAATGACTTCCGTAGTGCATGGGTATGCTGCTGCTCAGAACTCTCCCTGGACCATTTGTGACAGGACTGTAGTTAATCAAAAAAATTTCTTCACATCTCACACTTCCCCATCAGCTCAGTTGTTTCACTGTCCAGATTTGCTTACTCTTAACTTTTAATTTGCATGGTTCAACACATTTATCTTTTCTGGGCCTATGTTCACTAACCTGTCTAGATTGTAACTGCACATGCTTTGGAGAATTCCATACCATCCATCCCTGACTGCACAACGTGCTTCATGTCACACCCCCATCCAGTGCTCACCGTTTGGGCAGATCTGTCAACCAGCCCAGCAGAAGATCTGCTGCAGGGTGATACACCACCTAAGAAAGGAAGCACAGTTTCTCAGATTAGGTCCACAGCAACCTGGGTCCACCACAGACATTTACCTCCCTTGTGTCTCAGTTTCCCCATGGGGAAAAAGTAACTAGGGACAGATGCAGATCCAACGTCAAAGGGAAGGCTGAGCCTGCCTCCTCCTTCCCATGTGGAAGATGTGATGAGGGAGGTCTTGTGGCACTGGGCTGTGAACACAGACAAGAACTGCACAGTGTCACCTGTTGCTTCCAGCTCCGCGCACCCTGCAAAGACAACATACAACACGACTTTGGCAATTCATCAGTCTTTGGCCTGCACTAAGCAAGTAAGAATTGCTAACATCATGAAGGAAGCAAAAACGTCAAATGCCTCCTCCCTCTTGCTTGTGATTCAACAGCTTCTCGGCAACGTTCATTTCTCCACTCTTTACTCAGAATGTGAGACCCTTGGGACTTAATTAAACACTGGCACTGGCAAGTGAGAAGCATTCAAAGCTGCATTCTGGGTTGCAAAGGTCTCAGCAAAATCCTCCATGTAGAGCCTGATGATTTCCTCTCTCATGCCACAATGAAGCCTGAACCTCTCTCCTTGGGAAAAGGCCTTTAGCTCTGCACTTTGCTAGACCTCTGAGAGGTGTAGGTCCACACTGTGCTACCCAGGGCAAGGAGATCATTGCTTTGTACCTGTCACAGGATGCCTCAACCAAATTACATTACTGTGCTTTACCCTGCCTAGGCTTTCACAGATCCCGATCTCTCAGGCTCCAAGATTTCTGTCTGAGATTCACTTTAAAAGAGTTTCTTACATCTTGATTTATCTCAGAGCAGTAACAAAGTTAATCCTGTAAATACATGGGTCAGACAGTTGGGGTCTTGGCTCCACTGCTAATTTGGAGTAAATCTATCAAGATCAGTGATATTCTGATCACTGAATACTGGACTGAAAATAGAATTTTGAGTACTCAGCCCTATTCTGGCTGAGTAATTTCCAATTAGATGTATAGTAACATTTTGTAAGGCTCCCTGGTGCTGTCCTGTCATTTGAGTTTCACCCATAGTTGCTGGTTTGGTTCATTAGCATCCTGACTGCATTCTGGGAATTTTTTTCCTAGTTTTGGCTTTTTGTTTGTTGTTTGTTTTCCTGCCATAAACTAAACTAATTTATTTCAGATGCTGAGATTTAGCACAGAGTTAGCATTTGCTACAATAATGCTTTGCTGCTGGACATCCACAGGTCGAACCATTTACTTATGTTGGACACCAAAATAGCTTGACACAAGGAGTCTTTGGATTAATCTTTTTGGGGGTGACTATAATGATTTAGCACCACATTTGATTAAAGGAAGGTGAAATGCTGAATAAACTACGACCAACACATCACAGGGGACTCCTAGCAGCACAATCAGTTCATTTAATCATTCCCCAGTGCTCTCCCTGGACTGATCAGACAGCACCTTTACAGACCAAGAGCTATAATTCACAGACAAGAACATTAATGTTAATTAAGGTGTGACTGCTTAAACTTCTGTGGCTTTTTTCCCTGCTCTTCCCTTGGTTGGCCACAACTGTTCAAGTGTTGCTGAAGGTTATTCTGTTTAAGTATTAAAAAATGCTTAGCTAAATAGGTTAGCTTATTTGCTTTTGCTGATAGTAGCAGTCCACCCACAGAGCCCTTTCAAATCTTTTCAGTGTTTTGGAAACTGGATAAGGGACTTATTCAGTGACGTGCAAGTTTTGCCTGAGCCAGGAATGAAACGTGCATTTCATGAAATGAGAAATAACCTCAGACCACACACAGAGTGTAATTTCTGAACTCTGGCTCAGGCTCTCTTCCCCTCGTCCCTGTGCACACATACACACACTCCTGCTAAAAAACAAGATGATGACTGACATCCCTAAATCCTTTAAGCATTCTTCTGCAGCTAAGAGCAGAGGGAGGTTTTCAGAGCTTAGGTGGCTCATTATTAGCAACAACCTGATGAAAAAATGGATTACTACAGTATGTGCATACCACACCAAAGAGAAATAGCAAAAAGTCTATGCCATCTAAACACAGCTTTCAAGAGGAGAAACTGCTGATGCAAACATATTACAGCTATTTTTACTGCATAGAGAGATGACAAAAAGTCCTTCCCACAATTTTCCTAAAGAATATTGTTGGTTCTGTCACTCCTTGTTTAGTTAAGCCAAAATCATTGAGTGTTTAAAATATGATTTTCCATTATAATCCAGAGAAGTAAACCAGACAAGTTTACTGCATACAAAAAACTCACATCCTTTCCTCCCCCAAGCACAGGAACTATGTTGCATGGCTGGTGAGAATGAACTACAGAAAGAACAGGCAAAGGGCAAACTTTTCCGCAGTTGCTACTCCATTGCTTCAGTATCACCTCCAGAGCTTAATTCTCCACAGCCTTACAGCAAGCGAGTGCACTTAAATACTGAGACACTGGCCAAACCCCTGCTCAGCTCTCTTTAAATATTTCCTTTGATCTGGTCTAAAAGAAGCAGCTTCATTGCCTTCAGCAGGTAAGGAGTTCTCCTGTGTTACAGTTGCAGCACCTCTGCTGAACTGCCCCTGCAGAGCTTAAAATTCAAAACCAAATGTGCTTACAGACTGGCTTCTGTACTTCATTCATTGCTTTGTGCCCGATCAGTAATGCTATCATACAAGTAAGCCATTGATACTTACTCTATCATCCTGGGTACTCTGTATCTGCTTATGCATACAAATACATATACATCTGTACATGTATACAAATGCAAGTACGTCTGTACTTGTATTATACACACTGCTCTTACTTCCAGCAATAGCTGAGCTTGCTTAACACTTTCCATTATAGGGCCCTGCTTTCAGTTGTTTATAACTTAGCCAAACTCTAAATGCTCAAGCTGAAATTTTCCATGCTGAGTGTCTGCGTCAGGCTGAATTTTTTCTGGTAAGTTTCAGCTAAAATAGTACAGCTGTTCTGAATGTTGGGTTAAAGGGGTGCAATCTGCCTTCCTCCTTGTTCTTACAGCCATTTCACTGAGAACCTATTTTGTCTGCATGCTTTGGGAGAGATCCTGAGGATGGGAAAAGAAGTTACCTTACTGCAAAGGATCAGACTGTCAGAGTCATGCCCAGTACTAGCCTTCAGAAAACCTTGGCCAAGTTACAAAGTTTTACAAACTGTGTTTTATCCATGCTCCATATACATCTCCTAGAAAGTACCATCATGATTTTCTGAGCACTTCACTGAAACAGAAGATGACCTTGACCTCACACACTTTCTCCATGTCCACCACCAGACTGTGTGTGCATCCTTCCCACAAATGAACTGAGCATCCCAATTACAAAAGGAGCTGTAGGGCAGTTCGGGACTTCTCATGCAATTTCTGGTCCTGACCCCCAGGAGCTGCTGTGGCACCAGAACTGAGAGCTGAGAATTCTGCCCCTTGTACCATCAATAGTCGTTCATGGTGCCCATGCACTACACTTGAGGAAGCTCGTTAGCTTGGAAACAAGCCAAAGAGCTTGGGGTAACAAGAAGAAATGAAAAAGCAGAGCAGACTCCAAGAGACAGACGCAACATAGCCACGGCATAATGATCCATTGTGTTAATTATACTAACACTGTCCCCAGAATGTAGAATAGAACCAAGAATTCACAAATGCCAGCACTCTTGTTTTCAATCAGATTCTGTGACACCTACTAGCAAGTACATCCTTTCTTCCCCTAACTGCCTGGCCCACAGAAGTGATTGTACTGCTTCCTGCTATTAGCCACCCCAATCAGTCAAGTAATAGAAATTGTGGTTCTAAAAGTCCATGATGATCCATGTGGGAATCAATCACTTTGGAGTAACAGAATTCCTTTTGGATTTTGGTTTTATTTAAAAGTTTTCAAAAAGCACATTGTCAAAAGCTGCACTAGAAATATTAGTTATAAAACCACTCAAAAGTTACAAAATTACAGCATTACCAATGCTCCACTGGTGTAAATGCATTATGGTATAGTCTTCAACTGTACGCTCACCAATACCAACTTTTAACCAAGGACATCACCCTTCTTCTCTGCAGAGGACACACCATTTTTGGAAAGATCCCTTTACATCTTTCCCTTTCAGATTTGCAGTTTTTCCCTATGACTGTGCCAGCATAAAGCCGAGAATGAAGAAATTCCAGGTTGCACCCTAGATCAGCTGCAGCCTCTGCAGCTGTGAAGAGGCCACAGCTGCACAGTGGCTACCATCGCAGCTCACCCAAACCAAGCTACTGGGTAGCTGTAATCTTTTCTAGTTAATTCCCAGTTCCCTGCCTGAACAAAAACAAAAGGTAGAGCCAGACACGTATCACAGACTTCATGTCTGTTACCCTGTAATCCTGCAAGGCTAAAAATGGAAGTTCTCCGCTACTGGGAGGAACAGACTCACTGCAGTTTCCCAGTGGTTCTGGATACCCACTGTTTGCCTCTGAAGGAATGAAACAACAAAAGCTAAACTGGTGACATGATTAAACTACAGTAACTCAATTACGGAAGGTTTTATTGCTTGCTCTGAGTCTTAAACATGATGGTTTCTACTAAGGTGAGCCTTGGGATTTCTATGGTAAGGCGAGTAAAATAAAAATATCTCATTCTATTTTTTTTACACTCCCTTAAACTTTCTAAAATTATTTTCTTACCATGATTCCCCACCCCCACCCCCAACACATCACCCTCAAGACTACCAGGAAACAGCTGTCTGTTCTCATGTTAGAGGCTAAGACTTCATGTACAAGATGAAAAACTATCACCACACTGAACCTACCACCATGGTCTAAACACCTAACCATGCAGAGAAAACACTGCAGCACTGCAAAAAGGCCTAAACTTTTACCTTTCTTGAGCTAAGGGTGGCAGAATAGTTTGATGTTCTGGACATCAGGGTCTCCAGGTGCAAACAGATTCCACATCTTTGGCTTTTTCAGTCACTAGATAGAATTTTACTTTTACTGGTGTCCACAAATATTAACATGTAGAGTGCCTGAATCAAAGCATAAAGGAAAAGATTAACAACTTTAAACAGCTTTCCTCATTATTACTGAGGATTTTAACCTTTCCATTACATGAAAAATAGCAAGTCAAACTTCCCCCTTTAAGTGCCTTCCTACTGCTTCTATCTTTTTCAATGAAGTGGCATTTATGAAGAGAATCCTTTCATATGTATCCAGAAATTTTTCAAGAGAAATATTATAGTCTTGGCCAAGCACATTTTCCTACTTAACTTCTTCTTCCTTGTTTGTGTGGGCAACTCACAAAGAATCAGAGGTGAATGCCACTGAATTCAGGTTTTGCTATGGATGCAAGTTATGATTTTTCAGTGTTCTCTTAGCAGCCTAAGGTTTCTGAGTTTGAAACAAGTGCCATCACATGGTGAATTACCCAGTTATAACAATTTGATAGAACATAGAATTCTAAACCAGAAAACTATTCAACGTTCCCAAGGTTTGGTCTGAAATATGCATGTCACACAACCATTTCTCTCCATGTATGTTAGAAGCTGATTATATTGTATAATCTACAATATAACTGTAATTATACTATAGATATATCATATATAGGTAGAGTATATAACATACAGAGCATGTATATATATTTTATATATATCTATAGGCCCGTTTATCCTGGACAAAAGAAGACTTGAGAGGGGATCTTATCAATGTACACAAATATCTTATGGGCAGGTGTCAAGAGGCTGGGGCCAGTCTCTTTTCAATGATGCCCAGCAACAGGACAAGGGGCAACAGGCACAAACTGCAACACAGGCAGTTCCACCCGAATGTGAGGAAAAACTGGTTTACCTTGAGGGTGACAGAGCACTGGGACAGGCTGCCCAGAGAGGCTGTGGAGTCTCCTTCCCTGGAGACATTCAAAACCTGTCTGGATGTGATTCTGTTCAACCTGCTCTAGGTGAACCTGCTTTAGCAGGGGGTTGGAGTAGATGGTCTCCAGAGATCCCTTCTAACCCTTACCATTCTGCAATTCTTTGATTATACATAAGTACATATATCTTAGTGTATATATGTAATGTATTATCTAGCTAATGATTCAGGCATGTAGTGTTATAAAGTAACGATGTCCATTTCAAGGAACTTAGACTCTGGTTTGTCAAACACTGCATAGACTGACACTTCAGAAACAGAACAGAACCTTAACATTTAATTAAAGAGAAGATATTTCTTGATACTCCCTCCAAGTAAAAGACTCTTAAACTAGAAGTAGCATATTGTAATACAGCATTATATATAACCACAAGTACAAAACAGTGGGGGGCAGACCGGGAGGCGAGAGAAGCCTGAATTACTCTAGCTATGCTATTACAGTATCTGCATGTAGAAGGACCAAGCCAAGTTCACATCTGAATCTACTGCAGAGGTGATGAGACCAAAGCAAAAAAGAGAAGTTTTAAGAAAACAGCTTTCTCAAAGGTACTTAAATTACATTCCCAATTAGACCATAGTATGAATTTGTTTTCTTTGCCATAATTATAAACCAGAACAACTAGAAACTGTGCTGGAACTTCCATCATAGCCTGAATCACACAGAGGCCACTGCTGCCGACAGTTGTGAGCGTTTACCTCAAAAAATATAAACAGACATCTGGTATTTGTTTTTAAAGTAACTGGCATAGAATGACTTTCAGGGTGATACAGGAGATCATGTTTACATGAGCGTTCACTTGATGGAAACAATATCAAACCATAGGGGAAGAAAATCCCTTTAGTATAAACAGTTCTGTTGAAGTAAAATACAGATTCATTCTGAGTTGATCTGGGTTCGTTTAGCATTTGAAGTATCCCCACTGTTTTGCCATTGTCTTTAATAGATGCAGCATTAGGGATTGTGAAAGTTGATAACAAATGTTTAGCCGCTGGAACATGCTACAACAGACCAGTGCAAATTGTAAAGTAATTATGCTGCACACGTGCATTTTCAGAAAACAATGCTTTGGCGCAGCAGGCCTGCTCATGATCCAGACTGCGTAAGTTATGTGTGCAATCTCAATTCAGTTATACTGCGTGTAGACATGTAGACACAAGGTCAGGTCCCGACTGCTCCATTCCATCCTCTCAGCTCAAGCGAACTCAAGGAACAATTGAGATAATCTGTCCTCAGTTATCATGCATATACAACATGACTGCATTCTATTACTTCTTTAATTTTAGAGCACAATCTTCACTTGGTCTTTGAAAAAGGGAATTCAACTTTTTGGATGCCAATTAAACAAATGTTGGGATGTCACGCAAACAACTCTGAAGCCCTCCAATTATCTTGTTTAGATGTACTTTTCTCCTCTTTCAGAATCAGCTGGCAGAATCACACACAAGATACAGACTCATTTAGCAAGTAGCCTCCTATGATCCACACATGATCTACAGGAAAAGAGGCATACCTATAAATGCTCTGAACCACTGCCTATATCTCTCTTGTAGATTGCCCATCTAGACAACCATTTTCAATAGCAGGAAGTGAATTTTCCAACTTACCTTAGGCCAGTTATCTACTCTTCAGGTGCCTTAATCAGGAAGGTAGATTCTAGCACAGAGTCTACTTAAGATGGTCATTACTCTTCTTTTATAGGATGCACTGAATCAGATGTACTGCACAGTGGAATATGCAAACACAAGGAGAGAGTATTCATAAGAATATTCTTTTGTTGCATATACTGGAAAGTATGCAGTGAATAAAATATGCAGGGCACTGCAGGAACACAAAAATACATAGCAGCAAAGGCAATTAAATGCTTCCTTGGAAGAACAGAACCCTCTCCTGGTGTTAAAATTCCTACTCAAGTACTTTTAAACCATCTTTTTCATACATAGTAACTGTATTGCTGTCTTTGAAGCATCCAGTGACATTTTGATTATGCTATTACCAAGTTCCCTTCCCTCCTATTAATGCTGCTTTTACTCACTGTGCTGAAGCCATGCACTGGGATTAGTCTGCCTTTCGGTGCTTGAAGTCATAACCTGCTAAATCCGAGCACATACATCCTTTCAAACTGCCTTAATGCGCTCACAAAACATATGTGAACATCCTAACTTTCTCAAACATACACGTTATCTGAAATCATTCATTCTCCCTCCCCCAGATCAAATATGGTATCTATGTACCATATGGCTACTCCCAAATGTAGTTATAAGCACAGGTCCAGTTTGCAAAACATGCTTGAGATCCAGACTACACTGCAAATCAGACCCAGGACACACACGGTGTTTTAACTAGGTCTGGTGACAGTTTTGTAAACAGGTTGCTGACAGAGCTGCATTTGTTCGCATAGGCAGGGTCAGATTTCTTACTAGTTCACTGGCAACCTGGTCTTTCCTTCCAGTCTAAGAATTTCCATTGAAGGCAATGGTAACTATCAGTACCCCGTTAGGTCAGGGACCCAGAGCCAGACCCAAAGAAACACCATTAAGTGAAAGAACAAGGAAACTGCAACAAGGAACAGTAAAAACCTAGTGAGCCATTTCCAGCTGACAGCTATGATGAAAAAGACAACCTTTTCCTCCTGGCTGATTTATATTGAGAGCAGGTGGTGACTACCACAAGGCTACTTCCTTAGGTTAGGAGGCTGTTACAGTTTCCTTGTAGCCCATCTCCCTGTAACTGTAGGGGAACCTGCACACAGAAGCTGTATGAACTCCACTCCACCATAACCCTAAACACAGCATCCCCCCAAAGCCTCCTTCATTTTAAAAGCCAAATGAAATGATAATGGCAGATTTCAAAGATGACAAAAAAAATCTGTTTTTATTATGTGAAGGATATACCTTCAAATACAGGTCAAATAATTCCTTTTTGAGTTTATTCAGATTCTTTTTTTGTAAAGCATACAGACATCTTCTTCATGACAAAAATATTTTATGCTCAGATCCCTAGGGCACTAAATTGCAGTATTTATGGCTTCAGTGATATCCCCTAGTAAAATATATTAAATTTGCACAGGAAGCTACAGAGTGCCATAAATCTTCCTTCAGGAAATCTTCCTGTAGCTCGGTTCAATTGCAGATAACAAATGTATTTCCACAAATCTATCATCAGTACTTGGCATACATGTGAATAAAACATGCAATTCTATGGAGGTTTTGATTTATGTGCATCATCACCTTATAGATGAGAAACGTAATTTCCTGATTACTTCATAAAAATGGTGACAGCTTCATACTTGGGAATCAGCTCTGCAGTTCAGCCTTCTACTTGTACAGTTCCACTGCTCTGAGGTTCTTCCGAAAGAAGTAAAATGAGAAGTCTTACCTAACTCAACCAGATTTTGCCCTCCCTAGGATCTATTGACTCAGACCATGACTGACAAACCAGTGGCGCTCAGGTGAAGCCTCTCTCTAGTGCCCCAATATCAACTGAAACCAACAAGGTTATTTAGCCCCATCCAGCCCTCGGACTCAGAAGTTACCAGTCCCTCCTTCTGGCCTAAAAAAATACTTTATCATGTAGGTTAAATACTGAGCTCCTGGTTCCAGGTAGTTAAGTCAGATTTCCCAATCAGGTTCTTAGATGGATTCCACTTACAATAAGCACATAATGGTTAACACAGAGACAGAGGAAAGCCTACAACAGCTTCCCATGACCTAAAGCAGAAGCTGGTCCAGATCAAATTTAAGCTTATTTTCCAATGGGCAGTCATCCAGACCACAAAAACTACCACCATTCATAGACTGCTGCTGTGCAGCTTCAGTGTCCAAAGTTTTAAAATTTCATAACATTTACCCTTCACATAAAACAATTTATACAGTACATTCAATGTAAAACCCTGTACTAATACACCATTACATCTGAGATTTCAAATCTTACAAAACCCAAAGATTAGGTTAAGGCTTCCACAGCAACATGGAGCCCTGGCCTCTTTAATTTACATGTTATGACAAGGTACTCCTTTCGTGTGAGCCCAAAGCACTTAGAAATGTGACAGACTATGCAGCAAATGAGATAGGACATTGCTTATCTTACAACCACTCCTTCAATCTATGAAGCACAGTTTTCATTTGGAAATTTTATTACAGCCAGCATTTCATGAGTAAGATGGTAACTTGTCAGTATGTAGAAAATCCTTACTCCGTACATATTATACTGCTTATTTACAACAACCTCCTTTCTGAAATACTGGTAGTTTATTAAGTACTGGGATGAAAATGAGATCCAGCAGCTTTTTTGTTTTTTCTCCCTCAGTACACCTTGGAAAGTATTTATTATGTTCTACAGAGATGTATAGATTTATCTAGGTTTTCCATCCAAAATGCGAAATAGAACCCCAAGATCCCGTTTCTCACCATCCTAGGAGGAGGAATTAGTATGTTCTGTTAGAGAACTAGTTGAATGGGGTGCAGCCTGTGTATATTCACAGCGGGGTAAAAAACATTATTATCTATCATTCTATTTGATAATATGTGCATTTGATACTTGCATCACAGAGAGGAGATATGGTTGAATCTGATCCCAGTTTTAAACATCTTTATCCTGAAAGCTTGGGACTGCAACCCTACATAGCACTAGCGAACTGTTGGGAAAAACTAATGTTTAAAAAGCCCAACATAAAAATTATTTGCCCTGAAAGCTATGAGTGCAAAGTAATAGTACACAAATCTGATGTTGTGAGAAGTGCTATGATCATAACTAGGCCCATTCCAGCTCTGGTGTTGAGGATAAAGTCAAATATGGAAAGCACATGTATACATTTGCTCTGGCTGATACACAGCAGCGAGGACAGGCACCCAGCAGCTGTTATGCCAAAGCCAAAGGAACACACAATACCCAGTACTGCAGACAGAAATCTGCCTATGTAGCAGAGGTGGCATAAAGCAGGGACTGGCACCAGTGCTTTCCTCAGGAATATGCTGCTGTATAAAGAGGCTCAATGAGTAATAAATACTCTTCTCTCACGAGACCCCCACGTGGAGTACTGCAGCCAGGTCTGGGGTTCCTAGTACAACACAGACATGGACCTTTTACAGTGCGTCAAGACGAAGGCCACGAAACTGCTCAGAGGGCTGGACTGAGAGAGTGGGGGTTGTTACCTCAAGAAGGGAGGTCTCCAGGGAGACCTCATTGTGGCCTTACAAACCTTCTTTAAATATTGAAAGACAGACACAGGACAAGGGGCAGTAGTTTTACACTGGAAGAGCATAGATTTAGGTTAGATACAAGGAAGAAATTCTTTACTGTGAGAGTGGTGAGGCACTGGCACGGGTTGCCCAGAGAAGCTGTGGCTGCCCCATCCCTGGAAGTGTTCAAGGCCAGGCTGGATGGGCTTTCGGCAACCTGATCTAGTGGAAGATATCCCTACCCACATCATGGGGGTCGGAGAAGTTCTTTAAGGTCCCTTTCAACACAAACCATTCCGTGATTCTATGATCCTATGGTTCTTGAAATTCCCTTGGCAACTAACTGCTGCGTCCAGTCTAACTTGTGCATTTCAAATGCAGTAAGCAAAATCCTTGTTGAGATGTTCCCAAGACACTCATAGGTTATTCCTGCAGCAGAAACAACAGCAGAAGCAATTAAAGCATAATATTGGAGCAAACTGGTATAGTACAGCAAGAATTACAGTTATTGTTATTAAACATAATACGACTGACAAACCTTTTGACTATCAGCAGAAGCTGAATTCAAGCTGTAATACACTTAACAGTAATATTCAGTGTCAGCAGCAGACTAACAGAAGATTAATTTCCTCAAAAAGCCACTTCATTGTAACTTGAGTATGCACATCTGAATTTAAAGAAATGTGGCCACACAAATGCCCACAAAATTGCTTATACTAAATATTCTTGTTTTAAATAACTAAAAATCAATCCACAATCTGCACATGCAATTGCATATTTAAGTACACATGCAACACAATGTGTTTAAATTTTTTCAGAATACAATGCTCATAAAATGGAACTTGTTTCTCTTCTTAAGCAGAGTAAGAAATAACAGTTTTCCCAGTATAAACCATATTTGGTGGTGGTTTTTTTTTCTACCAAATACTCACATAAGTATGTATGTATAAAATACATGAAATCAATGGAGACAACAGTGAGTCTTAATTACTGAATGGCATTAGATTCTTCCTGAAATTCACTAGGAAGCAGTGTGGGTTTTTTAAAATTATTTTAAAAGTCTATTCCCTCTCTTCTTTCCTTGCACAGAAAGATGAACGCCACCAACATAATGTTCAGACCACATAATCTCAAAGACGTAACAGAAGTCTGTACAAAAAAAAAAAGGGGGGGGGGGAAGAGAGGAAATTTGACACCTAGCATGATTTAATGTGCTGTAGGTCCTGCACTGAGAAAAAATGAACAAAAATTGGTGATTCTTCACATCAATCATGCTGAGAAACTCACTGCCATAGGATAGTGAATATAATTAGAAGCTCCACAGCATCAAAGACAGACTCAGCAAAATCACAGGGTGGGAGAAGGGGAGAATCCATCAAAAGCTATTAGACACAAAGGCATCATCCCCATCTCATGAAGTCCCTGTAGCTCAGAAAATATGTGGAATATCATTGTCAAATCCCGGTAATATCACTAGATTCAGCTTTACATGACTGAGGGCTTCCAAGTGTAAGTAAAGGGGAAAAATTACTCAGTACTGCTAATGAGTCAAGGAATATAATCAGAATGCAAGAAAGCAAAGTGTACTCAGAACATTTTAAAAAAGTTTACTTTAAAATTAATATACCATAGCTCACAATATATAGTACATACGCACTACTATGCATACAGGTACTATACATTACATATGCAATTACATATGTAAGAGCATATGTAATGTATTCACATCTGTAAAATGGAAATCCGTATCATGATAAATACAAATTCATGACTTTGCCTTTAATTTCATGGAGGTATCATGTTTTGCTGCACACTGCTAAAGTTGTGGATATTTAAATGTTCAACTAAAATAATTACAGTGCAACTCACATAGAAAAACTTTCATTTTACTACATTACAAGATGTAGCAGTAGACTGTTCATCTGAATCACCTGGACTGTATTTTTTCCACAGAAAATTTTCATTTTTTTTCCAAAGAGAACTTTCACACACTTCTCTCTCTTCTGTCACTGGGGCATGAGGTGCTCTTTCACATAGCTTCTCTATGACTGCTATGTCTGTGAGCTTTTTGAGGCTCTCCTCATTCTGCTCATTCAGCATGTCCCAGAAATCTTTTGGTCTCTCCTTTGATTTTTCTACTTGCCCTGAAGGGAATCTCCTTGGTGATTCTGTAGGCCCATTTCCATCATTTCTGAAGAGGTCATTGAGAACAGAGGTATCTCCAAGTAAGTCCACAAAAGACTTTTTCTTACAAGTCTGAGCTTTTCTCTCCCCATTTTCTGACTGAGACAGGGATCTTTTTCTTGGCAGCTGTGTTCCTTCTGCGTCCTGCTGTCCTTCACAACTTTTTACAGGCAGCACCTCAATTATTTCTGATTTACTGCTTAATGAGCCAGATGCCATAAAATCCTTGAATGCCTGACTGTTTCTCCTTTCGATATGTTGAGTAGCAACAGTGGGTGATTGTTTATATTTTGCATCAACACACACATCTTGCAAGCAGGAGTCATTGTGAAGCTGCTCTACTTCTTTACAGCTCTGCTGGCTCCGAGTTTCTGTAGTTCCATTCAGAAGTAGTCCTTTAGCTGATGAAGATCTAGACTTAGATCTTCCAAAATTAACAATAGATTTTCTTTTTCTAGAATGTGTTACACTCAATTCTCTTTCCTCACAGTTATGTAAAGCTTGTGCTGGTATTTCAGCTAGGAAGAAAAGCTCTATCTCTGGATGCCTGGAAAGGTAGAATTCCTTCAACATCTTCTGCCTTGTTTCTGATGTAGCTTTTGCAATATGTTCTGCAAGTTCTTCCATTGATCCCATATTAAAGTGGGATACCATTTCTTCAAATTGTCTCCTGTAATTATCAATAAAGAAAACCACATTAAACACCTTTAACTAGAAACAAAAGCAGCTTTCAAGCAAGTAATTCAATTTACCTACTTTATATATCCTGGAAAGTAATCACTGAAAGTAACTTCCTTATTAGGAGCACTGTTTGTTTTTATTAGCAAAGAGAAGAAAGAATAATGACCTTAGAAGAACTGAAGTGACTTCTGAATGCCACACTCCAGTGTGGTTCCTCAGTTTACAATCCGAAGACTTAACTTCCAGTGTAGGTAAGATACTGTATCAGAGGACCAGATTTCAGAAGGTATTTAGCCACCAAAAAGATGCAGATGGAGAGATAGCTGGGGGGCTGGGAAAAACAATAGTAGTTGCTCAAACTCCTTTTAAAAAGCTTGCTAAACAAGAGCTGGATAAATACATTCATTCACAGGAGATTGGGACTGTCCCCTCCATCCTATCTAGTGAGCTACGTAATATTTATTTCTGCTAAGAGGCCAAGTTCTAACTGAAGGAGCAAATCCTAATTGAGTTAGCCATAGTCTGGGGTCAGGTAGCCTAACTGGAAGGCTGGAGAGGTAAGTTTATGCTCCCTTCTCAGAGAAAGGATATGAAACGTCTTGCCTGTCCAGTGTGAGGGCTCCAATAGGCAGTGAGATTTAACCCTGTTTGGCCTCAAATACCGCTTGACGGGCTAGCTCCAGCTATACCCTTTATACAGGGTGACTGCAGACAGCTTCCCACTCCACCTTGCTACTGCAACACAAACGGAGGCACCTAATCATCTTCACATTCATTTACAGCACAGCCAGATGTACTACAAAGTCTGAGCCAGGTGCTAACAGATGACTCGCCTCTCATTTAAGAGTCAACATGCTTTAAGCTTTTTGCTAGACATGGCTTTAGGATCTTGGAATAATAATCTTAGTCTCTTCATTGCCTTTGAAAAATTTACCCCAAAAAACTATTGATAACTATGATTACAATTCTGAGTATTTTTAGCATGAAGGGTTCTCCCATATCTGCCTCTCAAATATTTAGAATTTTCAGTATCTATAATAGTAAGCACGTCTGGCATTTCAACAATAACAGTTTGGATAGCTGAGGCCAGCAAGCTAATATGACAGATTCTGAACATTTACAGGTATTACCTAGATACCAACCCTCATGCAGTAACTTAACTGTTTCAAGGCCAGATTGCAAATACATACCAAATCCCAGTTCTATGGGTTTGCCTAGTTAGCTACAGCTTTCTGCTTCCTATTTCCACATACCGTCTGGCTAATGTTATTGAACTTCCATCTCTGTATGAACGGAATTTAAGTATTTATATTAATAATAGCGATAGTCTGGGGAAAAAGGAAAAATGGGAGATAGAAAAAGTATTATCTTTCAAAAAATGAGTGGGGAGACAAAAACATTAAAAAATATTAAAAAATGTTGAGCCCCATGTTAAAAAATAAACATGAAGTCCGATTTTTTTTTTTTTAATAGTCTTTCAATGAAAGTGATGAAATCAGGGCAAAACGAGTATGCAGTCAGAAGCTCACATTATAGAAACAAGAAATTGTACAAAGTTTAAACACTGGTTTGTAGTACTGCATGATGCACACAACATGAACACTTGTGGTGATGATATCTGCACAGCTATGTAATATACATAGACATTAAATCAACACATTAAAGTGATCTGTGTGTTCAATTTGTTTTATTCATCAATTATGGCACACTTTGTATAGTGTGAGTGGAAGATTCCCGTTAGTTCTGCTCTTCCCATAGAAAATAATCAGAATTCCCCAAGTATGGCTGGAACAAAGACAAAAGCAACTTCCCAGAGGGAAGTTCATTTCAACCTTAGAATTTTAACTTCATCTCACCAAAACAGTCTTACCTGCGGATTCCTTTCGGTGTCTTCCCAAGCAAGAAGATGGTTGAACCTACTCTGTGTACTTTTTTGTTTTTCTGGGTAATAGGATGCATAACATACAGGTGATGTGGATTACTGTTTGTCAGCATTTCTTGCCCTCCCTTAACAATGTTATTCTCTGCTGTGTCACCTTCTGAGTCTTCCTCTTTTTTCTAGTAAAATGAGACATAGAAATCATCAAAACAACCATGTTTCTGACTTAATGATAAGTTCTATTGTGCCCAATTCTGCCACTCTTAGCTAGCACTCAATGGTTTGAATGTTAAGACAGATTCAGAGCTGCAGTGTAGACTCCCTGCTCAGTCACAAACTTCCAGGGACACTGAAAGCAAGTCTTGGGTTCTCCAAGAGTAAGGTGGGCTATTTTTCCAAACAGGTTAATTGTGAGCTAAACAAAAAATCTCTTAATTTCTCTAATGTAAAAACAGGGGTCGTACAAATACTTAATCCTGTGCCACAGGACCCAAATATCAGTTACACACTTCAAATATTACTATAAAACAGAATATGTCCAAGTCTTATCTTAACAGATACATAAAAGCTTCCTGGATTCATTTTATCAAGATTAGTGGATTATTTGGAATCACTACTTCCTGCCTGTCAACATATGTTACACAATTTTTGCACAGTATATGTTCAGAACTCTTAGTTAATTCAGCTATTTAACACTTGAAGAAAAATATAAATAATCACATATTGAGAGATAACAAAGTTAAGGTAAAAACATTTTTGTCAGTATCACAATTTCTAACACAGTTATTCAGAATTGTAAAGTATTTTGAAAGAGGTATCACTATATTCGTGTAAAGGAACAAGAAAAAAATTACACGACAGTTTCATTATAATAATGGTAAGATTAAAACATTAACAATCCTGTGACGTTTCTTAAAGTGAGAATGTCAATTTTAAATGTAATAGCTATAAGAAGCTAATGTTTTGATCAGTTCCAGTAAGATTGTGCTACAGATCAACTCATCATGCATTGACAGTCAAAGTCTTGCACAAAAATATAATCCTATCTACACTTTAGTTATTTCTCAGAAATTCTCATAAAAATTTCCCCTTGGCCAAAAGGCAAGCCAAGGAAAATGCAAAGATTGTGTTTGAAGAGCAGGGAAAAAACAGAACACCCCCTCCCAAAATCATATTACCTTCTTTTTTCCCCCCAGATGAGATCAGCAGAAAGAATAAATGCCCAGTCAGTCCCCCTACTAATGTTACTTTAAAGATGAAAACACAAACTGTGTTCACACCTTGTCATCTGTAGTTCAGAATTTGGTTTTGGATCTACAGTGTTTCTTCCCAATGTGTTTCTATTTGATCCATGTCCACTTATTTCCATGGGCTGTTCACAATGTTCTTGAGCTTTAAGATCTCACATCTGTTCTCAATCCATTACTTAGGCAAGTAACCTCAAACTAGTATACAGAGAGAGATGTTAATATTAAGGGACCTAGAGGCATACATTTTCACTCTAAGCTAAATGCACAACTCCAAAGATTAGAATTTCACTGTACTATTAGAAGTTATATTACACAAGCTGAAGCCAAGACCACAATTAAGATAAAAACCCTATCCTCCCAATAATGTTATGATGATAGTAACCAAATAAAGACTGAATTAGCAGATGTATACAGAATTAGCAAGATAACTGAGAATTCTTATGCTGTAGATAACATTTAAGATGTTTACATGTATTTTTTTTTCTAAGATATGCATGGATAATATAGAACTTTACTTGGAAAATCTATTTTTAAAAAGCAAGCAATGCTAGTTTTAACATATATTTATTGTTAAATATGTATTTATTGGGATGGTATTTACATGAAAAATATTCATAGTATTTAGATCTTACTGTAAGACCTAGCATATTTGTCACTCTGTCAGGAAACCAGGATTGTGCAATTTAATTCAAGCCAGCATAATCTGCATAGAATACAAGCCTGACCATGTCAATGCCTGTTTTAAAAGCATTTGAAACCCCCATAAACGTGCATCCATCTACCTCTTATTAAACAAGACCAAAGTATATGAGGCAGCAATACTTTGGTCTACACATCTGTTCAAACATAGAAGACTGAAAAACTCTTTCGGAAAAAAGCCAAATGTTGTAAACACACTGAATGCAGAAAGGACTGCTAATTGCAAATAAACTCACAAATGGCATACTTAGTTCTGGAAGTACAACATTTTCAAGCACAGTGACCCACACTGCCACACCTGAAAGAACAACATCAAAATACCACCATATACACACAAAGAGCTCCTCTTCTACCTAAATTAACTGCTTGAAGTTTTTTCCTTAAGGTAGAAAAAATTACTATAAACAAGTTGCCCCAAGAGCTGCAGGAACTAATGCCAGTGAAACCTCATGGCTACTGTGAGTTAGTCTTGAAAAACTTATCTTGGCTCTCTGGAGCAAAGCCAATTGGTGAAATGGCACCCAGTTAGGCTGAAACACAACTGGCTCTGTTGAAACTGTAAACATTTTAGCAAGTTTGCCAACTTAAATCCAGCTCCCAACTCCCAAATCCAATAATTTCTTTTTAAAAAATAATAAATATTTTGTCAGCAAAATGATAACACTTCAGGTTTTTTTAAGATGTCACCATGTTCACTAAAGGTCAAATCTGCAGTTTGTTACTCTGAGCAATACATGGATGGGGGTCTAGGTAGAGGTAAGCTTTACACACACAGGTGAAAAATACTCCACGGATCTTTTTATTAGCATTACCAAAAAAAAAAAAGAAGACAATTTCAGTCAATGTTCCAGCACTGTCAACTTCCCACTGCTTTCTTCTGAATCTGACTTCATGTGTTACTCCCCTTAATTCTTCTCTTCCATGGCAGACTTCTTTCTGATTCTTTCAATGTTTGCCTTTAACTCACTGATTGAAATCTACTTCACAATGAAAAATTCCCTTTCAAGAGCTTTCTATTTTCTGTTCCTCAAGCACTTCCTCTACGAAACTATTGTGTGTGCCCCCCCATTATTTGCTCCTACATTAAATCCCATGTTGACCTTACAGCACTGGCCTTGTTCACCTGAATTATCATACACCTCATATGCATAAGGCAATCTCACAAAGCAAAACTGAAATGAATACAGTATGATTCAGCTAGGAACCTCTGACTCTTATTCTTACACTATGGGAACTAGGGCATTTAATCAATTATTGAATGTCAGATCCTTTATGAATTAATAAGTGTTATGCATGGAATAGTAAAGGAAACAAAAATCCTTCAACACAAGTATTCTGTACATTTGGAAGTTCAAATTATCTTTAAAGTACTCCATATTAATTAATGTAACTACGTAAGTACAAGGGTTGCTGAACTTGTTGAAAGAACGTTTTAATGATGTAAGATCTGACTACAGCATTTTCAAATCATTACTGGAAAACTGGAAAGACAACAGTGATCAGTCCATAAGCATATCTCAGTACTATAAGGTAACTGTGATTCAACAGAAATAAAGAAGAATTAAGAACAAGCCAATTTTTTTTTTTTTTGTCTAAAAAATCCAGCTCTTTTGCCAAATAGCAAGTCTGGCATTGCTTTATGGTTCAGCCATGTAACTACTGGAAAATGTTAATCAATTTAACATAGGGAGTAGAAAAATAGTCAAAAAGCTAAAATGACATAAATAGTGACTAAAGTTCTTTCTCATGGAATTAAGATTCCATCCAGTACCTAAATAAACAATAGCATGTTTTTCTCTCACACTAAAATGTAAATATGCTTAAAAGTTTCAGCTACATGATTATGGGCAACTTATTCTGAATGACAACACTAAAATCAAAGTACAGAAATCCAAAAGCATTCTTGAAAAACATTATACCATCAAACATATACACATACTGTATGTTAAAACATATTCTTCATGTACTGCATAGCACATCATCTGATTAGCCTTCTGAAATACATGACACAAAGCTAAAGAAATACTTAGTATAGCATACAATATCTGCTGTACGTATTTTAAAAGATTTTTTACAAAAAAAAAGGACAGCAATCATGAAAGCAGTTAGTCTTTACTAAATGTTTAGCTACATTGAAGACTGTAAGTATTTGCAGTGCATGTAATGAAATCTCCACTGTTCAAAGTAGAAAAGTCTCACCTGAACTTGACCACATACTTATTGGTAGTCTAATAAATTAAATGTGCCTATACTAAATTACCTGTACTACCATCATACATTTCTGTATTCTTTACATTTCATCCTTCCTCAAACCAGGACCTTAGCAGGGGGAGAAAAAAGGTGCAGCAGAATAATGCCTTCAACATCAAAAATGAAAGATTTTGATTGAGTTACTGGATGTAACATTTTTACTACTTTATTCAACTTTGTGCACTTCCACTTAGTCAGAAAATCTTACCAGAAATTTCAAAAGAAATAAATTATTTTCAAAGGCATCCCAATTAGACAAAGGCCACAGATGCAAGTTGTTTTGTACACAGCAACATTTTTTTGATTCAAAAATTACATAAGAAAAAGTTACACTACAGAAATAGCCAAGTAAACGGAAAGACAAAGTTAATGAAAATACAGTAGAATGAAATTGTGAAGTGCTATTGTGCAACTAGTGAAAATAATATGCAGAAGTGCAGCTATTTCTTCTTGTTTTATCCTCCTCCTCCCCCTTCATTTACTGCACCTTCTCTGAAGAGGCTTTCCACATAACGTAACAAGAAACAAGATGGGATTATTGTGCAGCTCTGCAGAAAATAGTGTTTGAAGTATTTTAAAAACCCAGGAACTCTTACCATGCATGAAAAAATACTTCAAAGAAAGCATTTATTTTCACGTTTCAGGTTCCATTTAGTCTATGGATTTTTCAACATAAACATATTGTTTCTTTTTTTAACCACAGATCTTTTCCTCCATTCCTTCTTTTGTAATCTATGTCTCTTCTTCTTAAAAGTATGTATCAAGTTTTGGATACCAATGTTTCCCATTTCTTTGAGTTACATATTATATAACGGCTGTAATCAAAAGTCCAGCAAAAATGATAGCATCTGTACATTTAGAGTCCCACAGCAGTTCACATTTAAGGGTAACACTCTTTAAGAAGAACGAAAAAGTGCAGCTGAGCATCAAGCAAAAATTTTAAGTGCCACAATGCAGCAGTCACTTCCACTTAGATATTCCATCTTGAATCTAAACCAACTCCTGGATATGTTAGCTCCGTGTGACAATCTAACTATCTCTTGCTGTGTTTAAAATGGAAGTTCTAAAAATAGTATACACCTACCAAAACCAATTTTTGTCTTTGACAGTACAAAACTTCCGTATCCATTCTTCCTAGAACAAGCATAAAGACTTGGCTCGGCACTCTGCAGAAATGAATGCTAATCCACATATAAGCATCCTCAAACATGACTGAGACAACTGGCCACCTTAGGCCTGTGACTTCCTCTCTTTAGGCCAGGGGTCCTCAAACTGTTTAACCAGGGGGCCGGCGCGCGGATGCAGTGGCAGGCAGCCATCTGCGGCTGCTTGGTTTCCCCCCCAACCCCCGGCGGGAGGGGGGCGGGGGGGGGGGGGGGGGGCAGGGGGGTCTGTAGATACTGGGGTCTGGATTGAGGAGCCTGCGGGGCTGTATCTAGCCCGCGGGCCATAGTTTGACGATCCCTGATTTAGACCCTTCAAGCAAGACAGAAGAGAACAGTATTCATCTTTTTTAAGTCCAGCAAGATCAAAATGCATGGAAGAGCAAGTGAGCAGAGGCTAGGAGTAAGATAAGTAGAGAAAAAATATTCAGGAATACTTGTTTTTTAAGCTGTCTCACCCTTGCGGCAATTCCTCAAGTCACCGGACTTGGAGGATAATGAACTTCCTTCAAAAGCCTGAATTTAAAGTTGAAAACATGTTTGCATAGTTATTCTTCAGCCATAGTTGTACTGCATCCGATTATCTTACTCTTTTACTGCCTGACTACTGAAAGTGTCACTATGGTAAGTGTATTGCTAGATACTGCCTCCCAGTCCACAATAACCCTCCCTGACTTCCCTGCTCACAGCTGAAACAGTGTTAACAGGCTTTTCTCTTCAGTTATGCATGAAACCACTGCTGCCAGATATCCAGGATACTTTCCATTGCAGTTTCATTGTTTGTTTTCGTTTCTAAAACAAACAAGAAAGTTCTTCTCAAATCTGCCTTGCAGTCACCGAAATCATACAAAAGCATGAAACACAATGAATCCAGTATGACTGTCCTCTTAAAACACAGCTTACAAGCAAGTAACAAAACTTCACACCACATTCTACTTCGTGTTTTCCCACCCCACTCAAAACCTCAGGAAACACAAAAGTTTCCAGATACACTGTGAGTTGCAGTGGGTTTTGGACAATTGTTCAGGTGATACTGCATTTCAATGAATTTATCTACCCTAATTACAATTCTAAATTATGTCAGTTGATCTTTTTTCCCCTTTATAGTTTTCCTTGGTTTGTTCCCTGGGAGCTCTTCCCATAATATGTATGAATTACTATGACTTTTCTATATGCTTTTCTTGAACGTATGCTCCTCTTAAACAGTGCTTTTATTTTATCTATGTTTTACCTACTTTCCAGGACATACAGAAATACCCTGAAATGTTTGCTACCTGAATGTTCTTTCTTGGTCTTGTTTGCTTCTCTCTTCTACACATGTCAAAAAAGACTTTCTTCCTAAATTGTTCTGCACGTCAAGGAAGACAAAGTGTAAGTGTCCGCATAAAATTCCATGTAGTTTCTCTAAAATTAGGTCCATATGGTCAAGATAATAAAATAATTTACAATAATGAGACTGTCTCCTAATTTTACCAGATTCTTAAATAAACCAGAACTGCTTTTCTATCCACAGAGGACATGCCACTGAACAAACTATGTACTTCAGAGGGCTATAGTAAGTTACACATTCCATAGTTTGAAATAAGGCTGAATCCTACCATATGTCAGAATGATTTCTGATGTGGACATTAATTTTCCCTCTGAATTCTAATAGTCATTACCTCAATTGTCTTAGAAAATGAAGTTAACCTTAAAATTTTAGAATACTCTAGGACAATCACATTCATACTCAAATTTTCTGAACTAAACAAAGCTACTCAAGATGTTGGCTATGACTACAAATGTATCTAAGATTTGATAGTATCACAGCAGACCAATAGCTGAAATATTCCTCAAGCTATGAAAACTGTTAAGACTTATTCTGGGTCTGAATTTCTCCTTCAAAATATTCTGCCAACAACAAGAGACCAGCGTTTAGCTACACCTGCTAATAAAAGTAAATACATTTTTTCAGAGTAATGTGAAGTTATTTTCCCCTCGTGGTCACATCTAGCTTTTCTGCTTGTATAAACTGCGACCAAGGACATTCCATAAACTCTAATCTTTTGCTTGGTAGTGGAGAATTGACTACTAAGTTGACTGAGGACAGACTATGTTTCTCTATTTCACATTTACTTCTGAGTCTGTTTCTTCTCCGATCAGGTAACAGAGCAAGAATTTCTTACTGGGAGCAGTCACTTTCTTGCACCAAAAATCCAATAGTAAATCAACACTGGTATTACTACTGTTGAGAATGAGACAAGATAATCAGCCTGTCTCAGAATTCAAAGCTAAGGTAATTGCTTTTCCAGCAGAAGTGTGTGGACTTGCATCTATCTTCTTCCACCCTCTCAACCCTTCATCAAACAGCAGAAAAACCAAAAAACATATACATACACCATAATGAAAATGCAACTATATGCTTCACAGAATGCCACATATGAACTCACTGCATTTACAAAAAACCACCAAAACCCACACTGAAATGGTTAATTCCATTGTAAACTTAAACAGTAAACTCAAAGCAGCATTACTGGCCAATCATTTAGGAATAACTATTTTAAAACTGAATAGCTTCCCTATTCTGGAAGAGCAAGGGTAACAGAATGTTACCTCACAAAAACCTACTCTTTGTAAACTCGTTGAATCTGAAAGCTGTGCAAACACAATGCAATCAGAGTTACTGTAACTGATAGGAAGTCTTTGTTTAAATAATCTACAAAATGTCCGTGTAATACAAATAAACAAAGAGTTCTTAATGACACAACTTTTGTATTTACAGTATTCTCAACATCACTTAAATCTTCGTTGGAGATACAAAGGACATGTTTTTTCCAAGGCTGACAGCATGCTTAGTTCTCTCTTTTACACCACATTGCAATAACATAAAGAGGGGTTTACCATTAATCCAGGTTTTACTGCAAAGCATCCCGTTATTTCTCTGTCAAACACTGGCAAGAGTGCCAAATGTCTATCATCCAATTCAGAGGATTAGGCCTTCTTTTATAGTGCAATTCTTGTATGAATTTATAAAAATACAGATATAGTTTCTTAAAGCTGGTCACAGTCTATATTTTGGCCTGAACTCATGCCGCAGAGGTCGAATATGACAGCTGGCAGGAAGCTGAGGGGAGAATACATCCTCCCCCTTTTCAGTCACCACATTTCTGTTGCCATAGTGATTAATCCTCAATTGAATGGCTGTCTTTGTACATTTCTTTTCAGTAAAATTTAAAGTAAACTTAAGTTGAAAACATGCAGTTGACTGAAAAAAAAAAAAGACTCCACATATTCAACAGGTACAGTAGATGTCCTTGTGACTAATACTTTCCACACATTAAAAAGTGCACATTTGCTCTAATGTGGGGCATTACCATTTTTTCAAATTATTTAGTATGTCCTGTTCCCATTTTTTGTCTTTTTGTGAAGCCTTCAACCCTCCTCCAAAGCCTTCCCCATGCTCCAGCTCCCCCACCAAGATTCCTGTTGAAGAAATACTACACAAATTCAGCTTTATAGGAACTAGAGAAAACCTATTCCAGATTATGTACCTATGTTAAATGTTTCACATACTGTTTTTGCCAATTAACACAGAAATTAATTAGGAAATTATTAAAGGAATGCAGTTATTTAATTCAGAATAGACTAGAAACATTAGAAGAAGATATTTAATCTTGCCTCTGTAAAGCTTCTATTTCTTACGGTACTAAGAAGAAGCTTCACAAATAACAGTGCAAGTTATCCAAAACCCAAAGTAAGCAAAAAGCTCCTGCACTGAAAATCAGCCAGGTTGCTTTGGAACATGGAACCTGGAACCCACCAGAAAAAAAGAATTAAAAAAAAACCTCTAAAAATACTTGGTAGATTATTAAGGTCTTAAGAGAAGTTGTCAGCACTTTCATTTCTTCCCAAAACATTATTAATGTCAGGATAATTTTGAAACAAAATATCACAGGAATGACTCAAGACTTTTCTCCCCCCACTGAAGAGAGTAACAGTGGACTATCATGGCCTGAATGAAGCCACGCCACCGTTGAGTGCTGCCATACCAGACATACTAGAACTTCAGTATGAACTGCAATCAAAGGCAGCCAAGGGGCAAGTACACGTGGCTGCAGAGTGCAGGCCACAGTTTGCCTTTACCTGGGGGAGCATGCAATACACCTGGAATCGACTGCCCCAGAGGGTGGAAACACAGCCCTACCATCTGCTGTGGACTGATCCAGGCTGCACTGGAAAAGGATGAAGCTCCAGAGCACCTGCAATACATTGACGACATAGTTGTATGTGGCAGTACAGCAGCAGAAGTTTCTGAGAAAGGTGAGAAGATAATCCAAACCTTTCTGAAAGCTGGTTTTGCCATAAAACAAAGGAAAGTTGAGCAACCTGCATAAGAAATCCATTTTTTGGGAATAAAATGGCGAGATGGATGTTTTGAGATGCCAAAGGATGTGATCAAAATAACAGCTACGTCTGCACCAACAGTAAGAAAGAAACTCAGGCTTTCTTAGGTGTTGTGGACTTTTGGAGAATGCACATTTCAAACTACAGTGTGACTGCAAGCCCTCTTTACCATGTGACCCAAAATAATGATTTTAAATGGGGCCCTGAACAACAACAAACCTTTGAACAAATTAAACGAGAGATAGTTCAAGCAGTAGCCCTTGGACCAGTTCAGACAGGGCAAGATGTAAAGAATGTGCTCTACACTGCAGCTGGGGAGAATGGCCCTACCTGGAGCCTCTGGCAGAAAGCACGAGGGGAAACTCGAGGATGACCTTTGGGCTTTGGGAGTCAGGGATACAGAAGCTCTGAGGCACGCTATATTCCAACTGAAAAAGAGATGCTGGCAGATTATGAAGGGGTTTGAGCTGCTTCGGAAGTGATTGGTACTGAAGAGCAGCTCCTCCTGGCGCCCCGGTTACCAGTGCTGGGCTGGGTGTTTAAAGGGAGGGTTTCCTCTACACATCACACAGCTGGTGCTACATGGAGTAAGTGGGTTGCGCTGATTACACAACAAGGTCAGAGAGGAAATCCCAGTCATCCAGGAATTCTGGAAATTATTATGGACTGGCCAGAACATAAAGATTTTGGGATGTGACCAGAGGAAGAGGTGACACATGCTGAAGAAGCCCTGTTGTACAATGAACTGCCAGAACATTAGAAGCAACATGCCTTGTTTACTGATGGGTCCTGCCACATTGTAGGAATGCACCAGAGGTGGAAGGTGGCTGTACGGAGTCCCCTGTGACAAGTCACAGAAAATGCTAAAGGAGAAAGTGGATCAAGTCAGTTTGCAGAGGTAAAAGCTATCCAGCTGGCTTTAGATGTTACTGAATGAGAAAGGTGGCCGATACTTTACCTCTATCCTGACTCATGGATGCTGCCATATGCCCTGTGGGGCTGGATGCAGGAACAGAGGCAGAGTGATTGTCAACAGAGGTAAATCCATCTGGGCTGCTGCATTATGGCAAGATACTGCTGCTCAGTTGGAGAACCTGGTTGTAAAAGCACGTCATGTAGATGCTCATGTTCCCACAAGTCTGGCCACTGAAGAACATCTAAACAACAAAGCCAAGACCGAAATGGCTCTGGTAGATTTGGACTGGCAACATAAAAGTGAATTATTTATAGCTCGGTGGACCCCTGACACTTCAGGCCATCAAGGAAGAGATTCAACATATAGATGAGCCTGGGGTCAAGGGGTGGACTTAACCACGGACACTATTGCACAGGTAATCCCTGAATGCGAGACATGCACTGTAATTAAGCAAGCCAAGTGTTTAGTCTCCATGCCTCTTTGGTATGGAGGACGATGGCTGAAATATAAATACGGTGAGGCTTAGCAGATTGACTGTATCACACTCCCACAGACCCCCCAAGGCAAGCACTATGTGCTTACAATGGTGGAAGCAACCACTGGATGGCTGGAAACATACCCTGTGCCCCATGCCACAGCCCAAAACACTATCCTGGGCCTTGAAAGACAGATCTTTTGGTGACACGGCACTCCAGCAAGAATTGAATCAGACAACGAACTCATTTCCAAAACAATCTCATATACACTTGGGCCATAGGGCATGGCACTGAGTGGATATATTAATTCCTTTAACATGCACCAACCTCCAGGAAAACTGAATGATGTAACAGACTGTTAAAGACTACACTGAAAGCAATGGGTGGTGGAACTTTCAAACAATGGGATACACATTTAGCAAAGGCCACCTGGTTAGTCAATACCAGAGGATCTGCAGGCTGAGCTGGCCCAGCCCAATCAAAGCTTTTACATACCACAGAAAGGGGATAAAGTTCCTGTAGTGAACCTTAAAAACGTGCTTAGGAAAAGAGTCTGGGTTGTTGCTGCCATGGACAAAAGCAAACCCGTTTGTGCGGTTGCTTTTGCTCAAGGACTTGGGAGCAGGTAATAAGGGAGGATGAAGAAGTTTGATATGTGCCCTCAAGGGGGTTTGATTTTGGGTAAAAATAGCCAGTGAATTTAGTTGTGTGATGTTAATTGTTACATAATATTTATATTGTCACTTCTGCATGCCTATTAGTACCAGGCATCTTGTGATGCCAATCTCTACCACTCTGGATTTGAAGATCTGAGCCTGACTCCTTTTCAACTGCCACACCAATAAAAAATTACTTTGGTGAAACCAGATCAACATGCAACAATCCAAGACCTTGTACCACCTTCCCTGCCCAGAAAGACTGTTACAACAGATAAAGTCCAACATCATGGACTACATGAAACCTAACAGACTTTAGAGGAATGGTCCATAGATGAAGGGAATGACGTTTATGTTAAAGGACAGGAGAGGTGATTATGTATTGGAAAACATATCACGATATAAGTGGTATGGAATAATGGGTGGATACTGTCCTGGGTTTGGCTAGGACAGAATTACGTTCCTTAGTAACTAGTCCAGTGCTGTGTTTTGGCATTGGTGTGAGAACAATGTTGATAACACACTTATGTTTTTAGTTGTTGCTAGGTAATGTTTATATTAAGTCAAGGGCTTTTTAGGTTTTCGTGCCCTGCCAGCAAGAAGGCTGGAGGGGCACAAGAAATTGGGAGGGGACGCAGCCAGGACAGTCGACCTGAACTAGCCAAAGAGGTATTCCATCTATGGGACATCACACTCTGTATATAAACTGGGGGGTTGGCTGGGATAGGCCAATTACTGCTCAGGGACTGGTCAGGCATCAGTCAGTGTGTGGTGAGCCATCATGTTGTGCATCACTTGTTTTCTTTCCTCCCTTGCCTTTGGATTTCATTCCTCTCCCCCTTTCCCTCTTTTTCATTATAACCCTTATTGTTATTATTACTACTGCTCTTTTGGTTTTGTTTTATTTCAATTATTAAATTGTTCTTACATCGACCCTGAAGTTTTACATTCCTTTCTGATTCTCCTCTCCATCCCTCCGGGTGAGGGGGGAGTGAGTGAGTGACTGCGTGGCACTTAATTACCAGCTGGGCTTAAACCATGACAGTCACATACAAACTATCTTCAAATAGTTATCTTTCTTTAATTCAGATGATGGACAGGATTTATTTTGACTAATAATATTCAACCAAAATATGGTTTATTCTCTTGCTTGTACAATTAGTGCATAATTTATAGTGTTACTTTCACTACATTTAGGCTTTACCTCACCTTTCATAGCTGATAAGTTGTGAGAGCACTCTCATGATGTCATATTTTTATTTCTTCACAGCAGACTTCATATTCTGGTTGCTGTTATCTAACTGTATTTTCTAATAGTCATACAGCATTTATGCAAGTACACACTAAAGCATTTAGTACTATAAACTTGAACATGCTAGCTGCACCAGTCAATATCTGCGCAATTCCTTCCAAAACAAACAAAAATGGAGAGTATGGCTGCGCTCCCTACCACCTCTGGAGAAAGAAGAGTCAAAGGCTCTGCAGCAGTCTTGAAACCAAGTACAAGGACTCCTAGGGAATCTGGAGCACAAAGCGAGAACAGAAGAAACAGTAGCAAGGTCTATTTCTCACAAAAAGACCCAAGATTTTGTTCCCTTAAGCCATTAAAAGCACAGAACAATAGCAGGTTAAAATAATATGTTCTATTACTTAGAGAGAAGGTAGATGGGGTATATGAATACTGGCATAGGTAACATTAAGGACAGACTGACTACTTATTACTGGATAAAAAACATGCTTGATTGAAACCTACAGTTTAAAAGGTTGAGAGATTTGACTGAATTACATTGGTACCAACCATCCAGATTTAACACAGACCTTCTGAAGTCAAATTAAGGAAACTATCACCAAGATGAACATCTTTTCTTATCCTAGAGTTCAAATCTTACACTTCTAACTGATTTAAATCCAAGCTTATTTATTCATTACTCAGGTTCTTAAACAAGATGTTCTACATACCTTCAAAGTTCTCTTCTGAGGAACAAAACTCCTTGCCCTCCATCCCTTCTACCTTGGCTCTCAAGGATCTTCCCATGCAACCTCTCTCACTTTGAAGGAAGAGTCTGGGTTTTGCAATCTGCTCCAGTTTTAAGCAGTTTCTACAACTCAAGTGACTACATTAGTGTCCTTGCTTCAACAATAAAAGGACTAAATAATTCATACTGCTTTCAGCTACTGCAGCTAGAAACCTAGGAAGATGGCTTTTTTAAATATTCCTTTCCATCAACTTATTTTTGCTGTTACTCATATTCACCGTATTTCCATAAATTAGCTACTGAAACTACAGAGCTTAACCTAGGATGTGGAAGTTCACATTTCAGCTTCACTAAATTCCCATGATTAGATCACTAGTCAATAGAAAAAAAAAAAGAAAAAAAGAATCAACAAAATGTCAATGTTCTTCCAAGATGTTGTATTAATTGATTAGTTTTGCTTATTATTTATTACATTTTGATTATTTATTATAACATTGTTTATTGTGCCTGTCATTCTAGATTCATATGTAAGCAGAAAGCAAAAATGTTTCACACTCTCTTCAACCAAGATTTGTGGTGTTTGCTGTATTTCCCAACTTACAACTCATCCACTTCAATGGAATACTTGGTTAGTTTTTAAGTATTCTTGCATCCTTTTCCCAGAGACAATAGTTCTTTCTTAATAAAGTTTAAATACATTTTTCAAGTCAGAAATGTATTATTATAGACAGATTGCAGAACGAAATTGCAAAGGAGGAAGACCGATTTGGCATAGGTAAAATTGAACAGCGCAAAGGATATTTTACTTTTGTCCTAAAGAGACCTATCTATGAAATGAAAGGAAGAGATCCTTTTTTGATCACTCCTCCTTAGAAATAAGACAATTTGATTAAGTGTTCTTATAAAGGGACACAAATATTATCATGGCATTATTCAAGAGCCTTCATGATGCTATCAAATAAAGCTTCAATATAAATACATTGTAAAAAAGTTTCTAATTAAGAATGTGATCATCGATACCCAGAGTGAACAGAAACAGCTACACAACAATTTCTGAGAAACAGGCCAATTAAGCTAGAAAGTGACATCAGTGAGAAATTTCAGCTGACAAAAATTTTGGTTTTCTTTCAGAAACTACCAGTTTACAATTAACATTCCAATATTTAATAGTATAATTTTATTTACCTCAAACAACGATGGAAATTTAAACCGTTGAGCTGTATTTTTACTATTACACATAATGCTACTTCAATCTGTTGATAAACTTTTTTATTAAACTCCACTTGAAATAAGCATTCTCTTAAGACAACTAGTTGCTCTGACAGTAAATGTTGCAACTTAAACTGATGGCAAACAAGTGAAAGATGACCAGCAAAGACTGATGGCCAAAGAGCAACAATGACGTAAGTGTTTCACAGAACACCTTCTAAAATAAAAATAAAACCATGAAGAAAGGAAAAAAGTAGCAGTAACATTCTAAGGAGATCGTATTTCAAAGCAGAGCACAAAAAATTCAAAGCTCTGCATTTAAGAATAGGCAGTCATCTAGGGATTATTTCTAGATTAGTGTCTCTATGTAAAAGGACAGGAAGCAAAGGAAGAGGCAGCCTCCTCCATAATTATTAATATTTTGTTCCTAACTTAGGTCTCTAAGAGAACTGATACTACTGTTGCTTCTGAGTGAAAAATCAATACCTTAAAAAAACCTGACTGACAAGTTAATCAAGAAAAGTTCATTTGTAATACTTGCAGTCACACAGACTCTAAACAATGAGATGGTCACATGAACTCCACAAACTAGTTTTGAACATAAGTGGATCAACTGACACTTACTCAAAGTACTCTTCAAAGTTTTCCTTCCTTTATCTTTACTTTTGATAATGTTGTCAGCCATTGCCATTAAATAAGTACCTTTCTACAATATTCTTGAGTATTTTTGACCAACTTCTCTGTTAATAAGGGACATTCTAATGCAAATGTAATAGAATTGAAAAGGCCTCACTTTTACTGGGTCACCCGATTTGATCTTCCCAGTGTAAAAATTCTTTGGCATTCCTGCTAATGGCTTAATTAACAACACTGGAAGAAACTCTTCTAGCCACTGTGGATGTTCAACACCCCAGAACAACACAGTCTTATGTCTACTATTTCTATAGTGATTGCTAACATGTTTGTGAGAACTAAACTGCACATCCACCAATTACTTAATAGATCTATGTGGTTCATCTTAAGAATCAGTCTAGGAAACTGCAAACATTTATTACAAGGCAAACAAAGTGTCTGGATAATCAGGGTAGATAAAAACCACTATGTAATAAGAACAAAAATCTGGAAGCTGTACCTGAATTTCTTCCAGATTTGTATGTATTCCAAATGTAATTTAACAAGATGCATGACCAACAGAAAGCATTAAAGGTATCTGTTGCTGCAAGTGAGCACTCCCAGTAAACTCTACTTTTACTTTTCAGACATTAAAGACAGATAATTGAACTCATTATAGCAATTTCATGTGTCCACCCATCCACCACCACCACCATGTGTCCGCCCCCCCCCCCCCAAAAAAAAAAAAACCAATTTGGAAAGTTATTTCTGTTTGACTTTCTATGCTGCAGAGACTCTAGCATATACCATGGCAACTGCATTTTTTTTAACTGGATCCAGGACAAACTGAAGTTTTTTCAAGTCTCAAATCAGAAAAACATGGCACAAGATTTGATTTCAAACACCCAATCTTTAATCTTACTATTTCTCTCACAGAAAAACACCACAGAGGGTGCTGTGCTGCTTAATTCCCAACTCTTTTGGAGCTGGCCAATGTAAAAACCACCCCAAAAAACAAAACACAAAAGTAATTTATTAGACCTCCACTTGAGCCGCCTCCTCCTCCCATCCTCAGTGGCTTTGATCATTCATGGTGGCCATTAACAGAAAAACAAGTTTGTTAGAGTTTAAGATGAAAAATGAGGATTAAAAAAGGGAGAGCAAAAACATTTCCCAAAAATTTCTCTTTACCTTGGCAGTACAAACTGCTACATTAGCAGGGAGCTGGGAAAACTGCTTCAACTCAAATACATCTCGCACTGCCCACCGGCTCAAGCGATTCTCAGCTTTGCTGGATCCAACCACATTCTGATTTGAATGAATATATGCCACTTCTTGAACACCATCTGATACATTAGGAGAAAGATATAACCAGTGGTGTTGGTTATTCCAAAACTCTGAAGGTACACAGTTGCAAGGAAGAAGGATATAGAAATTACAAAAAAAAAGTTTTACATTATTATTTGATTTTTATGATTTTGCTCAGCACGAAGTTTCTCAGATCTATGAAGTTAACAACAATTATTAGATTTATCCAAAATTTATTGAGACAGTTTAATACTGCTTCCATTTCAGTGTGTTTTTTTTCAGATGGACAAAGTTTCAAAGCATCTGTGATTTAATGGCTGCTGTATTAATGTTTAAAGTTAAGCCTTTAATAGAATCAAAACTTCATGGTATTTCAAACTCCCATATCATGCAATTTTTCTCACGTATGTAAGTTTTTATTTAACAGCCCTGTCAAGACTTTTGTTTCACAGTTCAAATATTTAGATTTGTGAATTCTTACTAAATGTTCAGTCTTAGCACCTTTCAGTAGACAGTAAGCATTTAGCAAAATATTACAAAGCAGCCCATCACACCAGAAGACAGGAAAGTAGAGCTAACAGGTAAAGAGAGATACAGAAAGACATTACTGAATAACCTAACTGATAAATTAAACATATGTTACTATATCAGCTGAAATAAAATAAAAAAAAATTGAAATGACAAGTTACCTAAGTATCTGTCCATTGATTCCACATTTTGGTCCTGATGTTCAAATCCAGTTTTACTTGCAGAAGTTCTACACACAGCATAACTGCTAGACTTCACTTGTGCAGAGGTATCCTGAATAGAAGAAAGCATTTTAGAGTCAAACTGAACTCTGCGTCTCTGGCTTTTATACTTTTGCTTTCTGGCATCAATTTTTTTAACTGGTAAGTTATCTTCAGAGGATGTAAATTCATCTGCATTCTGAGGAGCACTTTCCTTTTCTTTCCTATTGGGCTTCTTCGCTCGTAGCAGAGATTTGGAAATGTTACCTAGTCCATTGTTAAGGGCATGTCTTTCTTTCCATTTCAGAAAACTGGAAGTTCTTAACTTTGATTCAGAATTATGGGAAATTTCAATATCATCAGATTCATCACTTATGTCACTTGCTCCTTTCAATTTTCTTGTGCTGTTCTTGACGTCTTCCAAAGACATGCCTCTGCTGAAATTTGACTCGGTCCCATGGGATCCAAATTTCCTGCTGTCTTCCTTAAATATAAATTCATCTTTTTCTTGTGCTAACTCTTCACAGTTTTCAGATGTTGACTTGTATTTTTCAATGTTTTTAGTAAGCATTGGTTGCTGGCATGCTGGAACTTGGGTAGGAAAGATGAAATCATCAAGCTCTTCAGAACTGCTTTCAGTTTCCATGACTATGTCACTTTGCTTTGAAATGCTTTGATCCTCACTTTCTTCATCCCCTTCCTCCTCAGAGTCTGATACAACAAGCCAGTCTGTACTATGCATATCTTGCTTACCAGTTCCATCTGGTGACCAAGCAGCTTCCCCATGCTCCAAAACAGGCACATGGCTTTGACATTTGTGAAAATCACTCTGCTTGTTATTTACATTTGTTCTTAGAGTATCATCAGAACTTGGATCAGGAGAGTCATAATTATTATCCCTTTCTTTGGTAGTTTCAATTTCTCCCTGTAACAACTCAGAGAATCCACACTGCATTAAGGAAAGCTGTCCCTTCGTTACCATTAAATTACTTGCATTGCAAGGCTTCCTTCTGTCACGTTTTTTCACGGAAGTTTCCTGAATATCATCACCACTAAAGTCATCACATAGATTTGTTTCTTCTCTTGTTACTTGTGCCCGAATGCTGTGGGGATCTCCATCTTCTTTACAGTCTGGTTGTTCATACTAAAAAGAAAAATAAGTTACAGTGAAGGTATTTAAAACATAAGTAGTACATGGAACACAATTCAAAAGCAGTGTAAAAAAAGCAGATTTTCACTATGTTACTCAATCAAAAAATATACCAAACAGTTTTGCAATACACAAATCAAAAGCAAATACAAAACAAATTATAAAGAGAAATTATATCAAAGTCTTTGGCAGAACAACAACAATAATGAAAAATACTATGTATTTGAGACAACATACGCTTCACACTGCTAAAACAACCTATGACTTCATCATCCACACCCATATTTTTCTAGTTCAGAAAATCTGGAAGTTAGTCTTCCAGAGGCAGTTAGAAAAGTGACTTCATGATTCAAACCTTAATACTGTGTAATGACATTCATAAAAAAAAAAGTAATCTCCCAGCAGTGGCCAATCTCCTTGTATATGGAGGCTAACACCTATGAGTACAATAACATTTTGCTTTAGAATTAGTTGAGGCCTACTGTAATCAAATGAAAATTATGCCCAGGCAACCTTAAAATGTTCCGAAGTTACAGAATTCCAGTATACAGCTGCAAAACTGTACTACTGAGACAAAAACTATGACAGTATGTAAATGGAAAGCCAGAAGAATAAATACTAAAATTTTGTACAAGAAGTTTTAAAATTAATATATTAATCCTGATATCAGCCTGCTTATCAAAAAGCATTTAATGTAAGCTAAAAATGTTACTGTTTGTCACTAAGTCGAATGAGAGACCAAGACCATACAGTGATGTATTAGCAATTTGAGGTTATGACTAATGTGAAGTCAACCTGATTTAAATTAATACTGACATTTACCCACAGAAATGTCCAAAAAGCATAAGGGACAGTGGCTAAGTTTTAGTACCATTCTGTGTGATCTAACCTAACAATATTTTCACATTTAGAAGCCATATTATAGACCTAACTGTTTGTTTCCCAAATCACCTGAACACAGTGTTCAGTGAAAAACATGCATAAAAATGATCCTGTTAAACCCAACCTTTTCAGGAAAAAAAAAATAATCCTTTTTCCAGAAGAAAACAGTTATATACATTATTTAAAGAGAAAAGGAAAAAAAAAAAAGCCAGCATTGAACAGATCGCTGATTTGGTGGAAAACATGGATTAGATCAACTAAATAGCCCATGTCTTCCACAGAGGCTCACAACACATGAAGCAAGCTTTTAATCCTATACAACTTCCACAATGCCCTAACCAAAATCTTCTAAACAACATTAGGTGTCAGACTCTCAATTGACTTCTTGATCAGAAAGCTGTCATATTATATCATGTCATGTCATAGGGCTGTCACTCTTAAGACACTACAGAGCAAAGCTTCAGTAAACAATATTGCTCTGTAATAACAGCATGTTAGTAATACCTTAATTCAGACTGAGCATATCCAGGAGTTGTAAAGGTTATAGAATACAATATTACCAATATCCAGAGTATTCAATTTTAAATACAGAAATACAGACAGCATGACATTATCTAATGTTTTACAATATGTAAAACTAGGGGTAAGCAGACAATAAAACACAGTAAGTGCAATGTAGTGTAAAAGCATTAGCAGCCTAACAAGACTGTTCACATTTGTCACAGTAGTATCAGGAACTAGAGGGACTGTCACGCTCTGGTCATAGTCTACAAAGACACCTCACCTTTTCTGAGCTGCATGGAGGAGTCTCTTCCTTTAGCCACGTAGTTGCTGTCATGACTCCTGCTTCTACTCGCCCTTCCCTCTAAAACAATCAAGAACGTACATAATAAAAACTGTATCTGTTCAAGTTAACAAAGACAAGCCCAGAAAAAAGAAAAAATAGTCTTGCTTTCTTTCTAGAGTTGTAAAGCATCAGAATTACAACCAGCAAAGTCCAGACTAAGACTTACACTTTGACAATACACTTACTGCTCTTTGATCTAATACATAACCTGCAGGAGAAGTAACATACTGCATAAATTGGGAGCATATGTCTACACTGTTTCAAAAATCTAAAACTTTTTTCCAAAGCAGAATACCTGCTACAATGTTCATATTACATGCTATGTTTTAATTTAATTTGGAGAAGTTTTGAGCTTAATATCCTCAAAGTACGTGTTCTTATACCACACGACTCTTTTGGCTATGATACCTTTATACCACTGTATCCCATTATCCAGCCTCTTTCCAGCACAGGTAAAATAACAAAATAAAGGGAAGGACGGAAAAAAAGCACTAGAATAAAGCTGCAGTAAATTCCAAGATGCAGGTTAGCTGCAGTAAACATGCTGGATAGAAAAAGATATGATACTGCATATACTTAAAATCAGTTTGCACTATACGTTATGGAATTGGATCAACAGTCTTCCTAGACTTACTATGAAATGAATCAAAATACGAAGCCTCATTTTTTTATTTCCATTCTGTAACATTTTTAAATACAGCATTATAAAACACATTTTATTAAACAGTTTTTGACATCTCAAAATGTACTACAAAAAGGTTACTATGATGATAAAAATATTTTTATGATCAGAATTCTAGCTTAAAAGGTCACTCTGAGCTGTTGATGAATAAAATGTGTCTGTGCACAAAGTTGATAAAACATCACAAAAATAAGTTACAGCATTTTTTATTAGGAAAATAAATATATTAGGAAGCTTTTGAAAATCATAATCCAAAAATTTCCATTTTTCTGTTTGATTTAAGGAAATGTATCTGGTCTAAACCAGAGTGAGAAATTAGCATGGCTATTTCATTTAACACACTGAATAGACAGGTACTGTTAAGTTTCACCATTCTGTTTTATAAAGTGTTTCTATTCAAAATTATGACAAAGTTATCTCACAAGGAAAGGAAAAATGTAAAACTAATATGCAGAAGTAAAAGGGTAGGACTTCACACCTCCAGGATGTCTTTGGTAAGACAGGACCCATGAGTCCTAAGTTTGAAAAGGTTATGGATCCCAAAAAGCTCTCCTTGATGTTCCTTTGATCCTTGCACTGCCTCGAAATACCGCTTGGCATTTTCACTTCCAACGACTGCACAATGAAGTTGCTAAAACAGAACAACAAAAAAGATTTCAGAAGTTTTGCTCCAACAACATGTCAGAATTTCCTGGCACCCACATTATATACACAGCTCTAGCTGGAGCTGGCAGAAGTTCCTAAGGGAGGATATTTTGTTTTGATTTCCCTGGCAGATACTGGTGTAATAGATTGTGGTATAACATGATATAACAAGTATAAAAATGTTTGGATTTACTGAATAAAAAACTAAAAATGTTTCAAGTCTTTCATTTCATTGTTTTCTAATATCAGACAGCTACTATACACAATACTGACACTCCTCTGTATCTTGACAGCTCATCTTCGCTCAATACTAAATTCTTATTATTTTCTCATAGCCCATTTCACTGTATGCTTACTTGATAAGGACTTAACACAGCCACAAGACTACTCTTACCAATCTCTGAATATTTTAATTATCATGCACTCTTGCTAAGTAGACTGAACAGAAGTGACTTAATCCTCCAGGTGAAAAGGAAAGACGAACAAATAGTTTGTCAGGCAGAATTAAAACATTTTTGAAGTCAGGCAGAATTAGCTGCATTCCAATGACTGTAAATTTTCAGTATTTATATAATTGGTCTTTCTTGAAATTATGCATGGTATTTACAGAAGTATACTTCAGGATACATATGTAACTTATTCAGGTTTCTATTATGTTAGATTTCAATTTTATTTACATCAGATTCTTCAGTTGCATATGACTAGGTCAGACAACCAAACACCACTACCAAAAAAAAAAACCAACTAGCAATTTTAAGATCAAATACATCCGTCAGCAAGAATACACTTGCAAACAAAGCTTTTTCACGTAAATTCACTTCATTTAAAGGATGGATGAAAACATTTAGCTCTCTGACAACACCTTTGTATAGTTCATCAAAAGCCACACATCCACACGTACTCATGCCTTTCACGGTGTTATACATGCCTTTTGAAAATCCAAACAGACAATATCCAGGTCTTCTTTATCTATATGATCACTAACTCCAAAGACCACTGTGAAGCATGAATCCCCTTCTTCAGGATTTTAGTGAACACTGTTGTAATCTGTTATTGCTCATTTTGTTAACCTTTCTGAGACGTCCCCTACTGATACTTGCTGTTGAAACAAATCCTCAGGAGTACTTTGCACAAGAGAAATTTTGGAACAGGATGTTCTCTAAGCTTTTCCATGAATGTAGAAATAAAGAATAAATCAAGCAGGTTTTTTTTCAATGACCGTTCCTTTAAACTTTGCTAAAGTAATGCTCACATAGCAGTACAATTCATGCTCCCAATGTGTTCAAAAACTAAATTAGCTTTTATTTTTTTAGACCGTTATACCTCAAAAATCAGTTTTGGACTTACCGTGTTTTATGTTTAACTTCTCTCATTAGTATAGGATTTCAACTATTAATACAATAACTTCTTCGTTCTGAACTTTTAATACAGAGCCTCTGAAAATTGCCCAATTATCTGTGAGCAGTTCAGTCCATCACCTACTTTTTTAATTTCTTCCTAAAAAGTTTCTTCTTTTTTTGTTTAGATCATCTTGTCAAAATTAAACAGAAGTCTAATTGCTTTTTTACTTCTACAAAACATGGAATTTAAGTGAGATAAAGTCACTGTTACACTTTTGAAAGTAGTATTTTAAAGCAAGCCACACATATCACTAAGAGCAGCTCAAGATTTGATCTTCCAGCTGTGGGTTTTCTGACTATCTGCTCTGTGAAATCAGATTATCTTAGAACTTCATTCTTATTTGTCACCTACTTACATATTAAGAGGATAATGACAGTCTGTATACTACTGCACTTCCCACCCAGTCTCTAACCTCCTCCTTGTATATACCCCAGCTACAAGAAGATGCTTGTCACAGAAAACTCATTACCAAATTTTTCCTATTTATAGCCAAAAATTTGCATTCCTCAAGTTTCATAAAGCTTTCTTTAATATAAAGTATCACTTGCCCACTGAGGCCACCTACTTAGTCTTTTCTATGCAATGCATTCTTCAAAACAACTGTGTCTCACCAATTTTCTTCCTTTCTCCAAGTTTATATGCCTGTAGTATCTTAATTTAAAATCAATCATCTTATTTCTTAACTTGCAACTCTTGCTGAGAAAAACATGTCCATATTTAATCTAGTTTCTTATTATTCTGCAGCCTGCTCTCTGTTGTTCATGTTCAAATCTGCATATTTTTTGTTTTAATTCTGATCTCATCAGGAAACAGTTGCCATATTATGTGTTCCTCAAGTCACACACTTAGGTTTACTCACTTAAGATTGGGAAAAACAAACAATGCAAGCAGAAAAATTTAGAGAGGGCAAGCGTTTCAGGTTGAGTATTCTGGCAAGCAACATTACTTCATATCTTTTTAACAGCAGAAACTACAAACTGTTTTCCCCTCCTTTTATAAGGAAGTTTTCACAGGCCAGAGAATTGCAATGCCTTCTTGCTTTTCTATAGCACTAGCAAGACTTTCGCTCTACCTTCTCCCACCTTCCATAAGAAAAAGCTGCCTGAATCAAACTGTTGCAGGTACTAACTACAACTCTCACAGATATATTTTATCTGTGTAAAATATGTAAAAATACAAGTTTTTAAATAAAAGAGTTCTCTTCTCTGTATAACCTTATTAACGTATATTGCATAATTAAACTATCAAAAGTTACAAAAAAACCCCTTAGAATACAAATGTAATTCTGTTTGTTCTTTGACAATTGCTAAATGGTGTATCTCTGCTTATAAAGTTAAGGTAATAGCATATATCATACAATCAAGGTGAACTTTGATTTTGCTATAGGCTACAATAGCTTTCAGTCATTGAAACCACTAAAAAGAACTCTCCATTTAAATAGTTTGTGAGCTTTACCTGTTTATAAACTTGTCGCAAGTACATCATCTCCTCCACAGTTCCCAAGGATATCAGTCTAAACACTTTAACAGGTTTGAACTGGCCAATCCTATAAGCTCTGCAAGGACAGCAATACATTAAAAAATGGTTTTTACCAGTAAAAAAAAGATAAGAGAGTGCTCTTAGAGGTAGTAAAATAAATAAAAGCATTTTGATAAAACAAGAGTACTCTAAATGATTTATGAGTTGGTTGTAGGTTTTTTTTGTGGCAAGGGCTTTTTTGGTTGGTTTGGTTTTTCTTGTTTTTTACTTTTCCAAATTTTCCTCAGTATTTCATTCCCTTTTCCTTTACCCTTAGTTTTCCATGTTTCTTCCCAGGCCTATCCAGTTAAAAAAACCACCTTTCTCCTCAATTTGAATCACAAGGTCTGTCTCCCATCTCTCTTGAAAACATATCTTCCACTACATTTTCTCAGTCGTTTTTTTGTTGGTTTTTTTTTTCCCTGTCTACATCTGCTCTTGCACAAGACATTATCCTATTTGCATTATGTACGAGTTAGATCATGGATTACTTGGGGCAGTCTGTTCTTTATTGACTTTTTAAAGCACTTCACAAGTCACAACATCTTTATAAAAACAGCTAATGAACTTGCAGTTTTTTATCTAAACGGTAAGTGCTTAGAATTTTTCCTTTAAGGATTCTGGAATTCAAAACTTCACTTGAACTAGGGTCAACTACAACCTATTCTGTCCTGACAGACAAAGGAAAAATGCCATGCAGCTAGACACACTGATGTTTCAGAGAACAGAAGTTACAGTAACTATGGCTTTTTTTTTTTTAAATGACCCCACCATAACAGTGCCACAAAAATTGGAAAATAAGTAGTAAAAATCAGGACTAAAAAATAAGAACACCAAAGCTAAAAACCATTTGGCTGGACATTTCTTACTGTCATGTGGACAAGTCAGATTATGTAAAAAATTTCTTAAGCCGAGGGAAATTTTAGTTGGACAACCAGATGACAGAATCCAAGCAAAAGAAGAGTACAACATGGATCAGATTCTGTATTTTGAGAGTGTACCTGTCAATAGCTTGAAGATCATTTGCTGGGTTCCACGTAGGATCAAAAACTATAACAACATTGGCACCAACAAAATTAAGACCCAGTCCACCAGCCCTAAAACATAAAATAAAAAAAAATCAGAACTATTTGACACTAAGAAAGACAGAACAAACTTTTTTTTTCAGTGTATTGGATCCATATTGGCAACATAAAAAAGCACAACAGAAATACTGAAAATGGGGTACACTAACTGTGGTATTAATAACCACCAAGTACTTAAATAAGCACTGTTATAAAATGCAGTCTTCTCCCTTCAGTAGCAAGAAGGTTACAAACTATGACTAGCTGAGTCATAACGAGCTGCTATCACCTTGCTACAGTAAGAGTCCCTGATCGCTACTTCATATCCACTAAGCCCTCCACAGGCCAAGTCCCTCAATGATTATACTGAAATTCATAACCACTTCTATGCCAATTAACATTACAGAAGCAGGAAAACTACAGCTTAAAGAGTCTGTGTAACATTTTACTTCCTTTAATTCCAGTACATAGTTTTGACAATGATGCTATACAGCTTCCAATAAAACGGTCACAGTCTAGGGTAAGTCACATCTATGAGAATTAACAACTGTCACAAGTGTATTTGTAGAGTATATGTCAACTGTTACAAATATAGTTGGCCACACAGCTGCATATAAGCAATACTCGTACTGGTCATTACACGGAAAAAAATCACTGTCAGAAAACTGTCTGCTGAGGGGGTTAGTACTCACAGTGGTACCAGTTACATCATCTTAATACATTCAACAGCTGTAGTGTGCTTTCAGGTAAAGCCTGCACGCCAGTAAAGAATTTGGAGCATATGCCTAACCTAAGGTAGCTAACTAATGTCCTGCTGAATCCAACAAAACTGCTCAGTTACTGGAGTCTGGTATGTGCACAGCTAAATGATTTGATAGGAACAAAAGTGAACAAAATTCCACTTCTCATCCATCTGCAACACAAGCAAATACTGAAAATTCTTTAACTGGCTCAACCAATATTCCATGAAAAAGACAAAAGTTCCTATACAAGCCTATGCTAAATACTTTTATTAATTTAACTATTAAAACAATTCTTCACATTGACATAGGCAGCACTAATTATCAAATGTGTTTTTTTCCTGAATGAAGTACCACAAAATTGAAAAAGTCAATTTCATGTAATTCACCAAGCACCTGGTTTTAACAGATTACTTTATATTACACATGTTTAAAGCAGTGGGAAAGGTAAGAATTTCCAGGTATAAAAATGAACAGACAGAAACCAAAATCTTACAGAGCCCCACCACTTCTCAGTCTTCATGGAATCCCTGTCAATATAAATACAGTTGTGGCCTCTTCCTTCCAGGTGTGGTGTGGTGTTGGGTTAGTTAAATCTGGAAAGGCAGAGGATGTGGGATCCTGCCAATATTAACAGAGGTTTCCGGAGGATGAGTGTTCTCAAAGTTTGAAATGCTGAATAAAAATCTTTGTATTTTTCAGAGTACCTTACTGTATTTTGGAATTCTGGTGTATTTCTTTTTAGTGAGGACAGAATGCAGCCTCTCATCTTACCAAACCAACCCTGCAGTCAGACTGAAACACAAGTCAACATCTTTTTTTCCAAATGCTTTCTCATAAAAAATTGCAATATTTGGAACTGAAATATGAATTAAACCTCAGTGCAAAGCCTTACTGCAAGTAAAACAGACTGACTATAAAAATTAACTAAACAGGATACTTAGCTTTATAAAGATTTTAGCTTTCAATACTTTTTAGGTATGCCACAAAAATTCAGAGACTCCAAAACAGAAAAAGAATGGCTTCTATGTCCTTCATGGACAGAATGACTGCAGTAGTTAGTTTGTGCATTGTAAAAAACATCTTCAATTTTAAATGGCTTTTTAACTAGCTGTTAATCATTACTGCAAGATGGTCCATGCAAGTTACCATAATATGGCTCAAATGAAGAGCCGTGTATGAACGGTCTCATAACTGTTTTCAAAAGAGCATCTTATTTAAAACTGCACACTATGTTAAATAAATGGCTTGGTTTATATCCTGTCACTGACAACTTAATACATCAGTGTTCAGAACTTACAAAACAGTATCACATCAGGAAAGTTTCCATAAAAGCTTTGACTACATAATTCTATTTACCAAGTTAAGTTTTTTACAGTTTGTAAGTTCTCCGTTTCAGTGAGATCTTGTGGCTGAGAGTTCTTTGAATGTGATTACATGCACATTAAAAATTATTTGCAATATAGGTGCAAAAAATTCATGTCAAATGAAGCCCTGTAAGAGTGAAAAGTAATCGACAGCAGCCCAGCAATGGACAGTAACTGAGAATCCTGCAGGTAGAATGGAAGTGCATACTGCAAACTTTCATAATAAAAACTGTCTATACGTTTCTGTAACAATCAACTCTTTATCATCTCCACATAATAAAAAATACTGACAAGCACAAACAGATTTTCATTCGTAATTATTCTGAAGCAATTAATCTAGAGAAAGACTAGCATGGAAAAAACAGAAACAGTGATTTAGTTTTAAGGTGGGAATACTTGCTGCTCTTATTTCTTCCAGAATACCACAATGGGACAGGACTGCATAGACTTCATTACTGTACATATACAGGTCCCCTTCTTCAGGCTAAGTAACATCAATGAAGTTGCAAGCTCTGCCATTCTCCTCTCAAGTTATAGCAACTCCAGCAATTATTTTGTTTCTAAGCATACCCAAAAATCCCCTTTTCTTCCAAATAATCATACATTTTCCCAGCAATACCAGCACAGCATTGAAGCATTCTGAAGCAGATTTTACTTTGTGAGCCTTAGAAGTTCCAGCAGAGGTATATCTGCTTCTCCATAGAGCTGAAGGCTGAAACCCTTAATCTATATCTAATGGTTTGATGGCATTTACAAGCTCCGATGAAATCAATTGTATTTTCTCTGAACACCCATAAAATATATTTATCCATATAGCTATATTAGCCATAGCTATTGATAAAAGCATTATGGACAGCTATACGAGTATGTTTGATACTAGCATTAACTGCAAGACTTGAGGTCAAGCTATATAGACAGATTTTTTTTTTTTTACTTTATTGTTTAAGTCCCTATTTTTCAAAAAAACTCACCAATTAGAAACCAGCATTCCCAAACGTCTACGCGCTATATACATAGGCAATTCCAGGCAGAAACAGCATTTTGCTGATATTAAAGAAAAAAAGAAAAAAGGAATCTAAACCAGGAACATTGTACATTCAACAGTGAAGTCATCACCACTGTCTGCAGTGTAATTTGCTAGTTTATAGATTGGTGCTTCTCATTTAAAGTTGTATGTTAACTTTACTAGTGGAATATAATGGCAGACTCAAGATCACTATGCAGGGAATTCATACTTTGCAGAATGCATTTCTGTGGCCAAAAGACTGCAAGTATTGTCAATGAAAATCAGCATTTGGCTCTCCAAGCAATGGGACCTTCAGAACTCATACAATTTGACTACACAGAACAGTTTGCCAAAGACTTTGCAAGAACGCACAAACAGAAGAGTATGACCCAATTCTGTCAACTTACTATGTGCTGAGAAATAAAGAATAGACTGTAAGTCCTAATACCTGAAATCTGAGTAAGAAGATGAATCTCTTGTAGAGTAGAACTGGGACAAATCACTTGCCAATTTCCAAAGAATTACAAAACTAAAGCTGCTTTCATTACTGTATATCAAGCAACCAAAAAGATCACTTCTTGTTGTCTGTGATAAACTACACAAAGAATTGCACCTCCTGTTCTGCTTCACAAACACTGGTTATGTTGACTGCAATTCCATCATTGTTCCTTCCATCCTCAGTAAGATGAGAAACACTAAAAACAACATAATCAAGACTTTCTCAAGCACCAGCAGCAGGCATGGAAAGCTGATCTGTCTCTCTGTATTCACAAGCTGTCATAACATAGAGGACAAAGCCCATCTCCGTTTACCTTCATTTTTACTTCTACATAAATTAATAGAAGAGAATTGAAAAGGTTGTGATTACACAGCCAGACCAATAGAAGCATAAACAACTAGTCTTTCCTAATGCTACAGGTACAGTAATTCCCTACTGTCTTCAGAAACAAGGAATAGGGACCCACGAAGATCTTAGGGAAGCTGATGGCCAGATTCCACAGTTAGCAGAGATTACAAACAAATATGCAAGACCAACACCACAAACCTCTTCACAACCCTGCCCACATGCACCAGACTATCTGAAGACAGTTCTGACATGCATTTGCCATAGTCTTTAAGATTATGCCTGACTTCTAATTAAAACATAGTAAGGGTCCTCCCATCTAACTACAACATGCACACTTCCAGTAAAGGAGGACTGGAGTGGCTACATAGGCAAGAACAGAATGTTTGCATGTTTCATCAAGTTTCACTGACTTTTCCTCTGGGCGGGAAAATTAAAGTTTCTCTTTGTTCCCTTTCTGCCCTTGCCTAGTAAAAAACTTCATCCAAGATGACACATGGAAATAACCACAACTAAAGAAAAAAATATAATATAAAGAACGGTCATCATAGTTTCATTAATTTTAGTTTACCATATTGTTCTTTTGAAAATGAATTCACTATCCATCATAAACTGGAAAACAGCTCTGATAGGTACATACATTTAAAAGACAGTGAAATACTTCAAGCAATCTTTAAAACAGATGTATGCTAATTAATATGGTAGATAAATTACAGTAACACCAAGAGATAATTTTTCAGCTCAGTACAGCATTTCATGTTTACATTCACTTGCTGTTCTGCTAGCACAGTATGAGAAATTGAGCCTGTCTACAATAAAATGAAAGCTTTCTGTAGATAATAACATAATAATAATAATGATGTTTTAAAACTGTTTCCTCATTTCTACAGCAACTGGAAATTTAAAGCCAGGATTTAGAAGACCCACTTGTTTCAGACCTTAGAAATCCTCATAAAGCAGAGGAGAGGGTAAACATCTCCAGGTGTTTTAAAAAGCTTCAGACCACAGCAGTGAGTCTATGTTTACTAACAGACAAGAGAAAAAGTCACATTCTCAAAAAAAGTAGTCCCTCACAAGGTCATCAAGCAAAAAATCAGAGTAACCTATTTATTAAACACTATGAAAGGCAGAATGAATCACACTACAAGTTAAATTTACTTACATTGTAGATACAAGACATATGTTAATTTCTTGAATGCTGTTGAACTCTCTTACGACTCTGATCCTATCTTCTGATTTTGTATTTCCATCAAGTCGTCGGTAATCTAGCCCAGAAGCCATACAGTATTGTTCTAGCACATCTAGCAACTGGGTAGAAAAATAGTAACAATAAAAAAGATTAAGTGCTTGCTATGATCTTTTTATTTAAAAAAATAAACACAGAGGTCGTGTTTCTCAAATATATTTTCGATAGACCAAGCACTGGAAATGAGAGTAAATAGTCACCATTTTGGTATCAAACATCCTTGATTCTCTTTAACTGTGATTCTACAGCACTCAAGGCGATAATAATGGTCTGCTGTGGTTTCACTCAATCTGTCCCACCTTTACGTGATGCAGAATCAGTTCAACCCAACAAGCAGGCAACAGAAACAGTTTCCTACCATCTTAGCAAGTTACTGGAAATACAGTAAATGAGTACCAGAGCCAGCACAAAGAAACATATTGGTATGCACAGAGCTCGGAGGGATGGAGTGAAAGGGACTGCAGTAACCAGCAATGTGGCCTTGAACACTGTGAAGCACAGCTTAAGGACACATAGCATTTTACTGCTGCATCTAAATATTAAACTTGCAGTCCTCCTTAAAGCCATAAAATCATTAAATATTTAAGACTCCAAACTGTCATTTTCGCTATAATTTTTTAATAGCTTTTAGTGCCATCATATTTAAGTAAAGAAAACCATACTATAGGTTGCACCATATCAGGTAACACATTACTCCCTAACAAGAATATCAAGGTGCAATTCTCCTAAAAGTGAAATGCACATTCATTCACCTCTTGCTCCAATTAAAGACTGGTTAAGTTCAAACTGGATGAATTTTTATCACTGCTGATAGTCAAAAGCCATTAGAACAGAGGAAATTTAACTACTTTCAGTTTCAACACAAAGGTTGTATGACACTTCAGCTGTACTTTGCTGTGACACTGCTCTAACAAGCTGAACTCTGTATGAGTTATCTACATCTGAGGTAATACAACAATTTAAAAAATGCTCAAAGGAAGGCAACAGAGTGTTACATTTGTTTTGCCAACACCATTTTTATCATGAGATAACATAAGGTTTCAATATGCTTCTGGAGTATGGCATCATTATTTCCCATAGTATGGAGAAAAAGGAAGTGTGGTTGACAGCTGTCACCTCAATGCTTTACACTTCAGAACTTACTGCTGCAGCGAAGTGATAAAAATCATATGGAGCTCACCTTTGTAGAAAAGGAAAAAAGAAGAACTTTATCCCTGTGTTTTTGGAAGTGATTTAAAAGCTGCTGAAGGACCTGTGAACCAACCACAGAACAAAAATGAAGAAATTTTATCTACAGGTCATCTCACACACACTTACTTGTGTTTTCAACCTTTAAACAGGCTATACTGTAATTGTTTGCAAGGCCAAACAGAGGCATAACAAAAACCATTACTAACATAAGTGTACCAAAGATAATGAATGAAGATGCTGGAATGCATTTTTCAATGATCTACATCGAAATCCTGCTGTAAGAATGTAATTATACCACTAATAGTTAAACTCAGAAGCTATTTCTGTCAGTGTGTAGACTGCAACAAAATGTTACTTATGCGCTAGCTCAGCTTGTCAGTTTTTGCATTTGAGAAATGCACACAGTTCCCCTGAAAACTGTTTAAGTTTTCTGTGCCACATCTGAGTTTAGAACTTCTTGGAACTTGTCTTCTTAAAATAATCAGTGAGATGTATGCCCCTCCTTGCTCCCACTCTTGTCTGTTGCTCTGTTTACAGTAGGATCCAGCTTCCCAGACTCTGCACAGACCTTAAAATGCCAATAATTCACCTACACACAATGTTCTTCTGGTGGGGAAGCAAATAATCCACAGTCTTGTGCATAACAGTGATACTGTTATTTTCAAAAGAAGCATGTCCACATCTGGCAATGGCAGCTCCAGAGTATCACAGAAGTGATACACAAAAGGGAAAGAGGAAGTTTGTTACATGCTTGTACCTTTCTCCTACTGGGCAATAAATATTTGAAAAACTGTATTTATTCAGTGATAAATACATGAAGCGTTAATCAACACTCATTTCACTAAAAACATAATAAATTTTTGACAACCAAATAGTGATGTATATTTATATTAATTTTACATTTCTAGATAATATCTAGAATAAAAATAGTAATTGCACATCCCTTACAAGCCCTTTTGTATACGTTTGCCAGGCAGTTACAAGTGAAAACAAAGTACAAACAAGATTGTTTTTATACAACAAAACCAGGCAAAAACTTAGAAACCAGGACTTATCTCACTGGGGAAAAAAAAATAAATCACATCAGGTAATTCAACAAGCGCTAGATTACTTACATTTGCATTTTATTTAGCCAAATTAAGAAAAATAAATAGAAGAAAAAACAGTGACATGCTTTTAAAATAGAAGGGATTTTGCTACTGTATTATTGTTTTATTATATTTATTGTATTGTTGAAGTACAGGTCAAATAATGAATTTCCTATAGGAGAATACACAAACAAATCCACCCAGTTTGTTTAAATAACATGGATCACTGTCATGGCCATTGGGATTTTAGGTGTTCTGGAGTAAAGCACAGCTCTGATGAACAGGGAAAAGTAGAATGGTTTTGCACCAAAAAAACCCCCAAAACTCTACGTTTGCATACTAGAATATTATCCTAAGTGCTGTTAATCTGAAAAAGAAATACTTGATCATACTCAAGCAAAAGTAACACACTCTTTGTAAGAGTTCACATGGATTTAAATGCATCTCACCATTTCTACATATTGTGAGTTGCCTGACTGATGAAACTTTACCTCTCACTTTTGAGAATACCTTGTTTGTATACAGATGTCTAAGCTACCCTACAGTGTTTTTAAGCCTTCAAAACCATGCCTGTCTGAGTTAGGGTTATGTTTAATGGCAGATGTTACTATTATTTGCAAGGTGCTCCAACAGACTTCCATTTCCCTACTGAAATACCGATAATATGCCAGGCAAAAATAAATAATTCAATTCAACATAGTTATTCTTAAGAGATTTATATTAAGAACAGAATTCCAAAACTCCACCAGAGGATGTCTGTGGAAACCTAACATGTGTAGTTTAAAAAAAAAAAAAAGTTATTTCAAGTGCCCAGACACTGCCTTTTCACTTATGAAGTCTCTCTGAGCCAGAATTTTAACAGAACTGTAGAAATAATCAGACACAGTAGTAATGAGAATTACTGCAGCCTGTTAAAACTACTCTCATTCATCATACTGCTTTTCCAAGCAGTCCCTGATACTTCTGTGCAGACAATGTGCAATCTTTGTGTTTCAAAAGTAATGGAATCACTTGTCCTTACACTTTGCAGGTCCTCTGTCTTCCTTAATGGTAGAAAAACAGTGGTTTCCAAACAAGGCAGCACACTCCTATTTCAATTTTCACAAATTCAACTATTTCAAGTTAAAATTCTAGGGATGAAATTCACCTTGAAATAGAAAGTATAAGCATAATCTTCTGTAAGCTGTGTGTTATGCAGTATGACTGACAGTGAAGGGTTAACACCACAAAAAAGCTGAGGCTTAGATCACATCACTGTGTATTACCCACCACCCACTGTATTGGAGTCATAGGTATACCATCAATGCTTGTACATGTACATTTGGATTATAAGGACTTCTTTCCAATGCTGTTGTTATAAACCTAAATTCAGAACAGAAAAACTGGGGTGGCACGCTGTAAATGCTACAGCGTGCAAGACAGAGATGACAGCCACCACAGCACAAGGAAGGACAGAAACATTAAATTGCCATTCTCTCACATTTACATTCAAGCAATTCTAGTTTTACTGATGGCAGTAAGCATATTCCATAGTACAAAAAGCTATGTTTTCCCATGTTTTCTCTCCGCTTGGCAAGAGAACAGAAGGTACTTTATGCAGGTATGTTAACCTTTTCGACTCTGCAAAAGTGTTACAACTGCCTGGCTAATCAACTTCATAGGCAAATCACAGCCCTTCTCCCCTGCCCTGAACAAATTTAAATAAATGCCACAAACTTTTCCTTTTAAAATATGCTCATCTACGAAAGAATAATCACCTGCGTCAAAATTTCTGGGTAGCCTATACTAAATTTCAATTTAAACAACTAAATTGTACCTATTCAGTCTATACTACCAGATGAAAGTTACAAAAGTATTTCAAATAGTTTCTAGAATTTATTTATAGAACAGAAGATGTAAAGCATTACAGTGGGACAAGGCCATTAAAAACATTTTACTATCATTTGCCTCATTTATTTCCAGATACACATGTTAAAATATATGAAACAGTTTTCAAGATCTAGTATCTGCTGACAGTAGTAACCTCTGATAACTTTCTGATGGTAAGGGGACCTTCTATATGAAATAGCTTCTGCATGACTTTGTTTACAGAGCATAAAACCCAAAGTCAACCCAAACAGCTTCTCTTTTAAAATTCAGAAGAGAAATTTTCCTCACAAGACAAACCTCCAACAAAAATCAGCAGGGCAGCAGGGGGAAGCCACCACACCACCATACATATATGAACCAATTTCTGGCATCGTAATTATTCTGAAGCCAAAATTAATGGACTTAACCACCTTATTTTTCAGTGATAGCTACTTGGTACACTACGTAAAACTCCTTCCAGACACAGAGATATCACCACACAATTCAGAATATTCTGTTTATACTAAGATGTATTTCACGAACTAACACAAAATTCAAGTTCCCCTAACAGAGAAAACAGACTTCCTCTCAAAGTTAGCAATTCTTTCAGTAATTTTTAGATAAATTCTGTCCAGTTTGTAATGGACTGAAATAGACACCACAGATTTCTAAAACAAAGCATCATATATATACAACCAGAGGTCATCAACAGTGGAAAAATATTCTGTTAAGTCTACTGGGCTGTCATAAATGCAGCATTTGAAAGTGCTTCTATTCTATAATTCATAAAGTAGAACTCCTCATAATAATACAAGATAATCAATTCTTATGTTGGCAGGAAAGAAGTTCCATATTGCTTTGTGTACAGAAGTACACTACTAGTGTAGTGTATAGTCTAATCTTTTTTAAAAGGTCAGAGTAATAGTGTCCTGTGACAGAATTTTTATCTCCATTTTTACTTCTATATAGCAATCTATATTGCACTTATCTCTCAGCTAGCAAATATACTGAATAAATGTTTTGCAATATAATTATTATTTCATAAATACAATACAAAAATACAAAAAAACACTCAAAAAAGTACACTCTGGTTGGTCTGCATAGTTTTTCACCCTCCAGTTACTCTCAGCTCAGAAACACTCCTAAGCCTAGTACTGTTTTCTTTTTAATTAGCTATATTAAACATTTTTCAGTTATTCATCCTGCTCCCCTCTGAAACTACAGAAAGTCAGTTTTTGAGGTAAGAGGTTTCATGGGTTTACACTTGTTTTTTTTGCTTAGCTTAGCATGGCTCCTATTTAGCTTCATTTGAAGGGTCCAAAGGGATAGAAAAGACAGTTAAGAACTCAGCATATCTTCACTAGTTCCACGCTACTCATGATTATAAAGGTCCTTCTCACATTCATCCTGACATTCTTTTCCAAGCTGGAAAGTTCCAGCCTACTTGGCTGCTTTTGTCCCACAGTACATCACCTTTGTGGCCCTTCTCCGACACTTTTTCTAAACCTTTTCAAGGTTCAACACAAACCTTTTGAGAGGAGAGACTGGAACTACCCACAATACTGAAGGTGTGCACAAACCATTAAGTCCATAATATTTTTTGTTTGCTCTGTTTTACTTACCCAAATATCTCTGACTGCCACTGTGTGATGGTTTCATGGAACTATCTGTCATAGTATTAAGGTCATTTAGTCATCACTAAATACGTGAAGCTAACATCTTAGGATATCTTACCATCACACATCACTCTTATCCAGTCTTTGCCCAGAGGCATCCTGATCCATGACAAGAGATACCTGCTGTGGTACCACCATCGTAAACAGAATGATTAAAACCCCACAACTATCAGCTGTACATTTTCTTACGTACATGTACTACAGTAGCAGATCTATTACAAATCTTATTTTTCATCTAAAGAATGGTTTACCTTCATTTTTCCACTGTATTTTGGATCTGAAATAGTTTCAAAGGCTGCATCTTTGCTTAACTGCACAAAATCTGGAAAACTGGAAAATACCTGGCTGCACACTCTTCTGATATGTGCTTCCTGGAAGAAAAGCAGAAAGTTTGAACAGGTGTAAAAAATTAGAGTTATGTTGGATACCAGTAAGCCATACAAGTCAGACAGGTTGAAACAAGCAACTCAGAGCTAGGTGGTTCTATTCAGTTCACTATAAAAGTACTGGATAAAACATCTGTTGTGCATTTTGGTTTGCTTCATTATAAAGGAGAGAGGATCTTGATCTGAAACCATGGATTCTAGTTACTCGAGTAAGAGTTGCCCAGAATTCCTTCTCCCAGGCAGAGACTGCAACAGGACTGACCGGAACTGTCACTCTCAAGAACCCTGTTGGCTTGAGGTCTGCATTATGCAACAGCTGCGTACCAGCATTTCTCTGGACCATCTGGCATGATAAGCCAATAGAGGAATTACATACTGTCCCACCACTATGACAAAAAAAACCCCAAACATTGGGGTGGGGGAGAGTGCAGGGGGAATGCATTTAAACTGTTCAAATGCACTTAAAACTGTTCAAAAGCCAAATAAAGCTCCGTTGCTAGAATCTGGATAGCACTGAACTTTAACATGAACACACACTTTAAGTCTACCTTTGCCAAAGGAGCAGAAAAGATGTCCTCTCACCTAAGAGTAACACATGTCATGGATTTTAGTACTAAAGGCAAGAACTACTATAAAACATCAGTTTCTTCATTAGAATTTGGAGCAATTAATAATTATGTATGCTGCAAAAACCAGTAAGTCTCAAAATACTCATACATTGTTATTTCAGTGGCTATTTAAACTCTTAAATGTTATTCCAACAAAAACTACATACAGAAAAAAAAAAAAGAAAAAAGAAAAAACCACCACCAAACAAAAAAACCAGAAACACACACACACACAAACACACCAGGAAACATTTGGGTATATACTGTGAATAAGGCCCTGGACACTAACAACAACATTTCCTAAAAACCAAAACTGCTTTAATGGAACAAACTTGCCAAAACTAGCAAGGATTTTCTCATTTCTATTCTGTTGTGGCTTTTGAGAAGTGGCAACATCCCTAAATCCTTTTGCTCATTCTTGGATATTAAGGATTACATGGAAGTATTTTTAAAAACTGCTGTTAGTGGGTCTTCTAGGTTACTTGCCACAGTAACAAAATCAACTGATACTGATCTCTCATTGAGAAATGTGCTTTAGTAGAAAATGCTCACTATTTAGAGACTCAGCTCTGAATACAGAGGACTAGAGTAAAAAAACCCTACATTCTTACTGCCTATTTATTTTTTTGCACAATGACATCCCTCTTACTTGTCATAAACAGAGCAGAAATGGCACTATTAGAAATCACTAAAAATTACTCTCACCCTAAACCTCTCCATTGTTTCTATAACCCTTATTTTGGGACATGCACTAAGTAAATGACCATACTGTTGTTCAGCGTCTCTATCTATAAGGGCTACATTCTGAACTACTGAATGGAAAAGGAATTTTGCAAAATATCTTAATTTCAGTTAGTTAAGACTTAAAAAGAAAGCCAATTAATTCATTCAAGTGTTTTAATCCTATTTTCCAGAAGTCCATTTTTTAGATACTTCTAAAACTAACCTGCTGCTTGCTAGCATTGTCTGTCTGCAGCAGTGCAGCATGATTTGCGACCTTTTGTAGGATTGTCAAGTAACTGAAGCGCAGTGACTTAATTGTTTCACCATAAGCATTTACCTGCAAAGAAAAAAGAATGTTTATGCAAACAAATAATCCTGAAAATAAGAAATTATCTAAAATAAAATGCTACTTGTACAAGGTTAATGTATTAGTGATTCTAAATAGTACTATAATTGATCCCAAGGAAATCTATATTGTATTTTTAACAAAAATGCAGAAAGTTTTGTTTTTTCCTCAGCTTTATGATCCTATTAATCAAAAACATCTGAAAAACAGCTATGCTCATTGTTCACTCAACATTTCATACAGCATATCTACAGAAACTACGATAACCAAGATTTCCTCAGTAGACAAAAACCCAATAATTTTACAACTAATTTAAATGTAAATCAAAACAGAGCTTTTTGAACGACTTCTTATGCTACAATTGCTAACTGATCTAAAGCAAAAATGTATAGTTTTATAAACATCTCATGTAACATAATTCGAACAACTTCAAGCATTCTACAATGTAGCAGCAGCAACAGCATCAGCTATTTTTTCTGGTTATGGTTGGCCAATTTAGTTTTCCTTTCCCTTTTCAAGTTACTAAATTTCATGGTTAACTTTGGAATAGGACAGCCCATAACAGCACTTAAGTATCTGCAGGCCTGTCAACTGCCCTTCGTGAATCGTGTTCAACAACATTTTATTTTTTCTATAAAATTACAGGAAACAAAAACCTGCAAAGAACAAATGCTACTATCCACAGAATATTAAACAGGCCAATAGGGGGATTGTTTAAAATAAATATGCAGAATACTGAATAAGCTGTATCATTTGGTAAAAAATAAATAAATAAATAAAATAATCCACTATGCAAGAATTGAAACAGGCCAGAAAGAAAATAGGGAGAAGTAAGTATGAGACATATGCTTCTAAAGGTTTAAAAGACATGCTTAACCTGAGCCTAGTGAGTGATATAGGCAAAACAAATATGAAGCTAGACTAATCTAATGTTAAAGTCATCCAGAGAAGACAGAGGAAATCTGCAAAGCTGTTACTAGTGCAATACTTCTGCTTCTGCTCTATGGCTACTGTCACAGTTCTGCCTTCAATGCAGCAAAGCAAACTGCATGTTTAGTGGCACTGAAAGACACAACCCAACTGCAGTTGTAACACAAGCAAAGCCCAGTGTACTGGTTTCAGCTGGGATAGAGTTAATTTTCTTCTTTGTAGTTTGTGCAGTGCTTTGGTTTGGCCTGGGTCCAGGATGCCTCTGATTTGCAGCTTCTGCACAGACCACTTCAAGCACATGGAAGCAGCATGCCTGACACATACTGAGCATCCCAGCATAATACCTTTGCCAACATCAACTATATCACAGGTGCCCTTTACTTACTAATACAACAGATCCAGAATTTACTGCATAAATAACAACCACCTGCTCAGGGCATGCAAAGCAGCTTTGCTGTAATCCTAAAGTACCTAACACCATCATGCTTGTGATGCAGCCATCCATGTTTTCCAATAGGAATTTCCTGAACAGATGGCCTACGACTACACAGCCATTTCAATCAGCTCTTCAACTGCAGAAAGTCTCTCCAGAAAGCTAGAAAGACTATATTCTAAGATTCAAACAGTGCAAGTTCTTACTTTGTAACAACAGTTCTTCCTTTTACGGCCACTGTTGCAGCTACAGGGCTCTCCTGCTTGTAATATTAAGTTTACATCCTCTGTCTCTAGCACAGCCTGGTAGACTGCTTTCTGGAATTCCGTCAGAGAACAGTACACCATCTGCCAAAGACAGAACCCCAAAATCACAATTAAGTACAGCATACAAAAGAGCACTGCGACAACAAAAAAACCCACATAAAACATGGAACATTGACAATAAAGTAGAAAATAGGAATATATTTGCTCAAATAGTTACAGGAAGTAATTCTAACACCAAATGAAAAAATGTGGATCTTGATACCAAAATAGCATGAAATTGTAGCCAAAAATGTACATATACTGATTTTATCCCCTCCCAAAATCCTACAAAGGAGTATCAATGTTAAGCTAAAAGAACCTGTTAAGTTTCTATAAATCTCACTATGGCTTTTATAGAGGTACAGGAGGAAGAGGAAAAATGAGAGAAATAAACAGGTAATTGTAATTATGGATTCCCCTCTGCCAATGGCTTAATTTGCCCTTTCTTTCCTCTTTTTAGGCACTAGCTGTTGTAGGGCGCTACCACAGGCAGGACAAACAGAATAAGCAATGAGAAGGCAAGGATCTACAGAGTACTATGGCCAAAACTCTTAGCCGTCTTCTTAGAGACCATGGGTGGCATCTCCCTGACATCTTTAGTCTTAGGCAGCAGGAGACAGAAATCCCAAGATCCTTCCTTAACTTAGGCTGCCCACACAGCAGCAGCACCATGCTGAGCTATAATAATACAGCAGTAACTTGAACATATACTCACATTAACAAGAGAATGAAAAGAATAAAACCTGCTAGATTTAGAACAGCGACTGACTGACGTTTGTGTTAATCTTTCCTTCAGAGGACAGTTTAGATGACATTATTATATGTCAAGAATGAAGAATAAATACCAAATTTTGAAAACAAAACTAGCTGCAAACTAACATATTTGTCTACTTAAAAGAAAAGTACAAATATATGTAATAAGAATTTATGATAACTCTTAGCTATAAAGTATTATCACTTTATATAATGTTTACAATAGCATGAGATAAACAGGATTACAGACCTATCAATCTGCTTTAGATTTAGGGGTTTCTTTTATTTAGAGAACGAAAATGAGGCAGTTAAACTAAAAGCATACTGTTCCATGCATGAAACATCAAGCTGCAAATTCAGAAGTGCTACATAGAATTTAAGAGATTTACGTATATTGCATTGGGTTTACACAGATCAGTACAAAAGTGCACATAAAATAGATGTGTAAATCACTAGTCAGAAGTCTAGCTGAGCATTTTCATGCTTGATTAACTCCATTTCAATATGCAATCATAGCAATTATGTGAACAATGCACGCTACTACTGCATGTGCATTTTTTCCAAGGCTCTGGATTCTTCTTCAGTTCGTAAGTCTATGGAAAAACCATGAACCACTACAGGCATGATGAAAGAGAAAACACAACAAAAACAAGAAAGAAGAAATATATTCATTAGCATCGCATTTGAAATGTGTAGGCACTCTTACTCTGTCTTCCTTTTTTGGCAACTGATCACTGATAAGCACTTTGGTACGCCTCAGAAACCAGCCAGACATTTTTCTTGCTAGCTCCACCATGGCCTTACGACCTGTTGCTAGCTCTCTTTTAGTTGCGGTGTGCCTCTGGCCATGCTCCACTGGATCAGAAAATTTCTTCTTGAAATGTACTCTGCTACCCAAAAGCCCTGGTACAGCCCTATTAAAAAACAAAAGGGGTGGGGGGTCTGTGAATGAATAACAGCATTTTCTTTACTCCAAGGCAGTCTATCCTTTTCCATTGATTAAAAGCATACCATACATTGTTTCTGGCTAACAGCAAGAGATCTTAAATTAACAATCACTAAAGAAATGAATAAAAACTGTGTACATAAATAGAAACATATACTACTTCCAGACACACCATTTTTTCATTTACTTTCTGTGACCCTCAGATGTTAAGAGATTCCCCTTAGGAAAAGGGCTGCCATCCCATCTCCAGAAAAATTAAAGCCCAGCAGACCAGTAGATGTCTCAAACACAGAACCTCTAAACTGCAAGGCTGCTACCGTTCAGGGGCCTAAATTGAAAGCTAAACAGTCATGTTTTCAATTTTTACTCTTTTTATTAAAATCAATTTACGCAGATATTACAGTTTACTAAATAAAATCTTAAGAAACCCAACAGCAAAAAGAATTTAGTAATCACCGGCAGCACTACAATTTACAACAATCTATTAATAATATCAGCATAGTTTTAATGAACCAGATGCAACACTAAGCTGTATTTCTTTCCCAGTATTTCAATTCAGTCTGTATATCCTCAATTCAAGGTATGTTTGCTTAGCTCCTCTTCTGTAAAGCACCCCCAGTAAGTCTCCTATGCTTAGAATTATAACTAGCCTTAGTTCTACCTCCTCATTTTAAGTTTTCCTGGACAAGACTGTTGCCTTGCAAATACTTGCACTTGTGCATTTTGAAAAGCAGCAAAATATTATTACTTCAATCTTCCAAACAAGTCAGAATGACCTGCACATACTGGACATAGCATAGGCACAACTTTGGCTGGCAGAAGTTGTGTAATTATTCCTTATCTACTGTGCGGAGAACAGAAGAAGAAAAAAGAAAGCCCTTGGAAAAGAATGGTAAACATGGAGCAGGGGGGAGGGAGAGAAAGTAATCTTAATCGCTTCCCAAATTCCCCGAAGAAGCTAGTCAGGAGGAGCTCCAAATGTATTAAGTAACTGCACAATTCATACCAAGAGCGTACCTCCATAGTTACATTGGAAAAGCATACTTACATTCTCATAAAACATCGGGGTTTTTTGGGGGGGAAGAGTTGTGGTTTGTTGTTTTTTTACACAGATAGGTCCATATCATCCAGCTCTGCACAGTTAATATATAGAGGTGAAAATATATAGAGAAAAAAATATTTCATTTACCAGTCCATAACACACCAAAGTTCCTTCATATTGTTTTGAAGAATGGTTCCAGTAAGACCTATGCGAACGCTGCATTTTAATGATTTCAGGGTTTGAGTTATCTGAGCCTTTGGATTCTTGATTTTATGTGCTTCATCCACTATCACAGCAGACCATTCTACACTGCAGATCAACAAGAAATATTGTATTAACTAAAACTACTTATCCAGTCATCTCACAAACACATAAAAAGATGTCAGCCACACAAGTAGCTGTGGTTATTATGAGACATTATTATTTTTGATTTTCCTGTTTTACATTGTACTACATCACTCCATTTCTTCATATTCTGGTTTTTTTAGTAAACTGAATTGCCATAGCTGAATATAAAGGCTAAACTATATAGCAGTAGTTCATTTATTTGGCTAACTGTATCAAATGCTTTCTGTGAAGAAAGCAGCTTTCAACCTCTGGAGCAATCAATCCAGCACATCTCACCAGCACTAACTCTAAGTAGGACTTAGAAAAGTCAAATAAATCTTTGAAGATAAACTACTGAAACATGCTTAAGACAGGTATACTTCATTTTCCCAACAAAACCTATCCAGTGTAACTAGAAGCAGACTGAAGCATTTCAATCTCTGGTTTCCTACACGAAAGCATCACTCAGCTTCTTTGATATCTATCTACCAATATGGCAGAGGAGTTTCAATATTTTGTGGCTAGGAGGAATGCATTTAGAAGCAGGGATCTAAAGATACTTTGCAGCCAGTTATAACTTGGGAGGGTAGAATGACCCATACACTGTAATACTAATTTAAGTCATCATGTCCCTAGGAAGAGGTTTATTAACTTTAGGAGATTGCTTTATATATGTATGAATGAACAGTTCAAAACAAAATCATATCCACTTTGATGATACTTCAAGCTGCAAAAAGTTGAAACAGACATGTTTAGAAAGAAACCTCTCTCCTGAGAAGGCTGCGTTGTTGTGGCATTTTTGATGCCTGCTAAATACATTCACTTATATCCAAGTTCCTTACACTCCTAAAATCTGCTAATGATGGGAGCTTCTGAATGGATCCTAACAGTTGAGCATATGCTAGCTCCTTCAATTTAATCTCTCATTCTCTCATTATGCTGACTTACATGCATAACTGAGCCTGTGTATTCTTATTAGTGATAATTAACTTTTTAAGACCAGTTTTTAAGGCCAATCCATCATTCTAGCCAAGCAAGCCTCTTCCAGTGTGAAGACCATAGGCCCATCCAGTCACATGCTCTGCAGAAAGAGTTTAGTAAATACGTATGCTGAAGCAATATATTTGCAAGCAGTCACACAAGATCTACTCTGCACATGCACCTACTTCCTGATCATTGCCTATTCTATGACCAAGCCTGTAAAGTTCCTCAGAAAAACAAGAATTACAGTACTGCTAACACAAGTCCTTTAGTCTTCTATCTGCACTTCTTTTTCAGAACTGAGCACATAATAGAGATGGAGAACTGATTGTTTTGGTGATGGCTGCCCAGACCACTTGGATGCTCTCTGGGACCTGGACCTTTCTTGACACCTAAAATGACAAGATCTGCACATCCACTGACAACATCAGCTGCTAAAGGCAGGCTGCCGCTACTAGCTATTCACGCAACTTGTACCCTAATTCCAAGATGATGTAAGGGAAGAGGGCAGCTAGGATCAGATGAGAGGCTAAGTATGCCTGAACACAGCCAAAAGGCAGGCAAAACTCCTAGTTAAAAAATGCTGACAGCTATGGAGCAAATAAAGTAGGATTTCTAATACAATCTGCTGTCAGAAAACCTTGATTCTGCTAAGTCCATGAGGTATTTAAAACTATAGAGGCACACACACCCTTTATATCTCAAAGTTTTTAGGCATCCAGAATTTCATCATGCTGGTGAAAAGTGCAAATAAGAAGGAAAATACCTTCTGAACAGGGTTTTTTTTTCCCCTTACACTGTACTGAAAGATAGAAATATCTTCTGCATGTCTTTCAGCTACCACCAGTTTTCAGACAGGCAATTTCTGCATCTTTTAGAGAACACTTGAATGGGTTAACAGCAAAGACTAGCTTTATGAAACTACGCAACACTTACTTCTCCCAAGCATCCCACTACAAAGATAGTATAGGGTAAACTCAAAGGTAGTTAAATGGGATTTTCTTCTTCAGCACAGTTAAAGTAAATGCATTACACAGAAAGAATAAGTACTTGCAAAGAACAATGCGAAATTAGACAGTTAAAATGTGTGTAGAAAAATGCGTTAATATCATTACCTGTTAAATTCATCCAAATACAGGCGAAGTATCTCATATGTTGTAAGGGCAACTTCACATTTCCCTTGCTTGATGCGACTCAAGTCATCATCCTTTTTACTGCCATGTAAGACAGAGACCTTGAAGTATCCCCATGTGTCTAACTCATCCTTCCAGTTATAGAGCACTGAAAGAGGGGCTACTATGAGGAAAGTCTGAAAACCAACAGATGTTACAGCATTACTAGAAAAACTACAACATAATACTTTTGCAATAAGGAAAGTCAAAGTCTTGAGATTTATTTTACTGTTTTTACTGAACAATTTGAACTGTTCAATTTGTCACTTCAAAGTATAGCATGGAAATAATCTGAAGAGTCAACATAAATAAAAAAATAATCAGTTTACTCAGAGTATGCAAATATTACAGGAAATAATTTAATACTACAAAAAACCCAGATTATGACCTGAGTGAGTAGCACTAACAATTGCAACAAGACATGAGATACTATCATTTTGCTTTGTTACAGTATCTGTATACTATAAAGCATTTTACAAATGGAGAAAACAAAAGGATGAAGAGGATAAGCAGCTTCCCCCAACCCACCAGTCTAGTCATCACATGACTTCAAAACAGAAAGACCTGAAAAAGCTTTAAAACTTTAAGGCAGCTCATGCAACTCATTTAATATCATAGAATAATAAAATCGATAGAGGTGGGAAGGGACCTCAGGCAGATTCTAGTCCAACTTTCTGGTCAAAGCAGAGGAAACACTGAATTCAGACCAGGTCACTTAGGCCTTTCCCAACTCAGGTCAGAAGCATTCTGGCTTTTCCACATCAAGTACTTTCCCTTTACCTCTTACTCTCTGTATTTCCTCAGAAACCTGTACCCATTATTCACAGAGCTATAGCGGTATGACCCATTCTGCCAAACATTACAATTATTCCAATAAAATAAAAACAGCAATGGAAAACAGAAATTGCATGGGTCCTATGATGGGTAAAATTAAAATGATGTTTAGATTTCTTTCATTCACACAAACTTTTACATGTATCTTTATTTGTTGTAACTGCATTTGATTACCTGAATTATGAGTCAGACTTACTGCTAACATTATGACAGTCCTTCACAAAAATATGGGAGGTCACAAGAAAATTAGCAATTAATTTTCTAAATATATGCATTTGCCTTAATTATATAAATATCCTGTTAATATAGACACACATGGTTTTTGTACTTTAGAAACAATCACATGAAACTAATTTTTCTACTCACTGATACAGGTTTTGCAAAGTACTCTAGCCACAAATCTCATCCAGATATTTCCAAATGTTTTGTGTTAGTGCAGTCCAACAGTATTAGCAGATTAGACAATAACAGCTAGATAATGCACTATGACAGTCTGGAAAACTGAAGGCTTCCCTAACAGTACTAGGAAGGCCATGAAACCCCAACCTACCCAACTAGCTGAATTTTAAAAATATATATAAACCTTTAAAGCAAACAAGGAACTAATTCAAGTATTGCCTTTTACCACCAAAATCCATGAACTTGTATCACTAAAAGCTGTACCTTCTTGGGATTACACCTTGATTCTTTTTTCATTGTTCTCAGTAAAAATTCTGGCATATTATTTTCAATATCTTCACGTGTTCCTTTTTTGTGCAACACTGCAGCCAAAAACGAAATTACCTGAAGAAAGAAAACAATTCTCAATGATTATGTAAAAAAAAAAAAAAAAAACAGAACACAAACAAAAGACTGAGTTCCAATAAAAAGAAACACTTAAAACAAAGCCCAAGATGGAATTTAGTAAGGTGGTTTTGGGGAGCAATTGAGTTTTTTTGTTTGGGGTTTTTGTTTGTTTGTTTTAAATTGCCCTGTTTTTAAAATGGGAACCCCTTCCCTTGGAGAATCCTGAATTCACGATAACAGCAATTAATTGTTCTATTTTTCTCTTTCATCCTCTAAATGGAAGAGTGCCCAAAATACAGAAGAGATTATAAGCCAAGAAACACTAGAGATGATGGATGCCTTGCAATTCTCCTCTATTTTCAGGACACCTGAAGTTTACATGAAAAACCAGAAGAAAGAGGTGTGTTGGTAAAAATCTAACCTCTAGGTATACATTTTCTGTACGTTCCTTTCCTTCTAATTCCTGTTAACATCAAAACTAGTTCTTTCTGTTGTGTTTGGGCTATATTCTCATATCTGCCTCAAAGTGATCAAGGTGATTTCCCTCTGATTATGAGGACACACTTAATACACAACAGAAAGGACATACATCCCAGCATCAGCTATTCCAAGCTGCTCCCATAGTAATCCAAAACAGAAAGAAGGCACAGAGATAGCTGGCCAGAATATGCAAAACCATAAAATCCACTTGGGATAAATAGTATCCATGGGGCTAAGCAGCAGCAAGGACCAGATGCATCATCAGAGAGGTGCCCTTCTTTTGAAAACTCAACAGGCCTCCTTTACTCAGAGCAACTAGCTCCAGCTGCTTCCTTTTGTGGCTGCTACACAGCTGCTCATAGCAGCACAGAGATAAAGCTGTCAGCTAAAAATTTCCAAAAAAACCAGGACATTTCCATAGCTTTCTCCCTCTAATGATGGGGAGAAAACAGCCAGCCAAGAGTGCAGAAACCTGAGAAGCCCAAAGGTAGGTAGATGAGCAGAAGAGAGAGGAAAGCCACCACATATGGGGCTGCAAGGTGGGAAAGAGATGTGCAGAAGTAAAGAAACCAAAACATTTTTATACATAGTACTTTATATATACTAAGGCTAAGAGAAACTGCAAGTTCGCACATGCTGTTTGACTTTAATCCTTTTGATAATAAAAATAAAATTCAACTGAACATAAAATCTTCATGTGTCTTCCAGATTCTCCTTTTTTAGGAGGATTACACATCACAAATTAGTAGCAATAGCAAAGGCTGCAAAAGAGCAACTCTGATGAGAAACCTTTGGCTCTTCCAGATAAAGCTGGAAGCAACCAAGAGGCCTTGATAGGAAATGAACTTACTGCAGTCATGTTAAGCAACACTATTTACTTGCCTTCATGTCAACTTCAGCTTGAAATAAGAGCGCCATAGAGTCAGGCCAATTTAAGCAAAAATCAGGACTACAAAGAACATTAAACGCAAACATTTTCTAGAAAAGTCTTCACCTCATAAACCATCCTATAATTCAGAAACAGTAAGGTTCAGGCAACTCACAAGCATAAGACAAGTCTTTTATAGGACTAAATCAGTTACTTGTTGTAGTTTAAATATTCTTTCATACATACTAATATTTTCTAAAGAAGTGAAAACCTCTTTCACTTCATATCCATTGAACTGCCTTACCCATACTGAACTTGAGCATAAATACTGTGTTTTATAAAAACCCCACAAGATATTCCTCAAAACCTCTACCCTTCTGTGAACTTGATGCTGTGATGAAAAGAAATAAACATCAGATGTGAATTCCACACAGGAACACACTGTAACTGTATGACAAACATGACTAGGTCACTAGAATCAACTCTTGAGATTCAAAAGCTACAAGAAATGCAAGCAAGACAGCTCAATTCCACCACCACCACCCCCCAAGTTTACTACTATCTCATACAGATTATTTTTACAATACAAAGTCAGGTTGTTTGCAGTTCTGAGTAGAAACAAACTTCCATAACTACAGTGTTCTTAAACTTCCAGGGCCAAGAAACACAGCCAAGCATAGGCAAAACACTTCAGTTCTAATAAACATCTGTTTACAGATCAGCAGTGGCTATACAATCCATGATATCCTTTAAACCCTCTATCCAGAGAGAGGTTTTGGCAATTTAGTTTACTCATTCCACTTGCCAAGTTTGCTACAGAACAATACTTCTTTGCACTGAAGGGTGTCTGTCAACATTCTCCTAAATGGAAGGGCAATAGATGCTACAGCCAGTATTTTGCAGTGAAGGAATGAGCTTGCATTTGACATGTGAAGGGAGAAAGGAGAGGGGGACAAACACCAGCCACTATAGGATTCAAGCTGCTAACTTGAAATGAGACAGATGGAAGAGCATTTTCAAACATAAAACCACTCTAATTTAGTAAAATAAATACATCATTTGGGCCACACTGATTCAAAGCATAATGGAAAAATCCAGCTATACTTTGTCCTTTCATCAACTCAAGCTGTATTTCCAAAAGAGTGATACAAATAACGTGGAATATCTAAGCACTTTTTCCAGAGAAGGGAGTAAATGTGTCTGCTCCTTCTTCCCAGTACAGTCAATTATTTGTTTTCAGTAAAGAAGAAAGACACTTAAAGAGCTACAGTCGTATAAGGGTTGCAAGTACTTTTAGCATACTCCAATGCAAATTACTTTCATGATGCACAGGTAGCATTTCTCAAAGCAAATTAAACATAAAATGAATACTAACATTTTAACTACTGTAATCACCTATGCTTACACTAAAAGGGGCCACACCTCAGTTTTGTGGCCTGTCAGGAGTGAATCTTAAATCAGCAAGGACTCCTGGCTGTAAGTGCTGTCCTGGATGGCTGCATCCTGCCTCCTCCAGCTCCACAATAGCAAAGGGAGGTTAAGCTCCACAAGGTGGCTTTTCTTAAAAAAGTTACTTTTAATAAAGATTTACAACTTACAGAAAACAAAGTCAAAAAAATTATCTATTGTCTCACTGTAACAATCAAAAAGATACCTGTATTGTCTTTCCAAGACCCATATCATCTCCAAGAATACACCCCCTTTTATTAGCATAGTGTCCATACAGAAATTGGACTCCTTCCCTTTGATAATCACGCAGGTATCTGTTAATTGTATACGGGATAAAATCACCATTGTCAGATAATTTAAAAGTAACTGCAGGAGACAGAAGGTTTCGGTCAGGAAAATAAGGCTTTTCCAGATCTCCATCATCACATATTAAGCTTTTTGAGGGTCCTCTACTGGCTTTGACTCTACAAAGTTTACTTATTAGTATTTTCCTTTCTTCAGACTCCAAGAATGACACGACAGCAAATGATTTTCCATTCTTGTCCTTTTCAATAGAGGATATTGTTCCTTCATGAAGTTTCCCATTTTCAAGATAAGGAGCAAGGCATTTTTCCCCAATCTGCCAATTACCTATTAAAAAAAACAACACAAAAGCACAAACACACAATGATAAACTGGCCAGATGTACAAAGTATTTTATTTTGTCACACTAACAAAAATTGAGTACAAATTTATTTGACAAAATGCATACAATCCAAGATTAAAGATGTTATTTAAGTTAGCACTAGAATCAGGATGCCAGTTACTGTTTAGAACCAAATCCTGAGCTAGACATGAAATTATAGTTTGCTGAAACACTGCTATTCTATAAGTATCTAAAAGTCTATATGAAAAAATGTGATGTAAAAGCCAAATTCTGATACATTGTTACACAGTGGCTTCACACAGGTAAACACTAATATGCTGATGCCTGCAGGTTCAGTGTCCAGTTAACAGACCATGTGACCTCATCAAAAAGGCCTTCTCTATTAGACACACTTCTGATCTACCTGAATTTAGCACCGCAGTGTTTGTAAATTGTTTAACTATAATCACACATGAAAACATCACCTTTCTCCTAACAAAGTCTGGAGCAGGTTAAAAAATAACAACACAACAAAAAACCCAAAACCAAAAAACCTACACCTTGTTTAGAAACAACAAAAGTGTATGTACTTTAGGAACACATAGTAGCGCTATCATTTGCATGTATTGTTCATAAAAGTGGCTTACTACTCAGTAAACTGCTTGCACAAGCTGTCAAGTCTGGAACTTAAAATCCATCCCTCTGTGTGGTCTCACTATGGCCTTAATACAGTATATTGAATATTAACAGAGATGACTGACTGCTTCATTGTCAGCTCATTTTTACATTTCATGCATAAAGATTATTTTCAAATGGTATGAATGCTGCTACAGAGAAAGAGAAACTTAAGAACAGCAGTGTATCAAAGTCCAAAGAATCCACATTGTATTGACAACGAAAAACCCAACAAAATACCTCTATCAAAAAAAGCAAGGCCTTCACCTTCATAGTAAAAAGAGAAAGACCTCATAGGTAACTGCTGCACCAAAGTTTTCCAAATCTGAACTGAGGAAATGTTGTCTTTTTGAGTTTGTGGAAATAATTCCCAACTTTCCCCTGCTAAGCTGTCCCAAAACAAAGAAAGGGACACAAGATTAATTTTGGAACTTTCATTGTTTCTTGTCTATTTGTTGGAGTAAGTTCTGCTACTTCTGAGAAAGTCATTATCGGTAGCAGTGAGAGTCACCTAAGGTTTTTATGGTAAGGAGCAAATCAAAGAGAATCTTGCATCAGAGCAAGTATTCATACTTCATACCTATAATCAGTGGTAGTACACCTTTCAGGGCATATCAATCCAGTTACTTTTCAGAAGTAAGGAAAAAAAGAAAGAAAAAAAATTAAAAAAAGAGGAAGCCCCAAAGGCAAGGAACTCCACCTTCCTCCATTTTTATATCTCAGTGCAAAGAACTCACAGAAAATATCAGTTCTGCTGGCCAACTCCTGAGCTCCTGGAAGCGTATGCTCACAGGATTATTCTCACAATATATTAGTTAGATCAGTGATAATTATACATAATTTAAAAAAAAAAATTATTTATATACACTAGAAGAAAACAAAGACATCCATGCAGCCCACTATTCTACAGCAGCAGTGGCCATAAGATGATAACAAAGGAACAATAAAAATAGCACAAGCACACAGAATACTGCTCTTTTAAGATTTTTCAGCCTTAAAGTATTTTTTAGCTACAGAGATTTCTGGCCCAAGTGTGGTTTGTCCGTTTAGCAAACCCTAGTGGACTCCTCTCTTTCAAGTATCTCCATTCCCTTCAACAACAGAAGCAGATTTCTTCCCATTTGGTGTCTCCTATCAATTTTGCAGGTCTACTCTCTAATACCTACCAACGTTTTGCCTGCTATGAACTTGGTTCCCACAACCAAAGATGATGGTGGATTAATTCTTAAACTAACAAGATCATAAACCACCACCTCTCTGCTAGACTCACAATTTTGCAGATATCTTTCACAATACCTCCCATCATCCTTACTTGGTAAGTTCAGCCCCACACCCTGTGACCTGTACATAAGCTGCTCCATACCTTTGGCCATTCCTGCTCATCTTCTGAGAGAACTGAAGCTCAAAAGTATTTTTCTGAGGAAAAGGGTGAAATACAGATGGTATATTCAACAAACCATACATAACTATCTTTAAGGTATTTGTACCATCTCTCACACATGCTCAAATCGATGCAAAAAAATGTGCACATGAACTTCTCCCAGCAGCACGTAAGTCTTTGAGTGATTTCTCATAAATAAGACTGAAAAAATGAAACCAGCTATATAGAGCACAGTTAAATATGCAAAACAAAGCTTAAAATAAGACAGCATTTCCGTAATTACTTCCTTTTACAGTAATACCTGAAGTGACACGCAACACTAGGTTAAAGACTCTCAAGTTAAAACAATGCTTTAAGAGGACGATGCCTTTGTTTTAAACTAAGCATTTACTTGAAGTTTAGTAAGTTGCATATGACCTGTCAGAATTAGAGTTCCAGGTGCAAAGTGGAAAAAATCACATGGAGTAACAGTTTCAGCATTACCAAACTCCAAACCTGGTGAGAAACAGGGAACAGAATGACAGAAAGGGAACAAAGAGAAATGCAGTGGTATTAAGGACACCATTGCTACAAATCCCTAGAAAATAACATTGCACAAGTCAAAGCAAGAATTGCTACTTTAAGGAGCCTGATTCACTAACTTCTTGGTTGTTGAACCAGAACTATAAATTATGTAGGATACTATCTTCAAAAATTAGAAAGTTATCCAATATGGCTTCCTAGCATGTATATTTGCCACCAGTGAAGCAAGCTGGTATTTAAGATGCCTGCCTGTACTTACCCCTTTTACCACAGTTGAAGAAAGCATGCCATTATATACATGTTGACTGTATTTAATCATGCTGTTAATGACCTAATGTCACACTGTAGCCCCTTTTGACAACTACTGCTGTATAAAAAACACAACCAAAGCAACAAACTATCATGAATGGTTTGTTAACTACTGGGGTTTGACTACTTAATGTTGAGCGCAAAGAATTTTTACACTCCAATAAATGACTGTAAAAGCAAAATTCAAGGGTACTATAAAGTTAAAGCATTGCCCTTCTTAAATTATAAAGCTTAACTACAGTCGGTAAGCAAAAAAGGGCTAAAAAGACCCAAAATGTTCTCTTCCAAAAGACGTCAAAGCAGAATGTTTTGAGTTCACTCAACCACACATTTCCACTTGCCACAAGTTAATAAATTCCAAATGTACGCTTCTGACAAACATGAAGCGATTTAAAAGGAGTCTTCGCTCTTCCTATTTCTAAAGCACGCCCCACTGCACTCCTCGCGTTCAAACGCCTCAGTTGTGCTACCAGGCCAGGCCAAGCCTCGCAGTGCGCCGGCCAGCCGCCCCTACGGGCCTGCCCGCAAGGGGCCGGCCAGCCGCTCCCCGGCCCCGCCACCCCACCCCCCACCTGGGCCGGCCAGCCCCACCCCCACGGGCGCGCTTCGCGTGGCGAAGGTGCGGAAGCGCCCGCCGTGGGTCACCGAGCACCTGTAGTTTCCACACCTGCTCTCACATTCCGCCTGAGCAAACGTGAATATGCGTCTGAACATTGCTCTGGAAAGACACACGGAAGAGCCTTACCTGGGACATCATCACACATTTTAACTCTGTGCAAAGACCAGCAGAGCCCGTGGGGCGGCGGCACCGGGGACAGGTGGGGGCCAGCCGCCAGCTGGGCGGCCGCTCCAGGGGCCTGCCGCCCCGGGAGGGGGCCGCGGGTCGTACTAGCCACCAGGCCCCATGGCTGGACGCCGCACGCTGCCCCCGGGCGAGTCACTGGAGGGCAGGGGCTGAAGTAACCCGGGGGGGCCAAGCAGTCGCCCGGCGGGCACCTCGCAGCGCGGCAGGGAGAGAAAGCGCCGCGCCCCACCACCGGCCCCCACAACGGGCGGGCAACCTCACCGGCCCGGCCCACTCCCGCTCCAACCGTTCCGCGGGTGCGCGCAGAAGCCGCGCCTGGGAACGAGGCGAGCGGCCCCTCCGCTCGTCACCCCGGCCCCGCCGCGGCAGGTCGGGCCACAGCTGGTCGGGGGTGGGGGGGGGAGGGCAGGTATCGCGAGCAGAGCGGCGCGGCGGGACTTCCCTCTTAAAGGAGCCGGCGGCAACACGAAGGCGAGCGGGCCGTACCGCGGGGCTTGCCGGGAGCGGGGCCCAGCGGCGGGTATGTGCCAGGGACGGGGGGGGGCGGGTGTTCTTCGTCTGGCGCCCCGGCAGCCGTGACAGCTTCTCAGCCGGCCGGCGACGGCGGGGTTGCGGCTTGGAGGCCGTGGACGCTGGTGGGGCGAGTCCCCGGGAGAGCCCAGCGCCGGGCCCTGCGCTGGTCGGCCGTCGGCTGCGGGGCCGCATGCGGCGGTGGGGCGCGGTGCGTGGGGGTGCGTGGTGCAGGCCCGCGGCGGTGGGAATGCGGCCTTGCCCCGAGTGTGGCCCCTGAGCGGCTCGTAACAACCGCGGCTGGAGTGACTGGGCGTCTCGACCCATACTACCTGCACTGTAACTGAGTTTCCTCCTAGTGCAGCCCCTGTTTGTAGAAAAATCTGGAAAGGGGAGGGGGTCGGAATCTGTAGTTCTTCTCTACGAAGAAATGGCAGAGGTGCGGCAGCCGGGTGCGGAGGAGCAGCCGGTGCAGGGGAAGGCGGCGTGGGTGTGCTGGCAGAGCACGGTGGGGGGCCGTGGGCCGTGGTAGGGTGGTGGGAGCGTGCAGCAAGACCCAGCCCTTGGAAAGGCTGCAGTGAGAGAGGCCTAGTGTCCACAACGGTTCCACCTCCTTCCGTTTTCAGAAGAGCCTGCCGGGATGCAGTAACACTTTGAAAATGCTCGGTAATGACCATCTTGGTCTTGCTGAAAAAATTCAGCCTCACCAAGGAATCTATCCAGCTGGCCTCATAGCTCAGTGGCAATTTAACAGAGTGTTACACAAAGGGCATGACTTCCCAGATCCGTGCAATTACTTTGACGGAATGCTTTCACATGAATTTAATAGCACAATAATAAGTAGTTTCACTTAAAAAAGTTAAGTGTATGTGTGTACATATTGTGCAAAATTATTTTTAAAGCTACTTTGTTTAATTTTTTTAATGTGGATGGCATCAGTCTGGGATGAATCTGTCATTGTTTCTAATTATCTTGAAACGTGAATCATTTTAACGACATGTTAGGGAGGGATTACGCATTTGAGAAAAGAAAACCAGCATCCTTTTGTCATATGCAGTAAAATTGCATACAATGAAGATGAGTAGTCAGACCAGCTAATGAAAAATCCTACAGTATTTTCAGGGGCAAGGCAATATGTGGGTCTCCATGCTCTTTCTGCATGCAGCTACCTGCCAGATCTAGGAGTAATGAAGAGTTGCGCAACCTGGAGCAGCATTAAGTTGCTTCTTTAAGTTGCCTGTTATTAGCCAGAATTTTGTTCTAACAGAAGTTAATGAAAGATGGATGGTGTTTGATCAGCCAATTACATTAGACTAATGGGAAAATAGCAGGCATGAAAGCACCAGTACGGTTGCTGCAACAACAAACTACATGAATGTCAGGCACCATATATGTTGGAGGAAGTTGTTAAAAAATAAAACATATGCTGTGTTGCATTTCATTCTTACCAAGATATTTGTGCATAATAAGGACTCTTGTGCAGAGTGCAGCTGTTGTTTTACAGTCACAAATACAATGTTATGACTTCACAACAGAAGAAAATAAGAAACAGATTAAACTCTTGCTTAAACACTTTAATTTTTCTAATAAACAGGTAGTAAAATTCTGCCTACACTCCAAGGATCCCATTGTTCTTTTACATCAGTTATAAGACCTCAGTGGCTTAGCTGGAAACAGAACTGCATCTGAAAATCTCAGTGAAATCTCTAGGATGAGTCTCCGTTACAGTTAGGTACAGTCTGGAAACCCTTCCCTTCAAGAGGGAGAACAAAGGGAGGAAGGAACACACTCTTACCAGAAACAGTTGGTTAGCTTTATTTCAATGGGTAGTTTTCCTCTTGCCATTAAAATTCCTTTCACAAATTACAAGCAATTTCTGTATCTTTATTCCACTTTGGAGGGGAAAAAAAAAAAAAAAAAAAAGCTAGAAAACAATCTGGCCCAGTTAGATTAGGACTTCTTTCATGCAGTACCCTTAAAGGACCAAGCCTGTAATTAAAATATTTTCAGAGGCCAGAGAATTGTTTAGCTCTGTTGTGTATCTATAAAAGTTATTGGAACATAAAAGTCCTTTCAGAAATTTTTCTAGCACAAGTTACTTGCTAGAATATCAAAAATGTCTCACGCTGTATTTCTTCAGGGAAATATTTTGAAAAGGATTTAATTCTGAAAAGCTCTTGCCATTACTGGAAAGTGTAATATATCAAAATTCTATATGAAAATTTGAACTCTGCTCGTATTTGACTTGGTTTAGATTTCCTAGGAGAAGTGTTAGGCTCTGGTAACAACCAGGCTAATGGGGATAAGCATTTTTAAAATAGGTGCTGTATGGCTGAAGGTGTTTCACATGTAACATTGTGGCCTTCCTGTTCACTCTTCTTTGACAGAGAGAGGAGATAGGTTAACTGATGTGCATCTAAAAAGAGCAGCTTGGTTATATTTACAGCATCTTCCACGTCAGTGTCTGGAAACAAAGCAAGCTAGTGATTCTCACATGCGCTCAGCATTTGCAAGTCTAACTGAAACCCACAGAAGGCACAGGTTTCTAGAATTTTTGAAAATATGTCAGTCGGTTAATTCCATACTAGAATGAGTAAGAGGTGGTTCAGTTCACTGGTATTCATTAACCAGGGCAGCATTAAAAGTGCTACAAAGAGGAACTTTGTAATGTGATACACACTGAATTAATGTTTTGGAAGGCCTTTCGTCTCTCCAGCAGTTCATTTGCCGTGGTATTTTACACATTACCCATTAATGGTATTCAAGAAGATATCAGTTCTTCATGGAAATGAGCCTGACTCTGTCCCTGAAGTGTCTGTACACTGATGCACACCCACAGGGAACAAAGAAGAGGCATTAGAATGCTTGTGTGCAGCTGCAGGGCTTATAGTCTCTTTGGGATCAAAGAGATTTGGAGGGATAGCTCACATGACTGAGTGCTGCTGTGGGCAGGTACGGGCTGTTTAAGGACAGGCCAGGACAGTGGGGAGCAGAATTGGCCCTTATGTGAGAGAGCAGCAGGGATACAGGGAGCTCTGCCTGGTTTGTAGTGACTGTGAGATGGTGGAGTGCAGGATCTTGAGAGAAGGGAACAAGGCAAAAAGCAGAATTGTAACCCAGGCCTTCAAGAGTTCAGACTCATGCCTGACCAATCCATTAGCCTTCTACAATGAAATGACTGGCTTGTGGACTAGGGGAAAGCAGTGTATGTTGTTTATCTTGACTTTAGCAAGGCTTTTACCACTTTATGCCATAACATCCTCTATATACAGGCTTATGAAGTATGGACTAAATAAATGGGCAGTGAGGTGGACTGAAAACTGGGTGAACTGGTGGGCTTAAAGGATTGTTAGCAGCACAAAGTCCAGCTGCATTCCCATTACTACTGTTATACTCTGTGGTCTGTACTGGCCATTTCATTAATGACTTGGGTGATGGGACAGAGTGCATACTCAGCAAGTTTTCAGATGATACACAATTGGGAGGACTGGTTGACAGAACAGATGCATGTGCTGCCATCCAAGAGGGACTACGACAGGCCGTTAGAAATGCACTGGGAGTGGAATAACACTGGGCAGCAGTATAGGCTGGAGATCAACTAGTTGGAAAGCAACTTTGCACAAAAAGACTTGTGGGTCCTAGTGGACAGCAAGTTGACCATGAGCCAGTGGTGCACCCCTGCAGCACAGAAGGCCAACAGCATCTTGGGCTATGCTGAGAAGAGCACTGCCCAGCAGATTAGGGGAGGAAATCCTTCCCCTCTGCTCAGCCCAGGTGAGACCACATCTGAAGTGCTGTGTCCAGTTCTTGGCTCCCCACAACAAGAAAGACATGAACGTATTGGAGAAAGTCCAAGGCCATGAAGATTAAGAGATTGGAGCATCTGACCATACCAGACAAGGCTAAGAGCTGGGATTGTGTCGCCTCAAGAAGAGAAATCTCAGGGGGTATCTTGTCAGTGTGCACAAATACTTAATGGGAGGGTATGAAGAGGATGGAGAAATACTTTTCTCAATGGTGCCCAAGGCAAGAGGCATTGCGTGCAAATTGCAACAGGAAATTCAATTTAGGGATAAGGAAAAGCTCTTCAGCTGTGAGGGTGGCTGAACACTGCCACAGTTTGCTCAGAGAGGTTATGGAATCCCTATCCTTGGAGAATCTCAAAACTCAGCTGGACGTAGGCCTGAGCAACCTGCTCTAGGTGACCCTACTTTGAGCATGGAAGGTTGGACTAGGTGTTCTTTAGCCTTCCAGTCTCAAGCATTCTTTGACTCTTTGAAGTCTGTAGGATAAACTGAGTTCTGGCTAATTGCTTATGCTGTCTATTAGTTTAAGAGCTGTAGATACCAGGCAGATTGCTTAGGCAGAATCCAGTTTGTACTGTAGCCCAGTGCCAAGAGACGTGGTACCCATTCTTACCTAGCTATATGCATACTTCGAGTTTCATCTCCAGTTATTCTTAATGACTCATAAGATCTTCAAGTCATTCTTTTCTTTTGTATCCTCAATTGTAAAATAAAAGCCTGAAAATGCTAGTTGAGGAAGTCTGGAAATGCTGCAAAACAATTAACATGTGCACAACACATAAAAAATAGATAACACCTTGAGAGTTTAATTCAATAAATCAGGTACCCCTTGTATTGTTAACCCCTTCTCTCTCAAAAAGATCCTGGCCAGTCCTAAATCTTAGTAACTCTTAGAAGCCAGGGTAGTAATAATTCTTATAAGCTGCTGCAAAATTGTCCTTTAAAGGTTGTCTGCTAGATGATGTGTTACTCAGCCTGAATAAACCTGAGACTGATTCCACAAGTGTTATGAAGTATTGATTCATTTCCTTCGAGTGTCTGTTTAAAGGGTGGCTTGAGAAAAATGCAGAGTTTTGTCCTTAAATAAATATTGTATATAAATAGATCATGTCAGCAACACTCAGATTTCATGATTGCTTGGAGTGGGAACTGTATAATGAGACTTGTCAGCTCCACTGGATTTGTAGCAGGTAGTTGTGTAGAGCAGTTTTGAATGTTTCAGGAAAGAATGTGAACATTCAAAAGGCTTGTGGACCAAATCAGCATAATTGTTCTTCAGAGGATCCTTTATTTTGTGTTGCACATTTCACTTTATGAATAAAAATTATTTCAGAAATGGAACAGAGCTAGCTTTCCCTTAGGAGCAGTAGTCATAGAAATGGTTTATGGAGATTACAGCTGAGTTTAGTTCCCGTAATCCCTTTTTTCCTTGAGGAAAAAAATAAAAAGTATTTGCTTCCTCAGGTTTGATTTAACTTATTTCAGTTTTGATTGACAGCAAAGCATGAAGGGAAAGACTTAAAAGTAGTGCACACACAGAGAATGAAAAAGACTAAAATTGAAAGGAGGTTTTTAGGGTTTTTTTTTTTTTGGGGGGGGGGGGGGGAAACATGGCAAGCAGTCCTCAAGAGATAAAAAGGCCATCATTTAAAACCTAAGCAGATGAGATGCAACTGTGGTCTTGTGTGGGAGGCTGGAACATGCAGCTTTCACAACTAAACCCACAAAACCTGGAATACACAACCCATGAAAACAGCCATCTGACTTAGTCATCAAGTCAAACTTAGCCAAAGCATCTCTAATCAAAGGAAACTGTAGGGTCATCTTGGAAGTCTGATGCCAGCTGTGAACTGCTAGGCTGCTATGATGATCCAAAAAGAAAGAAAAATGCTATGTAGTTATCCTTTTAAAGATAAAACTTTTTTTTTCCTTTCTGACCTGTTTTAAGCAATTTACCTCATTAATTGTGTGAGCCAATACCTTTGAGGAAACATGCAGAGGCATACACACATATACGCAAAAGAAAGCACATTAAGAAGGAACTCTGAAGCTCCATTAAAATATATGACTCCTGTTTAAGCAAAAAAATCCTATTCCAATGCTGTGAGTAGAATGCAGCACGTTATACAAGTAATTTCCTGTATTTCTTCTTTGTGCTGTATATACAACACATCTAGCAAAACAGGGTAGTTTGATGAAGTGGCAGTTTTTAGGAGAATATTATAGCTGTGTACAAATATGTTAAAGATGTGAACTGGAGCTACACAAGCTGAACTGGGGGCTTGTCAAACAATTCACCAGTCAGTTTCCCTAAAGCATGTAAGAATGCTGTGTGTTTATATGGAAGGCAGGGGTATTTTTGCTCCTGGGGGTTGTTTCCCTAACTCTGAAGTCAGTTAACCTCTTTTACCAGGATGATCAGACTGCTGTCGATGCCAGAAACCACAAATGTCTGGAACCAGTATGTCAGAGATTATTTCTGCTGAATCAGCTCTCAATGTGACAAATGTATTAAACCAGTAACCCAAGCACAGAGACATTTCATAACACAATGGGAACCACACTGCAAAGTATATCTTTGATTTAGACAAATTCTGAGCCCCTGTCCAATGTTCACTGTTAACATAAAAAAAAAAAATCTGAAACTTTTTGTGACACTGGCAATAGATTATAATACCAGAACTACTGTCAGACTTATTCAAGTCTTTGCTTTTAAATAATATTCAAGATAAAATTAAAATAGGAGAAATACCACAATATGATTTCTAAAGCATCAAAGGAATTATTAAGCCAGTTATATTAACAGTTAATTTAATTTAGAGGAATCATCAGAAGTGCATTATATATTAAGAAGAAAATTGCTGTGCATGCCTTTTATTGGATTAATGTAACTTTAAATTGTTGTCCAGTATCTGATCACTGTAATGGGTAAGATCTCTGTTGGGTTTATTCAAAACGATCTATTGGTTTGTACACATACATGTACCTGCATATGCTGTGACATTGGCCTGCAAACAAATTGAAACTCAGTCCTAGTTTGTAATTAGGGCTGTCCAAATGCACGTATCAACAATTAGAACCTAATAAAACCTCAAAATAGCAAATCTGATTCATATGTCATAATAGCTAAGTCTTACTGTCCAAATCAAACATACATAGCTTCTTCGTCTGTAAGCAAATTCTCAGTTACATCGAACTGCACTGTTCTCTTTTTTTCTGATTCACCTTATCCAGTAAATTCTCAGTTGATACCACATTTTTTTCAAGATGTAGGATATAGAATAAGGTACTTATAAACCACAGAAATAAAGACTATAACTTACAGAAGGTATCACTGTTAAAAACATAACCTGTTTTTACTATTTTAATTCAGCTCAAAGACAGGTAGTAGGCTTCCTTATTAAAAAATCCTTGAAAGCAAAAAAAACCCCCAAATAATCAGTCTTACTCTGGTATAGGATCCCAACCTTAATGTTTTTTTCTTAATTTAAACAGAACAGGTTTCTTTTTTTTCTTTTTTTTTTTTTGGTAATACTTATTGTTAAAATAGTTTTAAAATTCTATTTTTGCTAGTGCTTTTTAAGGAACAGACCAGGGCCAAAGAAGAGCATTTATTGGAGTCTGGAAGAATAAAAATACTTTTGTTTCTGAGGATGACTGCTTGCTGACTTTAAGTAGACTTGTAATCAAATTAGTTGCACTGCCACAGGGCAGCACTGAGAATGGACCAATTTTCTTCAGCACGGTGTTCTTTCATGCTGACTGCTTCACTTTCCCCACTGAAACTTAAGAAGATTCATGCTTGAAGTACAGTAAGTGAATAAAGTGAAAAGAAAAAAAAAAAAGCCAGAGAGAAAGACAAAAATATACAGCATTCAATTGCTTGTGCTTTCTGTACAGGCCTACCACAGTCTTCTGACAACATTCAAGATTACTGGCAGTCCCAGTCCAGAATTTACCAGCCCCTTTCCAAATTCAGCTGTCTCTTCTGGTCAGTCCTAGGGGCTGATTCTCTCCATGTGGGTCTTTGGTTGCAAGTATAAGACACAAGTGACTGACTCCCTAGGCCAATTGTCAAGTGTAGTCCACTGACTTTCACAAAAACAAAACCAAACCAAACCGCCAAACCAGACATACTGAAAATCCAAACATACAGTCATAGGGATAATTAAAAGGTTAAAAATAGCAGGAAAAAAAATGTTCACAAGAGTATTCTTATCACAGCCAGTTGCTCATATTGCATGTCTTTTTTTTTTTTTTATCTTGAAGAGATTAACCCAGCTCTGTATGTGTAGGTAGGAGGGAATAATTCTGTGTTAAGACAGATATGCTGTTATTATGACTTCACTGATGTTTATCATTTAACTACTACAACTACTGGAGCCATAAAAGTAAATGGAGTGGCAGCAACCATGATAGAAAATGAGGCAGATGAGAGATCTTCTAAGCCCAGTTGTTGAGGTTCTGTCTTCTGTGTGGTATGCATAATGCTTGAATTCATCCGCATTCATGTAGTGTTTTCTTGGAATACTTTAGGCAAAATATAGGAAGATTGAAAAATCTAAATTAGTAGGTAGCTGTATTCATTTATACTTGTGTGCGTATATGAAGTTAATATAGCTAGTAGAAAGTAGCACAAGCAAGTCAGTTTTCTACAGAATCTGGGGTGTTCATTTACAACAGAGTATTTGTACAGATATCAGAAGAAAAAAAAAAAGCTTAAACTTTTGCTTAATGCACATTTTCTTACCAGTACCATCCTTTCACAACAGAGAGGGTAAAACAAATTCTTTTAGCTTTAGTGGACTTAAGGTTTAGCTTAAATGATTTTCTAAAACATAGTGAGATTAGTCAGTACTTAATGCTAGGACAAATGAGAGCCTGGGTTATTATGTCATCTCAGAAAGACCACAGAATGCAGAGAGAAAAGCCGCATAATCTAGATTTCTTAAAAAAAACTCCAATCAGTGAAGGCTACTATTAAATCTTGTGAGGTAATAGGTTGTTTTGACAATGCCATTATCCAGATTCATGGATGTATCTTTCAGCTTCAGTCAAGATCTAATTCTTCTCAGTCTCCAGAGGTTCAAGGACTAGTGATTGCTGGAATCCTCCATGGATTATTCCTGATCCTCAAGGACATAGGAGCAATTCCAAATTAACTTCCAAAGACATTTATGTAAACTGTGTATCCCACCTTGAAAAGAGTAATACACTACATTCACATATAAACAGAACCTTTAAATACGCAACAGATGTTCCATTTTTTTAAAAGCTCTTGAATTCATTGACAGGCCTTTGGCTAAACTGATAAATTAATTTGTTCAGGGCAGATTTCATAAATCCTCTAATAATTCTTACCCTTACACATCTTGACTTGATTTCTGAGATCTACAGCATGTGTTTTAAATGTTTTAACCTTTACTACTTTAATCAGGTAACATTTATTTCAGGGCTGGATGATGATCGGTCATAGAAAGATATAGCTGACTGGGAAATAAAATCCAATTTGTCAGTTAAACAAACCTCCACATCTCAAACAAGAAGAAATCAGTCTGTATTACTGGATCCCTGAAATGCTTAGTGGTTTTGATGTCACTCTCCCTTTAAGGAATATATGGTGCTGGACTGCTAAATATTGCTGGATGCACTGCTGCCATGCAGAAACCACAGTTACAATGCTTATGTATAACCAGTTTCTTTGGGTCCTTTGAATGTAAACCTTTACCTCTATATTGAGACTTATTTCTGTCGTTTTAAGCTATTTTTCTTTAATACTTAGAGGCTAGATACCAATTTAAACAGCAATGAAATCAGTCTGAAAAACAAATTTTGTCTAAGCTCTATGCTTTGGAGAAGTCTTCAACTTTGTTATTGCCTCTGATGTAAAGTACTAAATAATATCAAATAATTTAAGGGTTTTTTTATTGACAGATGTGTATGATAGAGTGCAGCAAAATACCCAGGTAAAACTGCATTAGAAAGACTTCTGTCCTCAATTGCTAGACAACTGATATGCCAGCCACTCACTCAATAAACTTTCAGATATTTTCTTACTATAATGGGACATCCAGAAGTCTACAGTCTCTAAGATATGATAAAAATATATTACATTTATAATGTTTTTGTTTCTGATGAAAACCATAAACAAAGCAAACAGCCATTTTTTCCATGACATTTGCTTATAAATCTAGGTTTAGCTAGATGTAGAGGTCTAAGTACATCAGTGCTGACTATATTTTACTAGCTCCCATCTATATGAATCCACAGAATTGTGAGTTTTACAGCCTAATTTGAGACACTGGCATCCATTCTATAGTGCCCGATGCTTTTTTGCTCTAATATGTTTGTAAGTGAACTCTGCTACATCAAGTAGAACGATCAACTTGTGAAAGTATTACAGGATTAGACAGTACATAACAAAACCAGATCTGCCCATCTGAATTCAGCCTTCAAAAATAAACTGAATTCTAGTTAAAATCCATCTAGGTGGATTGCATTTATTTGAATTCAGGTAAGGTTTCTTAATCTGGGCCAGTTATGTATGTATGTTTTTTATATCTCTAATGTTCGTTATGAACATCCATGAAACGAAACTGCATTTCACAAGTGAAAAAATAGTTGAAAAATGAAAATTCTGTCTACCTTCTTTTCTTTATTCATCTTCCAAGCTATTCTGGAAACAGGAGACTTAACAAAGCTTATTTGTTATCCTTTGTATTTTCACCAGGTTCTTTTTTGCCAGTTCCTCAGTAGTCTGTAATAATCTCAGCTATCAGCTGAGTAGCTAACTAGAAGAAGCCAAGTAAAATGTGTATTTGTTGCCTCCCATCTGCCTTGCCTTTGGCAATGCCACTAGAATTGACCTTTCTACCCATATGACAATTTCTATTAAATTTTAGAAATGTAATTATAACAGATTTTTTAGGAGATGGATAAACCGTTTTTAGAGATTTATAAAATCTGTATGGACAAAATGCTGAGCTTCTAACTTGAAATTAGTCTTCTAGCTTGAAATCAGGTTTTATCTTGAAATTCTTCAAGCTTCTAACTTGAAATTCTAACTTGAAATTAGTCCTGCTTTCAGCAAGAAGTTGGTTATATGATCACCCAAACCCTCTTCTGACTAGCTTTGTCAGAGATATGGCTATTGTGTCTCCCTTTAGTTGAAATTGGTCCAAAGATCTGGGGATTACTAGAGGAGACTAGTAGATTATATAATCATCTGTGCTTTGTGAAGTCATGGGGAAGATTACAATACATACGGAGCAATATCCAAGAACAGATCTGTAATGCAGAGTGCACATAGCTGAATATTAGTTCATCCTGTGAATCTCCATGCAGCTGACACTGGAACAACCAGAATTCATTGTTATTAGAAGTCCTTTAAAGGTTATGATCTGGAAAAGTCAGTCAAAATCTTCTAGTGTACAATTTGTTTCATACATCATATTTGGCACTCTGTTCCCACTTCATAAATGTTGAGGAATTATTATTCCTGAGAAATGAGGTACTTTCATCTTACTCACTAGACAGGATTTCCTGCAGGGTAAATCTTAATTACAATATTCTCAGGGATCAGGACTGATGCTAATGTGCTATCGTATTGCAGCAAGAAAGCAAACAGATCTCGTACCTTTGAGTTGCTCACCAGAAACAAACCTAGCCACTGGGGAAAATGCTAGAGGAATTTTCAAATTGTTGTCAGACTTTGTAGCTTACAAATGCCAAACTGCAGTATATTATAGAAACAACTATGTGATTACCTAGTTCTCCACTTTGCTGTATTAACCAAGTCTGGAACATACTAGTGCAAAATAAGTGACAGGATAAATCTGTATCTGGAAAGCAAATATACCACAAACTGCATTAAGCTGCCAGTTAATTTTCTTCAAATATTTTACTTAATAGTAACAGTACCTTCCATCACAGCATCTCTGATACCTAATCAGTAACATATAGCAGCAAATACTGACAGCAACAAAGTGTTTCACAGCTAAGCAATCAAATATGAGGAGGCTGAGTGACAGAGTTGCCCCAGAAAACAAAGAATCCTTACAGTAGCCAGGAATAAAGTGTTGCTTGAATCTCTAGCTTCTCATTTCTAAACTCCAGGTTTGCACTAATAAATTCACATTCTAAGATCAACTTTTACTGATTGTATGGTGTTTTCAACTAAAAAATTGAGTTTCATGCAGAAATCAAAGTACCCTAAACTCAGCTGCAAGCTTAGCTGCAGGGATACAAAATACACAAATCTGCAGTGAAACAGCATTGTTCCTGCCAAGAAAATAATCTTATATAAACACAGAAGTAATTTTCTATATCAACTGTAGAGGGTGCGACCATTTCCTTAAGATGACCTTAAGATTATATTGCTCAGTGCTTGACTTTGCATTCTCTTTTGGAATGTTTGTGCCTCTAACATAAGAAAATGGATTATTGTTTTACTTGATTTACATACTATTTTAGATGAAAATACACAACCAAACTTTGCAGGTGTCATTTGACAAAGGCAGTTTCATTTGGCAAAACCATATAATCTCCATGTATATTGAAAACCTCTCCCAGTATTGTAATATGAATAGTATGAACTCTAACAATATATTGTGACTAAGAAATTACTGAATTACTTTGTTTAGGTAAATAGGATAAGCTATTCCCCAAAATAAAAAGCTCTTTTGCCAGTATGGGTGTTATTTAAATTAGAAAACTCCCCAGGTGTATCTGTAGTCTAGTAATTGTACCAGGAAATGTGTTCTTCAGCTTGCCTGCAATGACCTAGCTTTAAATTAGCTAGTCTGGATATCAAGTAGCAGTTCAGACACATCAGAAAAGAGGTCGGCAAGGGTGGGCTTTATATTTTTTTCCAGTAGACTTTGCAGCCTGTGTTGTGCTCTGTTTTGTAGAAATGGTAATAATAACTTCACCCAAGCAAGCCAGTTTAATGGTAGCTTAGATTATTCAGTATTCAGTCATAGGTGAAATTCTCAGATGAGTATGCCAATACCTACCTAGTTTATTGATACTGCTGTGTATTTACTTTCAGTTGCATCATAGCTGTGGCCTCATAGAGTGAGTGAAGGCCCATGCATTTAGACAAGGAGAAAAGACTTGTTAATGTGGCTGGTTCCTATAGAACTCCTATTTTTCTCTGAGAAAAAACCCAAACGTTTATTTGAATTGAACAATCATAACTGGCTGCCACTTTAAAACATTGCCTTAGCATTGGAGTTGACAAATAATCATAGAATCATAGAATCATTTAGGTTGGAAAAGAGCTTTAAGATCATCAGGTCCAACCATTAATCTATCACTGCTGAGTCCACCACTCAACCGTGCCCCTAAGTGCCACATCTCCAAAAATACCTCCAGGGATGGTCACTCAGCCACTTCCCTGGGCAGCCTGTCCCAGTGTTTGACAACCCTTTTCATGAAGAAATTTCTCCTAATATCCAATCCTAACCTCCCCTGGTGCAACTTGAGGCCATTTCCTCTCATCATATCAGTTGTTATCTAGGAGAAGAGACCGACCCCCACCTCGCTACAGCCTCCTTTCAGGTAGTTGTACGGAGTGATAATATTCCCCCTGAGCCTTCTTTTCTCCAGGCTAAACCACCCCAGTTCCCTCAGCCGCTCCCCATCAGACTTGTGCTCCAGACCCTGCACCAGCCTCGCTGCCCGCTCTGGCCACGCTGCAGCGCCTCAGCGTCCCTCTTGCAGCGAGGGGCCCAAACCTGAACACAGCGTTCGAGGTGCGGCCTCACCAGTGCCCAGGACAGGGGGACCATCGCTGCCCTGGTCCTGCTGGCCACACTGTGTCTGGTACCAGCCAGGGTGCTGCTGGCCGCCTTGGCCACCTGGGCACACTGCTGGCTCACGCTCAGCCGGCTGTGGACCAGCACCCCCAGGCCCTTTCCCACCAGGCCCTTTCCAGCCGCTCTGCCCCAGCCTGTAGCGCTGTGTGGGGCTGCTGTGACACAAGGGCAGGACCTGGCACTGAGCCCTGTTGAACCTCATACAACTGGCCTTGGCCCATCAGTCCAGTCTGTCCAGAACCCTCTGCAAGAGCCTGCCTGCCCTCAGGCAGATCAATATTGCTGCCCAGCTTGGTGTCATCTGCAAACTTGCTGGGCATGCGCTCAATTCCCACATCCAGATCATCAATAAAGATACTAAATGGAACTGGCCCCAATACTGAGCCCTGGGGAACATCACCTGTGACAAGAGGACAGCTGGATGTAGCTCCATTCACCACCACTCTTTGGGCCCAGCTGTACAGCCAGTTTTTTACCCAGCATAGAGCAGACCCACCCAAGCCATGAGCATTCAGTTTCTCCAGGAGAATGCTGTAGGAAACAGTGTCAAAGGATTTACTAAAGTCTAGGTAGACCATAGCCTTTCCTTCATCCACTATGTGGGTCACTTTGTCATAGAAGGAGATCAGGTTAGTGAAGCAGGACCTGCCTTTCATAAACACATGCTGGCTGGGGCTGATCACTTGGTTGTCCTGTATGTACTGTGTGATGGCACTCAAGATGGTCTGCTGCATAACCTTTCCCAGGCACTGAGGTCAGACTGACAGGTCTGTAGTTCCCTGGATCCTCCTTCCTGCCCTTGTAAGTGGGCATTGTATTTACTACCTTCAAAGAAAAATGCTAAAGACAGAGGAACTAAACTTTGTGAAGTGTTCCACTGACATTTCAATCTGGTATTTTATAGAAAAGCTTTTTATAACTTTTGAGTAATGTAAAACAGCTCAGGTAACTGGGATGAAGATGTGGGTTATGATCTCACTTTTCTCTGTTTTTTTTTCTTCACCTTCTCTTTCACCTTTTTCCCTTCTGACTTCAGGAAGGATTCCTAGGACAAGAGTGGAGTTAGAATTAGAGACCTAATTTGTAGACTGCAGGCTTTCAAAAACAGGTACAATAAATCCCAAAGCTGAGATACATAATGTATATGCATATTTGCTGACTCACAAAATTATTTTATGTCCAATCTTCCTACAGATGGAGCTACAGTGCAGTTTGCAGGGGCCTGTTTTCTTTCACAGCAGATAAAAGGATGGCATGTCCACAAGTGAGCTTCTTGTTTAGATGCCTTATGTTGTGTTTCTAATTTACTTGTCTTTTACTGGAGTAAGTATTTTTCAGAAAAATTTAGTACAAAAGGTACAGCTTCTGCTAGTTGAGTTTTATGCAAAAAATGGCTTCTGTGGTTGCTGAGCTTCATTTTCTTCCCATTTAATGCTAGTGTGTTTAGTTTATTGCTTCCTCCAATCATTTCTTCAATATGGCAGTTAATACAGAAGGAGAAGACAAAATGAAGAATATATTTGAAGAAAACAGACAAAGGCACAGACTCAGTGTCATTGCTGTATTATTCTGCTCTTGTTGCATGTCTTCTGCTGTTTTGTCTTTTCTGTTTTCTGTCTATATGGCAGGCTTTGGGGACCAAAGCCTTTTCTCCACATGAGGAATTACAAGAATAGTATTCCAAAACCTTTGTTTTAGTAAAAGGACAAATGGCTGCAGTCTGATTTTTCTTAGCGTCCTCCAGAAGGTTAAAGAGACATCTTAAATTGTGTCTTTCAGAGTCCTCAGTTATTTATCCCTAAGTATTCATACTTTCTGATCTTCTGTTGTGCCACTTACCTAGCAGACAGCAAGTGCCTGGTCTGGCACCATGGACAGAGGCCCCCTGTGAAGTGGCTGGAGTTGTAGACAGTACGTTCCTGACAAATCTTACTCGTGTGTGTGTGTGGCTGGAAGATTTAAGTTATTTAATTAGGTTAACTGAATGAGCTGCATTTATATATTGTGTGGGTGGATAATTCTTCCCTCAAAACTGGAAAAACCCAGTAATTCTTCTTCTATGAAATATCTGTAGTTCAGGGATTTTTGAATTGACAACTGGTAGCTGAAAAATTCTGCAGTCATATTCCCAAACCTGAGAGTAATACTGAACACCATTATGAGTTGAGATTCTAATCTTGAAGCATGACGCTGACAGACTTTGCTTTTTTCGTAGTGGTCTTCTACCCTTCAAAATACATTTTTGGCTCCCTGCATTGTTATCCATTATACATGCAGCTGTAGCCCTAAGAGGATGCGGTCTGGACACACTCCCTGTAGCCTGTCGGGGCTTCCTTTTATTTTCCTTGCAAGAAATGGAATGGAGCTGGAAGACATTTTCTGTCCCCAAAGGGCACTACGAATCACATATGATGTGGAACACAGCTTCTGGAATTTTAGCACTGCATTGTAATTAGCCATTCTCACTGACCTGAAAAAAAGAGAATAAGGGGGTGGGGATGTGTTCTAAAATTATTGTTATCATCCATCTCATGTTTGTTTGTCACAGTGCTATAGCTGCAGACCCCTTGCTGATGCACAGGGACTTCTTAGTCACATACAGCCCTACATCAGCCAGACCTACAAGACTTGCGCAAGTGGGTTCTCAAGATTAGGCAGGGATGAGGTGCTCCTCAGGAGCCCTGAAACAAAGCAGTGCATCCAAACACAGTGCCACTTGTCAAAGCTGTTTGCATATGAAGGTGTGTTCCTCTTACTTAGTGTTGGCTTTCATTAGATTATATTTTGTTCATTACATGCAAAACACAAGCAAAAAATCCTCTGTGAGAGGCCCTAGGAATCCATTTTGGGGGACTACTAATTTTGCCTAAAATATAAGGGTTGAGGAGAGATTCAGGAATGGAGGAGAGATTCTTTCTAGTCAAGAATATAGCATGGGGCCTCCAGAGTAGCAGGGTGTGATGGTTTCACCTTGGCTGAATGTCAGGTGCCCACCAAAGCTGCTCTATCATTCTCCTTCTCAGCTGGACAGAGAGAGAAAATATAACAAAAAGCTCATGGGTTGAGTTAAGGACAGGGAGATCACTCAGCAATTACCATCACAGACAAACAGGCTCAGCTTGGGGTAATTAAGCTGATTTATTACCAAATTATTATCATTTAAATCAGAGTAAGATAATGAGAACTAAACCCAAAACTTAAAAACACCTTTCCCCCACCCCTCCCTTCTTCCTGGGCCCAGCTTCACTCCTGAATCCTCCTCCTGCTGAGCGGCGCAGGAGAATGGAGGTTGTGATTAGTTCATCACACATTGTCTCTGCCACTCCTTTCTCCTCACCCTCTTCCCCTGCTCCAGCGTGGGGTCCCTCCCATAGGAGGCAGTTCTCTGTGAACTTCTCCAGTGTGAGTCCTTCCCACAGGCTACTGTTCTTCACAAACTGCTCCAGCATGGGTCCTTCCATGGGGTAGAGTCCTTAAGGAACAGACTGCTCCAGTGTGGGTCCCTGACAGGGTTACAAGTCCTGCCAGCAAACCTGTTTCAGCATGGACTCCTGCTTCAGCATGGGCTTCCCGCGGTGTCACAGCCTGCTTTGGGCATCTACCTGCACCGGAGTGGGATTCTCCATAGGATGCAGGTGGGTACCTGCTTCACTGTGGACTTCCATGGGCTACAGGAGGACAGCCTGCCTCACCATGGTCTGTAGGGGAGTCTGTGCTCCAATGCCTGGAGCACCTTCTCCCCTCCTTCTTCACTGCGTCGGTGTCTGCAGAGTTATTCCTCTCACATATTCTCACTCCTTTCTTTTGCTGCAATTTCGTTATGCAGGGTTTCTTTTTTCCTGCCCAGAGGCACTACCACTGTCACTGATTGCCTTGGCCAGCAGTGGGTCCATCTTGGAGTCAGTTTGTATTGGTTCCATTGGACACGGGGAAATGTTTTAGCAGCTTCTCACAGAAGCCACCCCTGTAGGCCCCCTGCTACCAAAACCTTGCCACACAAGCCCTCTACACAGAGAGAATAACTTCTAGTGGAATTTGTGATCCATAGTGGTAGCAATGTTAGGCCACAGTCCCTGCATTGTGTTTTATTGTAAGTGCTTCTGTCTTACTGCAGAAGATGATCTATCTGTGGCCAACATCTATTTATCTGGCACTCTCCAAACAATGGAAATGCTCCTTGTGTGGTGAAGTAGGCCTCCAAAGTGCCTCGTGACTAAAAGTAACAAAAATACATCTCAGTGGACCACATATGAACCAGTTGGGTGTATGGGTCTTGTGCTCATGGAGCTAAACAGAATAATGCTCAGAAATATTGAAGATCAGGAATTATTTTCTGTGGAAAACAAACTCTTCAAGATGTGAATCACAAAAGATCTGAATGGCTGAGTCCCAAGTGGTCCTTGATTAGAGATTCAGTATATAATTATAACTTTGTGTAATGATAACTTCGTAAAATTTCAAGTCTTGAGAAGACCAAACCTGTTTCATGTATTCCATCCCATATATTATGAGTTAAGACAGTTCTTCCTTTTGACCATATACTAAAGTTTGCACTTGTCAGCATCAGTGAGCCTTCTCTGACAGATATTGTCAAGAGTATAAACCAAAGATAATTTGATGGTAAAAAATTTATGTATCTTTCTTGTTGAAAAACAGCTTGTGTTGACAACAGGCCCTTTTCTATGTAAATGACACCAAATTTTTATCCTCCAGGGACATGGTCCTAATGTAGAACTGAGGGCACTCTTAAAAAATAAAAATTGATGCTATCTCCTAGCTAAACTGGGAGCTGCCTAGAGAAAAACATTTATGATGCCATTGTGATGTTTGCTTTAGAATTCCTTGGATTTTGTTTAAGGAATACTTTCTTCTGTGTTACAGTAATGCCTGAATATGATGAAGGACATACTCTGCCTTTCCTCCTTGCTGCCCAAGGCACTGTTACTTATAATTTCAGAGTTGTACCTTTCATATTCATAGGAAGGCCACAAACCTTAACCTGGTGAGGGCTAGTGAATCAGACTTTGTGGTAAGACTGTAAGCCCTGTATTGACACTGGACTATGTAGTGGACAGTTTATTTCTGAATACCTGTAGGAAACACATTGAAGATCGTAAGCTCCTACAACAGTAAAGGCAGGCTATACAAAAGGCTATACTAAACTGGGTAATAGAAGAGCTGAGACAGGAGAAGCAGGTTGCGTGCTGCTGCTGTATACTTTGTAGTCTTTTTCTTGTCTTGGTGGGGGAAGAGGGCTGTAGACTTCATCAGGATCCTGAAACTGCTACAGGGTTGTAGCCTTCATCAGGATCCTGAAACTGCTGTGTAAATCTTTTATGGGTACTACTTTTTATATACTGTGTATAAACTAGCTGGAAGGTGGAGTGCAGTGAAATAGTGGACTGCCTCAAAACTAAAGTAGCTGTCAGAAGAGGGAGAAGGACCTGCTGTGCCAGATTTAGCCCCAAGGATTAATTATTTCCTCCCTTGCTGGCCTCTCTAAAACTTAGCACATCCTTGGCACCTGCAATCTACTGAAGAGTTTGTTTGCTCTTTAACTAGATAGAACTAATATGCTATTGCCATTTATCCAATTAACCACAGACTGACTGTTACCTTTTGCATTTCTAACTGCTGTAGTCTTTTGTATCTCAGCTTGTATTTTATTCCCTAAACTATTTTTCTCTAACACCTTATCTCTATGCGTACGGGCCATCATATAGCAAGCCTGGAGCTGCTCTGTGCTATTAAAATATAAAATTAAAAGCAGCCTGAGAAGATCCGACAATTGATAACATTTGGTGTCAGCATTGTTCCGGTTCTTCATTGCTTCCTTAGTAGCTAAGGAGGATTCTTAACTGAAGTTTATTGGAAGTCATAGGGCCAACTCATACTGATTTCAGTTAGGTGCATTTAATTAGAAACCTTATCAGGCCCTGGACCCAAACTTTACACGCAGTTACAATCCCTTAGTTATACAAGTTTATAAAGAGGTATGTTCAAATATTACAGATAAAGATTTGCTTTCAGATTAGAAACTAAAACCATACAGAATATTTCTGCGTCAAATCACTCGTCTTTCATATTGTGTGCCACATAGCCTCCAGAAGAATCCAACTCTGCAGCCAAAAGAAATCAGTCTGCACTTGCTTGATACTTAACACCAACATCTGGGAGGGCAACCTAGGTGTCGAGTGAGAGGAAACGGCAACACCTCATTTAGCTAGAGTGCACTATCCGATCTTATGTCTCTTTTCTGCTTCTTGTCAAGCAAGTTCTCAATTTTGGTTTGAAATGTCTGGTCCTTTTCCTTAATACACAACTACCACTTGGAAGGTGGAGTACTGAAGCACAAGCCTATGATCAAGAAGAAAGCCTTCCTGTCCTCAGTGAGTGAACATGGAGAGCATCCAACTACAGGAAAATAAGGAGAAAAGGCTTGAAAGCAATCCTCCAATGGACCCATGCCACATTAATCCTGTGAAAGATATTAGATGATAAACAAACCATGAAAATAGGTGGAAAGGAAAAGTGGGAGCTAAAACCAAAAACTTTATCTGCACAGAAGGTATGTACAATGGACGATGTAGAGATCGCTCAGACATGAATATTCCTTCAATCTTTCCTTCCAGTGTGATATAGAAATAAAAGGATGTGTGGTTTTTTTTTATAGTAACCATATTTAAAACCAACAACCAAGTAGGAAGAAAAAAAAGATTAATAATTGCATAATTCAAGTCTGTTTTCCCTTTTTCCTTTCTCTAGATAAAACTCCTGCCTTTGGCAGGGTCATAATGTTCATGTCAGTGTATTATTCTGATAATTCTTGTTCCTGCCTGCTTCTTCAGGGGCAACTTGTACTTTTAAAATGTCATACTGTTTCCACAAACTTCAGTGTCTTTCAGAATAAGAACTGAACATACTGTCTGTCTCTGAAATTTAGTCTCTTTTTGTTTGGATATGGGACCATTAATTCTAGGGAAGAACAGAATTTGATTCATTAGGTACATTATATCCAATTGCAGGGTAGTCCTATCACGTATGAGCTGCAAAGATAGTATTGTTAGCCACAGAAAGCATGGAAGGCTGAAGGTAAAATCTGCTTGTAGGAGGGATGTATAACTGAGGAAAGGAAAGCATAAACATGGCTTATTTTCATGTGCCATTTTCCAGGACCTCTCTTCAGAACACAGACTAGAAAGACAAAATCTTCTGGCAAGAAACCCATTCATTGCACTGCATGAACACCAGATCACAGAAAACAAAGCCTTCATATGTATATCTTTTCTTGATACACATATGTGCTTGGAGTGTCCTTGCTGCAACTAAGTATATAGGTCAGGAAGTCCATATTGCAATCAGCTGATTAAATTAAATAAAATATTCAGTAAGTATCAGATAATTAGATGCTCTTGACTGGTTTTTGGTCAGAAAGCTATAGCAGCCATGCCAACTCTTGGAAAAAAAAAAAAAAGGTGATAGGTCCTTTAATTATTGTAACTGGTCATAATGTACTTTTTCAGTCTCATTTGGAAAGCAGCATCTGCAATGGCACAATATTTGCAATATGCACAGGGTGTTTTAAATATGAATTGTAACTGGGCATTGCACTGCAAGTACTGGTGAGCAGCTGCTTTGATCTGTACAACATCATTCTTTGGCTAAGAATACCCCAAACACTTCATTCACTGTAAAAGTTTGGGGTTTTTTTCCATATAGATTCACAGAATGCTTGAAAAGAAGCTGTTCTGTTACTGAGTGACTTTATAATATATTATGATTCACAATTACATCACATATAGGAAGCAGCCAACCAACACTAGAGGGCCATTACTTAAACCTCTGGCTGTGTTCTGTTATTTGAAAGATGTGTGTGTCATGTGTGGAAGTAGGATAGCTTGGCAAAAACATTTAATAGTAATGTTCCTGGCTTCTCAGAACTTGTTCACACAATTGCAATACTTCCTGCTACTGTACCTGTCATTACAGAGTTGCCCACCAATGGGAACAGCATATGAGGCATTCAGTTGCATTTATGAATCAACAGTGACATAATTCTGTGATCTGCAATGGAGCTGCCACAGCCAATATATAGTAAGTCTTTCAGTAAGCAGAAAAATAAACAAGAAGAACTACACAATTTACTTTTTTTTGTAAACATACATATTAAGTTGGATGTGGAACGTATTGACAGCCTGAGTAATCAACACTGATAGTAACACTTGAGCTGTCAGGGCAAATCAGCACAGTGGTTGTATATATCCCAGTATAGGTAGATCTTACTGTGCAGTAGAACTGATATACAGAGTTTTGTGCTGCCAGAGTTTTGACATACAGTTGGAGCTTCCCAGACCACCTTTCTGTGCTAGTTCTGATTTATGGTAGGATTGGAACATCAAGAAACAATCACCATATTAGAAAACCTTACCAGATTGTTGCTTTTGTACACCTACCACATGAGCCCATATTCTTACCTGTTAGAGCTTTCCTGTCTATATCTCGGCTAACAGCAGGATGAATTACTGACATGTGTCTATCTTTCTAATTTCCTTGATACAATGAAGTATTTGGAATGATGATTCCTCAATCCCTTCTTGCACATTTCCCCAGTATGTTTGAATATATGGTGTAGATGCAATCTATACACTTTAAGACACTTCTTGGAAGGATTTGCATCAAAATCTGTGGTGTAAACCATGCATGATGATGTGGCCTTCATTTTCACCTTTGGTAGAAACATATTTTCCTTTTAGAAAAAAAGGCATCTCATCTTTATTTTTCTTGAATTAGACATTCCAAGGTTCAGATAACTCTTGTCACTCTTACATAAGAGATATATGGTAAGACCAAAGAAGTCTCAATTAGCTTTGGAGCAGCTTAGACCAATATTAAGCTACTTGGGGGATTCAAAGGGAGAAGCCTAGCACTATGGGGTTTCTTGCTTCAAGAATGGGAAAAAGAGCTGGTTTTTTAATCTGTTGCCTTGGAAGTAAAAGCACTGGTTGAGTGCCAGGACCTAAGGAAGTTTGCTCCCTGCAGAAAGGTAGAACTTGATAGGAGTTGATTACTTATTTAAATGTCAAAAACCAGCTTGGGCTTGCCTGAACCTGGGCAGGATAGAAGCATTTGTACAGACTATCACCAGTGAAGAGTCTAATGAAAGTCTGGGCTCAAAAGTGATGAAAGAGTTTTGGGGTTTGTGCTTATTTTGGACTCGGGGTATCCAAGAAGGGACAGTTTTATATGACTCTGTAAGAGAGCTGTTCTGGAGGCCAGATGTATAAGCTGAAGGTCAAGAAAAAAGTTCTCACAGTGACCTGCCAAGAATAAGAGTACAGTAAAAATATTTGTACTCTTTTTTCAGTGTCATTTTAGAGTGCTGTGCATACCTATCTCAGCTGTGTGTGAGTGGCATTTAATGAGAAGGATCATCAGGATGATGACTTTTTTTTTTCACTACACAGTCCTGATAAACACAGAAGACATCTAAATCCTTAAGTACAGAAATAAGCCGTGAAGAATTTGTCTGTTGTATATGTTGTGTATGCATTCATATGCTCAAATGCACATTCCCAAATTAATTATTCTTTAAAAACTATTGATTATATACTTATTGATCATCCAACAAGATGGGAAAAATACTCTTCTGTGACTATTCATACTAACATCTTTCCCATCTATGAAGAACCATACTGGGAAATAAAAAGATTGTGTCTCAAAATTTTACGGAAGTATAATTCTCGTTGTTAACTGAATATACAGTGGAAATATTTATGCTTTATATTGACCAAGAATGGTGACTTGTCTTGTGGTTTCAAGTTTAATTTTTTTTAAGTGTTTAAACAATATTAAGCCTAGTGTTTCAGTATTATTCCTAGTGCCTAATGCTGTAATAGATTGTCAACACAGTCCTCATACTCATGTCAGATGTCCTGCCACTTTTAGCAGGAAACTGCTGTGAATTCTGTTTTCACGTATACTGGTGAGAAACGTTGCTGGATTGAATTTACCACCATTACCCTTGTTCTGTCTTTCTCAAACTGTGTTGTCACACAACACCCAAAATTCATTAGAAAGGTTAGATTAGCAATCGTGCAGTTTCCCTGGGATGGGGGAGTGGACAACTGACTCTAATTGCTAGCAATTGTCCAATGCTCCAGGCAGGACATATTGCCTAAAAACCCCTTACCTCTCCACTGTAGAACTAAGGTTTCAGGAGCAAAGACCATTTGAATCAAGGCTGTACTTTCAAAAATTTTAAGATGTTGTTCTGTCAGAGTCGAGAACTGCAATTTGGCTCAGTTTGTGTATAAAAATAGTAGGCAACTTAAGCTTAGTTGTAAGGTTAAAGTTGAAAGTAAAGCCGAAAGCATATCTAATAAATTTAAATGCATGAGTAATGACATCTAAAAATAAGATACACATTGGGTGGTTATTCAGACTTCCACCATGATGCCTGATGATTATTTTTAATGTTTACATAAAAATTACTTGGCCATCCCAAACAAGTTTCAATGTTGTTGGAAACAAGCAATTCCTAAGGAAAAACAAAAAATTATGCACTATAAGAATACTAAAAAGTGGTAAAAACCAAAGCTTATTATCTACTCTATATAAAATCAAGTGTATTATCTAAACACTAATGGAAATATAAGTCTTATTCTTTCTTTAACTAGAGTTAAGACTACATCCTTTTTCTGTGACTGGTATTTACTTTGTTTACTGAGTGGATTTGAAAGACAGAAGAAAGGAATGCTATAGGATTTAGCTATAATGACCATGCATTCATGAAGTATGTGCATTTTAAAAGCTGAACCTTTAAATTTAAGAAGTGTGGTCTTCTAGATTTTTAACAGCTAGAGGGTAAACTGCTTTATATTTTGTTTTTCTGCTCAGTGGTATTGATGGTAGAAAAATGAATATTCCTGTAAGCCCATTGGAGACAATATGAACTATGTAGTACTGCCAGGAGTGTTGTTACTAATGATCTTCTCAACTCCCTGGCTACAAATTCCTGAGAAGGTAACAGGAATAACATGAATGGAGACTAAATTATTGTCCAAGAATCAAGTCATTCCACTAGATACTGATCTAAATATCCATTAACACTCACATGAGGCATGCAGGCATTCTTTTTCATATCAGCGAAGCATTCTTAATACCAAATTAAATGCCCATAACAAAATGATCAGTGAACGTCTCTCAGAAAAGAGCATCTTAACTTCATTCAGTTTATCTGTTTTCAAAGGGAGGCAATTATACTGATATACATTAGCAATGTGAAATTAAATCATTACCAGTTGCACTTTTTGTTCTCCTAAAGTGGTCTGAAGTCTTTTGACATGAGATATTACTACTCTATTAAAACCATGCTTAGTCATCTTCAGTTCATACAACCAAAATTTTAACCTGGAAATCAATACTCTGCTTGCTTTCATTAACATGAAAGGTTTTCACACTTTTCCAAACTACTGGACATGTTTTCCCCTGTTGCTGATGAGGGAGAACTTATCATTGATGACAGTTCAAATTGCAAGGATTTAAATTAAATCTGACATTGCTTTCTGCTACGCTGAGAGCTTTTTGTATCACAGACAATGTAAAGGTCACAGTAGGCTTGCTTTATGAGCGAAATAGCTCCTTTTGTGTTAAACATTGTCCAGAGTCTCCAAAAAGAGGAAGTCAAGGTTAGCCTTAGTTCCATACAAAAGAAACTCTTAGACATGTTTAAAAATCTCTAAGATTGAACATCTAATTTCTATGATTCTATTTTGAAAACATTTTCTACATTACAGAGTTTGATGGGGATAGACCTATTTCATCAAATACTGAAGACATCATTAAAATATTCAAGCACTGGGTGAGAAATGCAAAACTTTGATTAACTGAGACCTGAATAAATATTACAGGATGGGGTCCTATCTATAACGTGGGGGTTTTTTTAATACCTTAATTTCTGAGTGATACAAAAGGGGATTGGAAAGAAGGGTCTGTGGTATGGACCAGGAAAAGATAGAAGGTGACTCAAGAAATATGTTTGAGAACATTCCAATTACAGGTTTAATTGCAGTCTTGCCTTTAGTCCACCTTTTCATTAAGAACTTTTCTTTCCCATCCTCATGTATGCAGATACTTAGTATTAAAATAATAAGTGCATGTGATCTTATATTTATGGCATGAAGTCTTGTTTCTAAGGCTGAGGAATTTTATTCTCCCCACCTTGTGACATGTGACAAAGCTGCAGCTGCAGGCTGCTGGTTCAAAATAAATAGTATCAGTATAGTGTCGTAGGCACTCCAGGCTGCTGAAGGAGCAGCTGAAGGAGTGGGTGGCATTGTCCAGAAGGGGGCATGGCTAGGATGTCTAACAAAGGTGTTAACTTGGAGGCTGCTGCCAGCAGAGCTATCATGAAATAGCAAATACCCCTCCACTGTGATGAATTGCCCCTTCTGGCACAGGAGCATTGGCTATGTTAGGAAGCGCAAATTACATGTCCCTGTGGCAGCTTGTCTAAATGTGAACCTTTAATTGTAATTAAGTGATGAATACATTCACTTCAGTTTTTGTTTTGTTTTGGTGAATTCAGCTCTGATAAAGGTGACAGATTAATTGCGCTGAGGAATGAAGTCATTGAAGCTGGTTGAGAAATGGTTCAAAAAATATTTCATCAACTTTTTTTCTTGAATTATCTTAAAAAATGTTTCATCTAGGTCTAAAAATCACAGTTTAGTAACAGCAGGAGAGTCTTTCCTTTCTACCTGCATCCAGATATCTGTACCACACCTTGAAATGCTACAAGCCACATGTTTTTGTCTGTGCTCTATAAGACAAGCATATTTCAGAACGGCCAGACACACATTCACATGGAAATCTCTCCTCCTGATGATTCACAGGATTTTCCTGTTCTTTAAAAAAAGAAATAAAAATCTCAGAATGTTTAAAAAAATAAATTTAAATGACTAGCAAATACATACCCATGTTTGTGGGGCTTTACTTGAACCAATACTTGTGAGTGGTGTGTGGCAGAAAACTCCTCTCTCCAGTCACTGGTAGCTGCTTTTCCCTGAAAGCTTGAGGAGAGTCTAGAAAAGATCTAGTAGCCTCCTTCAGGGCCCTCTCTGGAATGAGAAGATAGCATGCAGGCAGGGTACTGCTTCCTTTTCCACATCTACCACATGTCATCCCCCTCTTCTTCTGAATGGGGAGGGGAGATTGAGGATTATTAAAAGAAGCTGCCATATCCTAATCACTAGACTTTAACTTATTATTGTGTCTTTTGGGGGCTTCTCTGTTGCACAAACTAAGCAGAGAAGGAGAGTAAGGATGTATAATCAGACAAATCATGATTTAGAAATTGTGGTGGAGTGTCTTTTGGTCTTCTAGTATTAGTCCGCAGGGGTTGCTTTTCATATTGGAACACTCTAACCAGAAGCAACCTATTAGGATAAACAAGGGAACATCTAGCACATTGTATTAGAGCTGATAAATAATGTGATAGTTGTTTTTATGTGTCCATTTTATTCCATGCATGTAACATGAAGAGGCAGCTTTGTGCGATGCAGTGGGGCTGTGCATTGTATATGCTTTGTATAATACAGAATTCTTGTTCAACATATGCAGTTCAGATAAGTGACAAAGCATCAGATCTTTTATGACCAAATATTTCTGCTAATGTGTATTTTCCATCTTATCTACTCCATTTCTGGTTTTTTAAGCAAGTTGTTTTTATTGGACTGTAAGTAGCAAATTCCTACGATTTTATAGCCATGTGACATTGTTGTCATTGCTTTTAGAACAGGAAATGGTACATCTGTTAATAAAGAGACTAAAAGAACTCTCCCATGAGTCACCAAAAAGCATTTGCCAAAACTAATTAAACTAATGCCAAATATGACATGTCAGTTTAAAACCTGTAACAATTTACAGTACACTGACTTTGCGGGAAAGGGGTTGAATATGAGGATGAAGGTAGGGGGAGGTTAGGGTAAGGATCTGAAGTATAATTTCAATGAAGAAGTAAAGCTCAATTGTCTGAATTTTTTTGCTCAATTATTCACCTACCTATGTTGAGCTTGCCCAAGAACCATTTTCAGAGACCTTGTTTTTCAGTTTTACTCAATTGTGATTAGCAAAACTGTTCATTCTGTTTGAACTCACATTTTATATTTCTCCAGGTATGAAATTTTAATTCTTATTCTAAGATAAGAGCTGTTTAAAAATAAAATTTAATTTATCCTTGTATATAGTATTTGCAAGGTGTTTCACTAAATTTCATAGGACTGTCATGAGAATCGGCTAAAGAGATGTTTCGATCTTGATTTTCTTAATTGGAATTCAGAACGAAATACAGAGTTCTTTTAAGTATTAAGCTAAAGAATACACCAAGAAAAGCAATGTAAATTTTGATAATAAAGGCTGAAGAACTATTTTTTTCCCATTATGCCTGCAAAACAAAAATATTACATGTCTAGCTAAGGCCTGCAGTCTGATTTTAACTTCAAAAAAGGATGTAAACAATGCATCAAGAAAGCTGAAATTTCAATAATAATCAACCTGATTTCCACAAGCAGTTATATATAGCACTCAATAAAATTGGCAGTCTACTTATTGTATGCTTACAGTTTCTGAAATGAATTTTTTTTTCCATTTCTATAGCAAATATAATTATTAAAATGCAGCTAGAAGAGTATCGCAGAATTATTTCATCTAGATGAGCCATGAGATTTATATTCTATTATTAAATATGTTATTATATGGTTGTGGGTTTTGGACCATGATGCATTGTGGAAGCAATGAGGGACACAAGGATAGAGATGGGTTATCTAGAGGCAAGACCAAAGGCCCTATCACACTTGACTTTGACAAAATACTCTCCAACAAAACTAGCTTGCATCATCTGCCACCCCAAGTCTTGTATCAAAAGAGTGCAGAGAACTGAGCCCCTGTTTTTGCCTTACCTTACATTTGTCTACAATGTCAGTCTTAACTGCCAAACTTTGTGCAGCCACTGCTATGAACTCTTTCCTTTCTCACTTCTATGCAATAAAAGTATTACTTTAGTGATATCTTTTATTGAGAATTAGCCCATCAGGCTAGCACTAACCATCAGAAATCCCTTTACTAATAAATATCCCACTCCATTCTTGCATAATTCTATTGACACATCAGTGATTTATCACTCTGCATCTTTGATTCAGAATACCTTTGTGTCCTCAGCCTTCCTGTTTAGGTTGCTATATCTGCTAGATTAACGTAAGTGAGTCCAAAGAATTATTCTGAACTAGTTTCTCCCCTCTTTCCAATCTTGTTTAAAACAAGTGTGGCAGTCTTACTTGTTTCAAATCTGGGAATTTGTACTTTTCACTGAAATTAGGGTTTTGTGATAGCCGAAAAAGTTCTTTTCAGAAAAAAAATTTCCAAGCTCTTGTCACTATTGCCATGAGCTGTTGATCAGTCTTCAACAGTAATCATGTCATAAATATCTGGTGCAAGTAGTTGGCATTTGCAGGTGTCTCTCTAGCTCCCGAAAAAATTCTTGCTAATACTGGGTTTTCCATAACTTCTCACCCTGCTGCAGGTCTGTCCTGCACACAGCTTTCCTGTTTATAAAGTGAACATCTTCTGATAATTTAGAATATTTAGTGTTCCTAAATTAATACATAATCCCATTACGCGGGAGGAAGTATGACATACTACTTTCATTAACTAAATTAAAACATCTGTGGCCCAAAGTTCCCTGGCATGGGCTCAGTGATCAAGATCTCCTTAATGTTTTTGGTAGTTCATTATTATTTTGCTGTGATAGGAACTCCTGGTCCTAATGTCTCCTGTTTGGATTAGTACTGTCATCTTAACTAGGACTAAATGATGACATTTGCTTTAAAGATATGGATAGCTCAAAATACAAAAACTTTTCTATGATGTGCAGTCTGCTTTGAAAAGTAATGTTACTGTAGATGAAACTGTTCATGTCCATGTTAAGGTACTGTATGGAGGTTAGAAATTCTGTAATGTCTGAGCATTTCTAAGTTTCTAAAATTGTTCTTTTTTCTAACCCATAACTTGATGATGTGCTTATTCTTCATCCTTTTGTTCACAAAGTTATCCCAAGCCCACTGATTTTAGGTATATGACATACAAATCATACATTCCCTGAATTTCTCCTGAAAGGTGTGATAAATGAGTTTGCAATGGGAGTCCCCATCTTTGGGAAAGGATTATCTTGCCTACTACATTTTATTTTTTAAATAAGAAAAACTATGGGGAAAGAAAATAAGGGAGATAATAAAAAATGTTAAAGCTACAATATGAACCGATTCTCCATCTAATTGTAAAAATAGTATTTTTTGGTTAAGGTCAAAGCCAAAAAACTATTGTAGTAAGAGAGAGAAAATTATTTAAATAAGAAGATGCAATATTTTATGCAAAAATAAAGGCATTTGTACTCTAAATGGAGATAGCGGATAAATGTTGTTCTCCTCTGAAATTGATAACTTCTGATTTATGTTTTTCTTATAAATAGAAGAGGACTGCAAGATTTCTTTAGAATTCTGTGTAAGGTGTGGATAGCATAGCGACTTTAGAATACTGTCTTACCAACCATACCACATTTATAGCTTGTGCAAAGCAAAAAGTCACGGCAGTCAGGCAAAGTCACCAATGACTGGAAAAGTGAAACATCATACCTATTTTTAAAAAGGATAGAAAGGAGGACCCTGGGAACTATCAACCAGTCTTTCTTACCTCTATACCCTGTATCTGTAAGATAATTGAGCAGATCCCTCTGGATAACTGGGAAGTGACTAGAGACAGGCAACATGGCTTCACAAAGGGAAAATCATGCCTGACTGGCCTGGTGGCCTTCTAAGGTAGAGTGGCTGCATTGGTGGATAAGTGAAGAGCAACTGATGTAATCTGTCTTGGGCCTTTGACACAGTCCCATACAACATCCTTAGCAATAAATTGGAGAGATATGGGTTTGATGGGTGGACTATTTGATGGCTAAGGAATTGGCTAGCCACATCCGAAGACCTGCAGCCAATGGCTCAATGTCCAAATGGAGAGCAGTAGCAAGTGGTGTCCCCCAGGGGTCTGTCTGCTTTGGTCTCAATGTCTTTGTTAATGACATAGACAGTGAGACTGAGTGCACCTCAGCAAGTCTGTGGATGACACCAAGCTGAGTGCTGCAGTTGGTATGCTTGTGGGAACAGATGCTCTCCCAAGAGACCTTGACAGTCTTGAGGGGTGGGCTAAAGTAAACATCATGAAGTTCAACAAGGCCAAGTACAAGGTCCTGTACCTGGGTCAGGGCGATCACTAGTGTTGATACAGACTGGGAGACAAGTGGATTGAGAGCAGCCCTGTGCAGTAGGACTTGGGAATGGTGGTAGATGAAAGATTACGTACAAGCTGGGGATGCACTCTTGCAGCCCAGAAAGCCAACCATATCTTGGGCCACATCAAAAGGAACACGGCCAGCAGGTCGAGGGAGGAGATTCTCCCTCTCTGCTCCACTGTGGAGAGACCACACCTGAAGTATTTCAGCCAGTACTGGGGTCTTCAGCCATGGGGTCTCCAGCACAAGAAAGACATGGACCTGTTAGGGTGGGTCCAGAGGAAAACAGTCAGAGGACTGGAATACCTCTCCTATAAAGAAGGGCTGAGAGAGCTGGCATTCAACTTGGAGAAGAGAAGGCTCCAGGGAGACCGTATTGTGGCCTTGTGCTGCATAATAGGGGCTTAAAAGAAAGACTGAGAAAGACTTTTTACCAGGGTCTGTAGTACAGGACAAAGGGAAATGATTTTACACCCAAACAGGGTAGGTTTAGATCAGGGGTCCTCAAACTACAGCCCGCAGGCTGGATACAGCCCCCCAGGCTCCTCAATCCGGGCCCCGGTATTTACAGACCCCCCCGCTGGGGGTTGGGGGGGCAACCAAGCAGCCGCAGATGGCTGCCTGCCACTGCATCCGCGCGCCGGCCCCCTGGTTAAACAGTTTGAGGACCCCTGGTTTAGACTGAATATGAGGAAAACATTTTTTACAATGAGGGTGGTGAGACACTGGCACAGGTTGCCCAGAGAAGCTGTGGCTGCCCCATCCCTGGAAGTGCTCAAGGCCAGGCTGGATGGGGCTTTGAGCAGCCTGGGCTAGTGAAAGATGTCCCTGCCCATGGCAGGATTGTTGGACTGGGCGATCTTTGAAGGTCCCTTCCAGCCCAAACTATTCTGTGATTTTATGATTCTAAATAAAAGCATAGCATAATATAGTAAGCAATTTTATGTGTTAAGCCTTCGGTTAAGAAATTAATGCCTGCTACTAACTTTACACAATATTAGGCAGAAATCAATTAGTTATCCAAAAATTGGAGTAGTATTTGATATATGATGGCTTTTAGAAGTGAGATTTTTGTTGAGGAGGAGAACAGTGCCTTGAGGAATGAAGGACTGCCTAGAAAATTTTGTAAATATATGAAAAGCCTTTTAAATAATTTTGGCAGAATCATAATCCCGTCAAAACACTAAATATAAAATAAGGACTTAGTATAAAATCAGTACTAAAGTTTGAGGGAAAACCAGCATTCCTTTGAAGAGTGAAATGTTTCTATTGTAATTCTTTGTTACTCATAAATTAAGATGTACTGTACTGGTTATATCTAGATAAAGCTGTTTATAGGGTTTATATACATTAATACTTCAAGTGTATACTACTTGTTACAAAACAAACACACATGGGTAAAGCCTAGCCTGTTATACCTGCAAAACCAGAGGAGGTCCACTGACTTCACTAGACTTTCTTGGTAATGTATCTTAGAACAGAAGTAGGATTTGGCTCAATGTATTTTTCAAGGAAAAAAATTAAAATACTGTCATCTGTATTGGAGGCCATATAAGTTTGTGTATCATCCCTTTCTTTTTCTTCCAAATGGAAGCTTAATAAATAAAATGTTATAAAAATGCATAGAATTAAAAGAAAAATCTAAATTCTGATAAAAGGCAGAGAATATTTTTTTACTATCAGCTTTCAATAAAAATCCCCAAAGAGCATGTTAAAGTGCATTAAATATCCAATAAATACTGTTCTTTGTCATAACAAGAAAACAAAAAAAAATTACAAAACACATACCAGCTTTCAAAATAAGGTTATGATTTAGCAGAACAAAACCAAAGCTTTTGGTATTTTGTTTGTATATTTGCTTTGGCACCAGTATAATTTTTTGATTGTGCTTCAAATACTTAGTTTTGCCCATCTATATTTCTTGTTTGTAAAATAAGAAGTGTCTTGAAAACAGGCTTTGGGTAAAGTAGAATAGTAAATATAACGGTCTGTGAAAACCAGGTATCAGACAGACATTGATCTGATCGGCTTGCAGTCCAGCATCATGCTTGAAATACTGAAATATAGAAGTAAAGGGCTTTTTTTACTCCAGTTACTCTGTTTTCTCTATTCCAGCCCCATTTAAAGATTCTGAAGCTCTCTGTTATGAAAGAAACAATACTCAAAAGAAATAGAAAAGGTGTAGGCTTTTACAACTGTGGTATTACTGTGTCCTGAAGAGAGAGGTTGAATTCTACATCTTGTTCCATAAAGATTTTTTTTCGTTCACCAAATGAAAAGGCTGAAGTTCCTGAGCCCCTTGTAAATAGGCCCTTTTGACTGGATAAACTGAAGTTTTCCTTTAACTTTTTTTCAGTTATGGTTAAATGTTAAAGCTCTTCTGCTTTCTTTGGCAGGGATAATGAAAGGTTGTAGATTCATAAATAGAAAAGAGATGCTTGCTGGAGTTTTCTTTGCAGTAGTGTGGGATCAGCTATACATCTAACATGCCTTTTAAATTCTGCATGATGATCATGATGATCATGATGAATCATGATGAATCGTCCTGACAAATCTCTGAAATTCTTAAATTTGACCTTGTCATCGTTGCTATGATTATATAGAGAGAATCTTTCATACTGCAGGAGACATCCAGGCACCCCACCCCCACCTTCTGCACCACCCCCCCCACCCCCAGGAAAAACATTTTCAAAGTACAATCGTGTAGGCTGTGACACCAGCTAGAGAGGAGAAGCAAAAGCCACACACATTTCTTTTAAAAGCTTTTTTTCCCCTCACAGAATCTTTTTGTTTTTAACAATAGTCAAAGAAAATAAAAACTCAATTGAAAACAGAAGTCAGAACCTTCCCTGCTTTGACCATCCAGAGGAGGGAAGGGACAAAAAGACACCCCCTCTCCCAAGCTCCACACGTCTGTTTTCTAATACAAGCACAGCTATAGAAGCGCCAGCCTACAGCTTTTCCATGCAGCTTCTTTTTCTTTGGCATGATGCCGCTTGATCAGCTATGGCATAATTAGAAGAAGATTTGGTGGGTCAGAAACCACCACTTCGGAAGAAGCAGAGATGGGGAACACCTAGACTTGATTGATTTGTGAGGAGCGAGCAGGGCTGGAAGTTTGTGAGTTATTTACTGAAGGAATATTTCATGTTCTGCCTTATTTGGGGACATAATCTTGAGGCAGCCCTTTGTGAGAGTTTTGAAACCCTCCTGTTATACATGGGTCTAGACAGTGCACTACAAGTGCATGCCTGTGTATAAAGGAAGAAAAATCTAACTAATCCCAAAGAAACTGTAGTCCTCAGGCACTAGGAATTTCCCACCAGAGGTGAAAAAGGGGGTTGGATTATCAAAGCCATGCGAAGATGCAGATGTGTTTTAGAAGGCCAGGAAGAGAATAAGTGAAAGCATGCAAAACACTCAGAACAGAGGAAGCATGATGGTTATGCTGAAAGGTACTGGTGTTTCCAAAATGAAATATTTTGCACAGTAACCTGGCCACATACTGCTATAAAGTACCTTGTTAATGTGCTGTTATGTTAGTGTTAGAATTTGCCAAGAAAATCTGTCTGTATGCTTCCTTACTTAGGAACCCAATAGGGTACATTTTCCAAGTGTTTTATTTTAGCAATGTAGTTGTAAAGACTTATCTGATACTGGAAATGTGGCACCTGAAAATATTTTTCATTTTTACTGCAAGCTCATATAAAACATTCAATAAGCACTTCCAGGAGAAAAAAAAAGATACTACTAAGGTCTTTAGTATACTTACTGCAATCTATAATCACTTCTTTCTGTGCATCTATCTGTAAACTTGAGGAGCAATGTATATACTGTGACAAGAACACAGGAGAGCAAAAGCAGTACCGAGATGTGCCATATAGCTGAGATTATTTAAGAAGAGACTGCCAAAGATTTTGAGTTAAGATTTTTTTTAATGCAAGTCTTCTTTAAATCCCAGTGTGCTGAAGAAATATTGAAATAAGACTGAATAATTTAAAATTAGCTTTTAATTTTGCTTTGCCTGTAAGTTGCAGTCAGATGGACGTAGACATCTCGAGCTGAAAACTTTGTTTATGCAAATTCACAGCTTTAATTAGATGATTAGTAGGAAGTATCCTATAATCTTCAGTTCAGAAAAAAATGCTTTGGGGGTGTCTGTGCAAGCAAATCATAATTTGGAATCCTAATATATTCTGTACTCTTATGCTTAAGCGTACTGTCTGAACATATTGTATTAACATCCTAACAGGTAGCATGCAGTAGTTCAAATTCTAAACTTCAACCCATAAACTGAAAGAAATATAGTATTTTAAAGAGCCATTTTCAAAATCATAATATAAGTCCGTGCAGAAATTTTTGGTGAAAACACTCTAGGTTATGAGCCTGCAGACCTTGAAGTTGAGCTGGCATCCTGGAGAAGAACTGAACTATGTAGAACAATTTCACAATTTGCCTTTTTATGGAAAAGCAAAAAAAACCTTCCTGTTCCTGGCACAGCATGTCTTTTGTTGGAATTTTGCACCTCAGATCTGATGCACTTGCAAGCACTCCAGGAAAGAAAATCTTTGAAAACCAAAAGAGTGCAATTTTGAAGGGCAAAGAAAAGAGGATTCATTCACATGATATTGAATGTGCAGAAATGCAACAAAGCTCAAAGCAGAAATCACCAATTAAGATTAAAGAGGGCAATGACAGGCATTTGACATCACAGCCAGTGTCAAATGTATCAGGAAGCCTGCTTTCCATGAAACAGCAATGCCAAGACAACTGATGACAAAAATTATTTTTCTCTTCAAATGATGATGTTGCAAAGTGTTGACCTGAATTGGGGCACTCCTCTTTGTTCTGCACTGGGACGGAAACATTGAAAATGTATTTACAACTGAACTGTGGCTCATTATACAGTGACCTTGTGCAGAGACCTTTTGTTTAGCAGCAGAGACAAAGTGAGCATGCCAGCCAGGGAGTATAACTGCCTGCTTCTTCTGGCTGTGCATGAAAGGCTATTGAGTCTCCTTTGGCTACAGCTGAGATACAGTCACATCTGAAATCCCACACAAGAGTCTGCTAGACTCAGACATGCTATGCTCAGTTTATTCCTGAGGTCGTGCTCACATAAAACTGCTCATGAAATGCTTATTTCAAAATGCCTCTTCCATCTTGTCCTTTCTCTTCTTTTCTCCTCCCCCATCCTGATTTTTTGGCATTGGCTAGTGGGAAGCACAAGGGAGAGAAACTGCAGTGAGTATGGTAACTGGGTTCCATTCACAAACACAGGAACATTTCTTAAAAGATCGGTTATTTTCCACGTCTTACTACAGGATAGATAGCAGATCTTCCTTATGTTCACCTTCCAAAAGGTGACCTTCTGGGAGAAAGGAAATTCTTATTAACTGATGCTAAATGCATGACTTTACATTTTTGTACTGTTGATCTTCCCATGGCTCCCATCCTCAAACTTGCCCAGTTCTTACTTCATGTTCTCCTCTGGATGGTTGGCATTCCCCACCTGGGCAACAGCAAATGCTTTTACCTTTACACCTAGCCATCTTGTCATACATTTTTAAAAATACTGAATTTATCCTTGAAACACATTTCCAGAAAGAATTCCTTTCCACTGAATGGTTTTATTTTAGCCAAGTACTTTCCCTCTCAGTGTAACTCATTATGTTCTACTATTTAGTTAGTGTTTTTCACCACTTGAAATCTGATATACTATCACGTCATCGTACTGAATATGGATGAATCATATTTACCACCTTTCTTACTTCAGAAAAAATGGTTTTCTCATTAAAAGATAAATACTGAGTTAATGTGGCATGGCCTAAAGCCTCCTTAAGTGTAAACTAGTTAAGCTAGTATATGCTAGTTAAGCTAGCAGTTCTAAATGCAAACAACTGGCTCTGTTTTCAAAGTCCCTCATTCATTTAAAACAGCAAGTTTTCAAGTCCCTCATTCTGCAAGTGGTTACATATAGATTTAACTGCAAAAGTGGTCTCACAGATGACAGGATTGCTTATGTGGGAATACTCTTGGTGAAAGTTAGGTAAGTGTGTAAATCCTTGCCAGTGTCAGGACCAACACTGTGTGGTTGAAACTTCAAGATGTAGCCATTGATCCTGACCAAAAAAAAAAAAACACCAAAAAAAAAAAAAAAACCCAAAAAAACCCCGCCTAGAAATGGATCACTGTAGAGTACAAATGAGAAAAGAAGAGGCTTATAAAATAATTCTAAGGCATTAGAACTGAGTTTGGCTCAAACTCTCTAGGCATTTAAAATCCTGATTTTGGTGCATAGTAAGGTGAACAGGATGCTTAGCCCCTCTCCCATCACCTGCCCCTAAAAGCTGAACCAGAATGTTTGCTTTCAATTAGAATTCCTACCTGTTTGATTAACTTAGCTCACCTGTACACATCCTAGGCCCCCACTAGGTTCTGCTTCCATAAATTAACATAACTGAAGTCTGTATAGAGCTAAACTTGCTGTCTGTAAAAGAAAATAATGCTCTTTTCTACTGAAAATCAGGCATTTCTGACATAGCAATATTTCCAGCTTTTCCCTAAAGAAACGTGTTCCAGAAGGATACATGAGTAATTTCCGGTATTAATCAAGTTTAAAATTTTTTTTTGTAGAGTTCTTTGCAATAGAAAACATTTTTGCCTGCCATAAGTTATCTGAAGTATAATGTGCATATAGAACTATTGATAAATGCTGATTTTATTTTCTTTTTTTTACTGACACCATCTATCTAACTGCTAAGGGGTGTCAAACCAGGTCATTAGTACTGGAGCATTGACCTTCTCTATGCAGAAATTACACAAATCACCTAGAGGTGTAAGACGTGCTTCCAGAAAGGGTCTTTTGAAAGGCTGGAAGTTGAAACTGTTTTCTGTTCCCTGGCTGGAGAATTCACTACCTACACATTTAGCCAGCAGTTATGATAAGCCTTCTGAGCACCCTGCTGTACTAAGGAGTCATTTCCCGTGACTGAGTTTTCTTGTCTTTTAGCAACATCTGACATCCATTTAAATAAAATAAGCCCATTTCCTATGTCATTTATGCAGAAATTATAGCAAGAAATATAACCTTTTGCTGAATTTGCTCCTGACTTGTTAGAAATTAACTGCAGTAGAAGTTGGATCTTACTAAATGAGACAATTACTTCATCATTTTTGCCACTAGTGCCGTTAGAAGCATACTTCAACATATTGTGGGCTTTAATAAACTGCTTTATAGGCATAAGATTTATGAAGAAAGGGGAGCATAATTATAAACCATGAATGTCTGTCTGTTCTCAGGGAAGGCAAAGAAGGCTACAAATGAATACAGGTTTTTCTTTCTGAACATGCTGCCCCTGGTATTGGCACTGCCTTTTTACCCTGGGAAGTAAAAATCTTAAGATTTTGATAAGCAATCAGAGGAATCAAATTATCTTTACATATCTGTCTCATTCCACACCTCTCCCTCTTCAGACTCCCAACTGGAATACCAGAAGCAACACAATTTTTTAAGCTTTGTACCATTCATTAATAATTGAGCTACAAGTAATACTTGGCTTCTAAATTACCACACTACCAGTTACTTGGTTTAGTGTTTCTGTTAAAAATGACTTGATATTTTTGAAGTTACAACATCTGTTTGAAATATTTTGCTGAATGCCAGTTTTCTGGTATTAAAACTTGTCACCATTTTTGTTTTCTAAATAATGTGTAATAGTTGTTGACACAGGCTAAAATTTATAAAACATTAGAAATAAGGAATAAAACTCAAAACACTTATTAAAAATTACTTTAAAGTATTGGCGAGTACTTTAATTATCTATAAAAACTACAGATCTTATGCCTTTTCCATGCTTTTATGTGGCCACTTTGAAGAACGCACATCAGATGATCTATGTTTGTGCCCATGCCTGTGGGTAAGTATATAGGGAGAAGAAAAAAGCACTTCTGAGCAGTTCAGTTGAAAATAGAGAAAAAGCTAGAGAAGTATGGAGTATTAGTAGCAATAATAATTAAATGAGCTGATAGAGTCCAAGAGGGAGGGCAACTCTCAGTCACAAATCAGATCTGGTATTAACACCTGGAGTAAAGATCCCTTGGAATCATTCCCCAAAAAGCATGGAGAAAACCACAAAATACATGTATAATGCACTGATTCAAGACAAATTAGCATGGATTTTTGTTATTCAGTGTACTCTAATTTCTGGTATCTGCTAGATTAAATGGCACATGAATTTCTTCTATGAAGTAGGCACAGCTGTGCTTTCAGCAGTGACCAATTCCAGATTCATGAAAATGAGAACCTTCTATTCTAGACCTGTGCTAGCTTGAAGAGTTAAATTGTTCATTTAAATAATTGGATTCTGGGGTGGGTTGACCCCGGCCAGCAGCTAAGCCAAGCTTTGGTTAGTTTGGGTCAGCTATCCAGACTCTGTCCTCTCCCAGCTTCTTGCCCACACCTGGACTATTTGCTGGGAGAGCAGAGAGGGAACAGAGAAGGCCTCGGTGCTGTGCAAGCACTGCTCAGCAACAACTAAAACACTGGTGTCTTATCAACAGTTTTAACCACAAATCCAAACATGGCAGCTATGAAGAAAGTGAAGTCCATCCTGGCCAGACCCAGTACACACTCCTAGCCACAGAAGCTTACCTGTGCTGAATAAGTGCAGTAAAGATAATGATAGGTAGGGAAAGTGACAGCACACAAAGAAGAGTGAGGCTCTAACTTGTATTTAATTTTGTTATGTGCTTGCCTGAACCAGGTCCACATTCCCTTAGCGGGAACTCAGTCATTTCACTAAATCCCTAGCTATAGGCATTGCTGAACATTTCATGCAACTACTTTTCAAGAATTGTGTTGAAGTTCCTTGGCTCCATTTTAAAAAATAAACTCTCCTAGGCTTCCTGCAGTGTGAAATAGTGCATAATTCAGTGTGGATTCCTGAGCTACCTTGGAGCTATCTGGTGGATCAACACAATGCAGCTCAGCACCACGTAGGGAGCTTTGTAGAAGCAAGCTCTTGAAATCGCCAGCTCAAGCTGAAAAAGCAGTACAGTGCAGGTAACATCACACACAATGATCCCATCACAAGCATAACAGTCATAGAAGCAAATAACTTGCTTGCCACTTCTTACAGCAAAAGCCACTGCAGTTGCAACCTCCACATAACAGAGTGCTGCCTGTCAGAAAACAATATTGGATGACATTTATGCCCCGCTTCCTTGTGAATTGTTGTTTTCAGTGAAGAACACATACTGATTTCTTCGTCCTTGCTTGTGCCATATAACTACCATTGGATAAACAATCAATCAAGACTGCTAGCCCAAGAAATGTCTCCTTATATCCATACTGAAAACAAAGTAGACTGAGAGTAGTTTCATAGTTCATATAACCATCCTCGTATTTTTGCCCACATCTGTGGGTTTTGTGCATCTATGAAGGGGAAAAAAGCAAAAGAATGTGAGAATTTGTTTCAATTCATTTTAATAAAAATAAGCCCAAGAACAGCCAGAGGTCTACCACTTAGCACTAGCTAAGGAATTTAGAGCTACTGGTGTGCCTGCTGGGTACCTGGCTCCTGGTGCTACGGTGGTGGTGCAGTGAGAAAGTGGCACTTCCCTCTCAGCTGAAGCAATGTGGATGTATTGAAGGAGCATGACAAGATGAGAGAAGTGAAAAAGCTTAAAGACAAGAATTACGATAGATATGCTTCTGATGTCAGCTCTTGCCTACAAGGTGTGACCCTTTGTACACACTTAATGCTGTTCAAAAAATTCTTAAAGCACATTCCACAGTGAGGGAAAATGGGCAGGTCAGTTCACTCTCCAACAATGAAATACAGGTGTTCATAGGGTGGAGAGAAGCTGCTATTTAACAGTGCATGAAATGCTTCACAACCTTTTGGTCAGGGTGGGAAGAATGCAGTAACAATTTGAAAGCACAGAGGAAATTACAGACTATAACTACTCACTGTAAGCAGTAAAATGGGGCTAGTGCCCCACCTCTTGCACAAAGCAGTAAGGATCCTTAACTAAAGCATTTTATTATTTGTTTTTGTCTTGAGAGTGAAAAGCTGAGCAGTATAACATTGAGGCAGTAGCTCAGTACTTACTCGGTGTTTGCAAATGGAGGAGCAATGAATTGCCTGCCATTTCAGTTCCAGACTGGTGACAGTACAAATGGAGGCTGTACTGTAGGGAGAAATCTGCTGCCCAAGCTACATTGGCAGGTGCAGCATATCACTTCAATTAAATAGCAAAAATGACCCTTTATTATGCTGCATCATTGACAGCTGCAGCTACTACTCATCAGCAGTAGTGGTGTAGTACAACAGATTACAAACCTGTAGCATAAACAGAAGTGGGTGCTAACTGCTCAATCATCAACATCACTTTGGTCCAATATTTTTGACATCGAGGGACAATATAAAACATGTAGCCTTATTCTCCGGAGGGATTGTATTTTGTCGTGAAATACAGCTGCAGGCAAGCTCTGTGTGTGTAAACTAAACTGTGGTGCATGTAACACCAAAATTTTGTCCATGGCTCCTTGTTGTGCTGTTTCCTGTAACCATAAACTATGCCATCATTTATGTCTTATTTTACCTTTGTTGGTCAGGAAGCAAAACTATTTTGCAGGACTAGTACTGTAAATGTAACAAAAATATTTTTAAGAATTTAAATGGGGTGAAAAAAATCTAACATGGGCATTTTAAGGTTCTGATGTCACTGTGAATCAATAGGTTCATATCACATTTACTTACATTAAATATAAAAAGAGTTATTTTGCAACATGGTAGTTAAGCTTGTACATAAGGTTATAATGAAAAAATTTAAAATCTAAAGGAACAAAGCTTTGATGGTACAGTGTCCAGAAAAGGCTATAGGTTACTCTGACAGACTACTCTGTATTTTTATTTCCTTTCCACGAGATTACATTTTTCCATTGAAGTACACAAATGGGGTTCTGAGAGATTTATTTACCTCTGACTGTTAGAAATGCTGAGTTAGTTCTTTGGTGTACTTCCAAATATAAAAGGATTTAGAACTGAAATTAAGTGCAGTCAAGTTTCAGATGATGACCCCACTACATTAGTTTTATGTTTTGTTATTAAATTGTTTACATCAGTGACAGGGAAGTAATTACCAGAGTAGTGCCTGCCTTTCACAATATCCCAAACCACAAGGGATATTTGACTTGCCAAAGGTAAGATAAAAAAATCAGTCCCAGTCTGCTTCTTCATGCATCAGCTCACTTCTCACAGGCATGCTTCCTTGATTCTCTATAGCAAAATTTTCTTCATCTTTGTAAGCAGAAATGTCTGAAATAAAGGTGCTAAGTGTCATCAGTCTGAAGGTACACAGACCACTTTAACTGTAGATGAATAAGTACATCCTGTGTTACAAAAAATTGATAGAAAAGGGGAGGTTTGGGATACATTGAGGTAAATGGTGAAAGGACCTATGTTTCTACCAAGAACATTGATGCAATTTCCCCAGCAGGTATTGTAGTCCACTGCATATCTATATGATATCAGGAAGTGGAAATACTGGTACCAGTTTCCTAGACAACTGTGCATCCTTCATGCTTTCTGCCTCCTTTTTTCCTCGTTCACAAAAGTAAGTGCTGTGTGCAGAGTTTGACACAGTAGTAAAATATGATGAGCACTCGGCTTTGGAAGGAGGAAGAACTTGTGGTTCCTGGCCATGTGGTTTAACATTTCAAAGCAGCTTTGAGGTGGATAACATAAATACATTAAAAGAATCTGAGCACTCTGCCTTCCCAAACTGGAAGCAATATAGGCTAACAGAAAGTCATTAGACCAGCAAGACTCTCAAATCCTTGTGAAAGATATTTATCTTCCCTCTACCACAGTTTCTCTAACAGAAAAATGGGGCTAAAACACTTACCACTTTTTGTGATAATGACATTAAAAGAAATGCACTGTTCAGATACTATGTATTGTGCTCTGGAACAGGAATTGGATTTTTGGACTACTCACAGTAAAGTGGATAACAATGATCTCAGTTTCCAAGATGGAAATTTTTTAGTATACTAACAGTGAAGTGAAAGCACTATTTTTGCCAGTGAATTTTATATGCCAGCAACATTTTGACTAAAATTTTAAAAAATATTCTAAATTCTAAAAGCAGCTATGTGACTATTAGAGTATTGACCCGAGGCTTTACAGTGACATATAAAACCACTCGCACTGATTGTTAAATGAACTCTGTAGATTGCTAGCAGCAAGCATGCATCAGAAAGAAAGAAATTTAACAAATTGCTTCCAAATATTTATAGTAATCATGTCAAGAGGGTGGTTCTGTGAGCTCTTAATTTGTGAGGGTTTTATTTCATGTCTTTCTTATTTGTTTAGGGAAGGGATAGGGAAATACAGTGTTTTTATGGGCCATGAAGCCATGCAGCCTCCAAGGAATGAGGGACTTAAATCAGTGAAAACTGCTGGAAAAGAGTAGCACAAGTGAGGGAGAAGTAGTAAACAGAGCAGCAGCAGAGTGTAGGAGGGAGGAACATGGGTGGAAGAGCAGCTTTGGCGAGCCTTGGTGTAGTGGGGAAGGAGTCTGAAGCAGCTGCTGTATGAGACAAAGAGCAGAGCGTGCTTCCAATGCCTTGTGCTTCTCAGCTCCGCTGTGCCTGTGCGGGAACAAGAGGGGACCTCCAGCTGCTGCTAAGAACATGCAGCAAAACTGCAGAGGAGGTTCACTGGGGGCCACAGTGGGTTGTATTTAAAAGAATGAATGAACAAGTAACTATTTTAATTCTGCTTAGTTTCAGTAGAGAGATGCTTTCTACGCAGGCAGAGAGGGTGGTTTAGAGATCCTTCAGGGTAATGGCGGTGGGTATTCACACAGGCCACACACAGGGATCATGCACACATATGCAAACAAACACTTGCAAAAACAAATCCTTTGATCAGTCTGTCTCAGCAAACATCTTAAAAATCTGTACTTCACCCACAGTGCCAGAGGATGCTTTAGGACCTTTATGATTGTTGTTCAGGCAGCACTGCAGATGTCAAGAAACACAGTATGTAAAACAGAGAAAGAGATCAAACAAAATGTAAAGAACAGATTTTACATTAGAAATAAACACAGAATATGCTTGCTGTGTATGCAAAATGGTCTTCCGTGTACTTCAAGACAACAGGGGATATACCTCTGCCTGTTTCAGTTTTTCCATGCAGATGTAAGTGTGTCATCATGAACTCTACGCTGCAGGCCTTAAGCTAGGCATGCCTCTGTGTGTGCTATAAATAAAAAATTAAGTTAAGCTGAAGCTGAACAGCCCACTGCTATGTCAATTGCATGTGAGGCAAGTAAAACCAACTGCAAGAAGGAAAGTCGCACATTTCAAGGTTTTATGTGAGACCTCAATCACTGTTATTTGTTGGTATTTTCTTTTTGGCTCTTGTGACCAAATGCTTTACCAGTTACCTGAAATGGGAGATACAAGAAAGTATTAGCCTGTATTACTCTTCTCATGCAATCTTGAAATCAGTAACTGTGGGTGAGGTGGAGCACAAGTTTTGTGTGTCTTCTGCATGTACCTCCCTACCTACTGTCCCTCTGCTCTGTCATAGTTTTGAACCTATGGCCGCATGCCCTGTAGTCAGCACTTAGAGAAAAACAGTAAGGAATTTGTCAATAAAATGCATCTTTTTCCTTTCCAGAATGTTCTTCCTGAGAGCCCACACAGGATTTGGTGGCTGAAGCAAAAAGCTCTTTCTGACCCAGAGATGCCCACAGCCTCGCTGAAGACCAGGTGGAAAAGCACTTGGCACAGGAGGATCAGCCAGTTTTTCCATCTCCTAAGTGAGGGGAAAAGCCATTGTTTAGTCAAGGTGGGGCTGTTGCAATTAATAAGGACAGGGTATTAGTAACACAAGGACTTTACTTGTTCCCATACCTCAGTTCAATACCACAGCTTCTGAGGATGAGGTCTTGTGATACTTCTCCCCTTTGCATTATTTAATTTATATCAAACCTATATCACTCTTTAAACAAAATTTGACTGGAAATTTTGCCAAAGTAAGCAATTTAAGGATGTTACCTTTGCCTTGCAATGATTTATTGTTGCTGCTGCTGCAGAATGATTCAAAGACTGTGTGGCAAGGTGGTCTGCAAGTGAGGGCTCACTGCCTGGCTCCCATGCCCCCAGCCAGCTAGGGGTTAGCGCTGTTTCCTGCTCCCAGAGGTTATAGACCTCTCTGATAGCTGAAAGGTGATCAAAAGATTAAAACAGAGCTTAGTAAAGCAGAAAAGTCATTATACTACTGTAACTGTTTGGGAAAATGGTCATATTCTGGAAAAATCTGCAGGTCTGAGTGTCATCTGTTAAAAAAAAAGCAAGGAAGACTGTGGTTTAGGTAGCTGGTTGCAATAAGCAGGTAGGAAACTACTTCTGTACAAGCTAAAGAAAAAAAAAATTGAACAACACGGAACTCTAAAACTCTTCATGATCACTTCACAGCTATCTTGCAGATATCAAAGGCCAGATTTACTTCCTTCTTCACTCTTCTGTAGATAGAGGAAGAATTAGTCTTATAAATAAACATTCATCCTATATTCTCTGTGTAAGGAGATTGTGCCATTGTTCAGTTACTACACATTTAAAAAGGAAAACAAAAAGTACTCAGATTGAAATTCCTGAAAGAGGTGTGAATTTTAGAAGGAAAGATATGCACTCAATGTACATGTGATAGGAGTACTTAATTTTTTTTGCCCCATGATACAAGCAGGCAAACTTTGTTACATTATTGTCAACAGAGGATTAATGTAAGAGGCAAGAAGAGACCATGCAAGAAGGTGTCACTAGCACTCTGGAGTAACTCATAGCAACTGTAGTTATTCCTCCTGTGTAGGGCCTGTTAAACACTTTTACTACAGTGGTTTGCAATGCCTAGTGTGAAAGGTGATAGTAAGCAGTCTGCTGACAGTCCACTCAGCCATGCTGAGTAAAGTACTAGTATAAGTACTAGTAGTTATGTATCAGTTCTGGCTGGCTGTTCAGGTGACCAGAGAGCTTCAACCTTGACATTGCTGGACTGTTCCTAACCACCTGAAGAAAAACAGGAAAACATGCAAACAATTAATTTTCTTTAAAGTTCATGATGTCTGTATTCTTTCCGCAGGTAATTCATGCCCCAAGAGTACATAAGGCACTACTCCATTATTTGATATCCTTTCTGTCTAAATCGAGTGGAGTCTCTCCTTGAATGGAAACCATATAACAATTAAAGATTAGAGTGGGATATAGGTAGGGGTTGGATACACTGCCAATATAACGATATGTTTCTTTTAAACTAGTAAGGGTTGATGTTCCCCTTTTTGTTTAGAAGTGATATAGTACAGGTAACGGCAAAGATAGTCTTTGCACCTAGCTCTCACTTTGCTGAGCTGAATCCTAGGAAGGACTTAAAGAGAAATTAAGTCATAGTATTCCTCCTCCACAATAATGTCCACATAATTTTGGGTAATGAAAAGTTCTCTGTGCCCCTTAACCCATCTTTAACAAACTACAGAGTTGTTTCCATGACATAGTGAGCTTCAGCAACTGCTATCCCGGCCTGGATTCAAGCTGATGGTCTGCATCTGTCTATTCCCAGTTCACAGCTATGAAAGTTTTGTTACCAATTCTTTTTGGCAACTGCATACTCAAGGACACAGACTTGCATCCACGTTTGCATATGAAAAATTCTGGACATCCAAGGGATATTTATTCTGTTTTGGAGTGGGGCTTTGCTTTTCTTGACCTTGCTTTAGCTGTTGTTGCACATGCTAAGAGAAATTGCTTGAGAAGCAAGAATCTGCCTGATCATTTAACAAAGTGCAAAACTTTGCTTGGGTTCCAGAAACTTCAATCAGTTTCCATGCTCCCTACCACCTGACTCTTACCAGGTCATAATGAAATCTGTGTGGATCCAACACTTGCTGCCTGAATGCTTTTGAAGTAAATTCCAGAGCTTCACCAAAGTCACAGAGGATATACTCACCGTAAATGTTTGATAGTGGATATTTGAAGTTATTGCAATAAATCAAGGACAGGAACAAGTAGAAGCTCCTTTGCTAGAGATTGGCAGGCAAACAGATAGCTAGGGTAGCCTGAGGGAAAAAGCCCTTTGTTTAGTAAAAGAAGAAAAAATGTCAAATTTGTTGCTTCTTTACAAATGACATAATGATGCAATGCCTTCTGAAGGATATGAGATTCATACCCAATTAGATTAACACAGTCAGTCACCAGAGAAAGTAGAAGATACCCTGCTTAGTGAAAGTCATGGTGCTGAAGCTAGTGGAAGAAGCAGCAAGAAGGAAGAAGCAGAACATTGCTCAAACTTCAGGTAAGAACCATCTTTAAAAAAAAAAAAAAAACAACAAAAAAGCTTGCCAAACAATTGTTTTTAAAGTTCTCTTTTTAAAGGTTTGAAATTTTCAGGTTGTTTCCTCAAGATATATTACTTGGTACAACTGAATGTGTTCTGTTAGAAATGAAATATTTGCAATAAAAGTAACATTTTTCAGCAATTTTCACACTTCATTTCTAGCCTGTAGGTGAGCTATCTTGCCAAAACATTGTTTTATTTTGTGGATGTTTTACAAAGGGACTTTGCTAATGGAAAAATATCTCCTTTCCAGGAAAACTGAAGTTAATCTTAATAGAAAGTACTGCTGGAATTAGAAAGGCTAGCATAGCACAAGAGCTTTAGACAGGAGAATTAGTAAGAGCCTCCCGTGATCTCTGCAGGCACAACGTTTCAGACTTTCATGCCTCAGCTAATTAGTGCAAAACAGACATTTTCCACACTGAAAAGCAATATTACCACCACTGAAAAACAATTTAACTTACAGAATTGCTGGAATTGATTGGACCCAAATCCATCTAGCCCCCACAGTCTTGAAAAGTGTCTTGTATCTGTGATGAGGATGGTGTGACTGTTGCTACCACACCTTACCCATCCTTCAGTAGCCACTGTTTGAGACATTTGTATCTCAAGCCTCCAAGTTCTGCAGTTTGGAGGTGTGGAGAAAGCCAGTGCTTATTCTGTTAGTATGAAGTCTGTGTATGATAATTTCACTGCATGTCCCTGTTGTTAATTTCTTCAGATCCTTCTTTATGCCTCTTTACTACAACAATATTTTCCTGTGATCTCTTTCCCCGTCCTTTACCCTGCCTCAATCCTCACTTCCCAAACCGAAGAATCATTTTTACTCATCTTTTCCTGTATGACCACTATCTTACACCACTCTTCATTCTTGTTACCTTACGCTGGTGTTTTCTTTTCTGCAATACTCGTTTTGAGATAACAATACCAAAACTACCCAAAATTGTCAAATCTGGATACATAAAGGATTTCTATAGTGAAACACTTCTTATGTCATTTGGATGATGAACAGAGAGTAAACCTTGAGAATTTAATCCCTAATTAAATTCTCAAGCAGTCATCACGAATGCAGTGTTCAATCTCTGTGCAGTGCTCCACCAGTAAGGGGCTGTTTGTTACACAGTAATACCTGTGCTGATGTCCTGCCTAAGGAATGAAAAACAAATTATCATAGCTGATAACATGGAACAGTAAAGAATATTTTGAGTGCTAGCTTGTACTAACCTTGACAGTTTGTCACTGGATATCTCCAGAGTTGTGTAACTACAACTATTGCTTTCGCAAGATTTCCAGGTAAGAATAATTTTATCACATATAGAAAGATGATTTTGGAGGGGCTGAAATTCCAAAACTGATGCAGTAAGCAATTTATGGAAAATTCTTCAACATAATTTTTACCAGTTGTAATTGTCAAGGGTTTATAGTAGATGCCTCTATATCAGAAACAGGCTTTTGACTAGTATATTTATAATATCAGCCTTTCTATATTTTAAAAAATATAATCTTGCTAATAAAAGACTCTTACAGGCAAGAATTCATACTTCTGACAATTTACACCAAAACCAAGAAGAGGCCAGCACATACAAATACAAAATTTCAAGGATAAGTTCACTGAAAACAAAAACTAAAATTCTGTTGAATTTTTCTTGAATGAGATATGCAAAGCTAACAGAGCTAACTGCATGTATGCAACTACTTCACTTTTTCTTCTCTCAGAAATCAATCGGTTCTGATCTTTGGGCTTAAGTAACAAATAGAAAGGGATTTAAGTCAGGGGGAAATAAGGCTGATATCCACAACATATTCAACATATTCCTGATTAACTCCTTATTTACATCACATATCATACCAAGTATTCAGTACCACAAGAGGCTGATCACAAATAATTTTCATTCAGATCAGCAGTGACAGAGGAGTTACTACTAAAATAGGTTCTAAAGTTAATGCCTTTAAGAAATAATGTATGAAATGTATAGATGCAATTGATTCTGGAGACACTTTCCTCTTTTTCACATTCAGCTGAATCACACACAAAAGATGTTTTCCAGTCAGTTTTAGTCAATTTAAAGTTATAGTGTGGGTAAGGTTAGTTTATTGGTTTTTTTTAAGATTTATTTTAGTGACATCACTGGAGATCGAGATACATCAGCATGTCCACACTAAGTGAACATCTCTGAGGACTATGAAATCACTGTATGTGGTAGGCACCCTTAGGGATTTTTTTCTAAACTAAACCAATCTTTTACACATAGGCAGCAGACTGGGGTAAAAATGAAGCAGAAAAAACAAGGAAAAGATAGTATTATCTTTGACATGATCTGTAAAACAAGAAATATCACCTGCCTGCTTCTCCTTTATCCCCCCAATGCACACATCTGCCACCCCAAAAGAGCAACTGTGATATCCTGTAACTGGAAACCAATACTTTAAAGCAGTTTAGTGTCATGTAAATTACAGAGTCTGCTACACAAATAATTTGCACTGAAATGTTTATCAGCTCTCTGACATAGCTGCTTCCATTTATAGCTTATAAACTGTTTTTTACTGGTTCCTTCACATCTGATAACATAGCTCAAGAACAGGTGGTGAAAATATTAGGCAATTATGAGAGCCTCTGTTTGCATGTGTGTGGTCTCTTGGTTTGCAAGGCCACTGACCACATACGAAGGCATTATAAAAGTCTCGAAGTTAAATTATCAGCCTCCGTCATTGAGTATTGCCCTAGCTGCAGCTGGAGTCTTTCTGGACTGTAAACAGCTTTGGTGAAGTGTAAAAAGTTCAGAATTATCAAAACGTACATTTAAGAACAAAATTTACTCAAAGTAAATCACAACATGTTTTTGAATCTTACATGTCTAATAGTGTGGCTGGTTAACTGTCCAGTATTCCAGTGTAAGACTGGTTTCTTAGTAAAGCTCAGAAAGTGGTAAGTCGGCCAGGGCAGTTATTTTTGTCATGTTACCATTGTACCTTTAGAGATTTTGCAGCAAACATTGCTGGGTAGAATAAGTTGGCTGTCCACAGATAAACTAGTAAAAGTCACTTCATTTCTTTGCAAGGACAGATAAAACCTTCCTGCAATTTTATCATGAAAATATCCTCCAGGAGATTTCTTGCAAATTCTTCTTACTCAATTAGAAATATCCACCTTTAGAGGCAAAATGCTGTCTAATTCAGGATTCAGATTTGATTTTAGCAAAACAAAAATAAAAGGTATTGTGAATAGTAATCTCTGATCAAGAAAGGATCATCTTACAAATTATGGTTTACAAGCCTAATGCCTTTTAGCCAGAGTAAAGGCTTTTTGTAATTTGAAAAGCTTTCAGATTTTAATGTCATTATTCCTAAGAACTTGTGTGCCTTGGAAGGTTTACGTGCTGCAGAACTATTTCTTACCAGTGGATATAGTCCAGCTCAGAATATTCTCCACGACTTTCCTGCATTTGGATGTGGCAGGTGTCATTTGCCATTTTACAGAAAGAAAAATAGCTTCAAATATTTGCCCTACAGCCACAATAGATGCACATCTTGGATTTCAGCAGCCATTAAAATAACCTTCGTAGAACTGAAAGGAACAAAGAGGTAATAGAGAGGCTGTTCTACAGATGATGCAGTCTTGCATTACTCCTTCCATCACTCTATTCCCTCCCAACATACCTGTATTCATCCAGGTCCCCTTCCCATTTAGTGTGCAGTTATAATGTCCAGAAAAAGAGTATATGGTCTAGTTCAGGATTTTAAGTACAGAGGAATTCAACAATCGGTCTATCCAGTTTATCCTATCAACATGCTTCCAGTACATGTTTCCAGTGCTATTGACTGAGCTCGGAAAAGCATGGCAGGTCTGTACATGAAAAGTGTGTGCTTTGAAAGAAGCATCTATCAGAAAGGTTAACTGCATGGCCTTCACAGAATTACTTTGGGACTCAGTAAAGTACAATATAACTTGAGATCATTGTGCTCAAGTTCCTAAGGACTAGATCTGCTTTTTCATTTTCCTTTCTTACAATTTTGGTTACAAATAGTCCTGAAAGTTAGTTAGTGTATGACAATAAACATAATTTTGTGTTCCTGTTGATAATATCTAAAATTCCAGGCAATAAGGCGTGCCTGCTGTTCACACTTAAATATTTTAGTATTACTGCAAATACCAGTTTTCAGTTCTTTGGCCATTAGATTATTTTTAACAAGCTTACTCTTTCTGCAGCTCATTTTTTGCCCAGTATCAACTTAGTATGTTCTTCTGTTCATCTGAGTTTATAAAAATGGATGTGTCCATAAACTCCATAAAAAAGAGTGGTTTTGAATGGACTACAACTGTGTACTTGACAAGAATTTTTTTCAATATATATGGGTTTGACATTTTCAGCATGAGCTTATATTAGGGTTTTAGCTGGCCCTTTCAAAATGCAATTTAGAAAAAAGGACTTTTGTTTTCATATTGTTACTGACAGAAGAATGTGTTATATTTTGTTTCATACCCATATCAAACAGTGTCTATCAAAAATATTTCAAGATTGCAAAATCACATATCCAGAAATTTTCAAGTGGCAGAATTAAATTAGTCTGTCAGGTCCAAGTTCTGATCCTTTGGGAATCTTTTGGAAATATTTTAGAAAACAATATTTTTTTTTTTCTGCTAGACCTTCAACTTCAGCAGTTCATACAACAGATATTATTCAGTGAATGCAATACTTGGTGAAAGTTTCAGAATTCCCCAGCACTTAATGCTAACAAAATCCCTTTTCATTTCCATTCTCCATTATTTGCATTCTGAAAGGTTTTTTCAGTAAAGCTTTTCTTAAGAAATTTGAATCTGCGGTGAACACTAAAATGGGAAATTTCAGAGCACTTTGAGCAAAGTTGCAACACTAGCAAAGAAGAAAAAAAGTTATTGAGATCTCTTGCTTGCTTTTTACTTTTCAAGCATTGGGCTAAGTTTTCAAGCTTTCTTTGTAATTATAGGCAATGACCTTTATAAATGAAGCAGAAGATTGTCACATATTTGGAAGCTACTAGGATCTGGGGCAGAAAAAGAGCCATCCAATATCATGAGGCTTGCAGTGCAGTACAAATGTGCTGTTAAGCTCAGCTTTCACCCCTCAGGTTGATTGTAAAAATTGCTTCAAAATCTCCCTGAGTGTGTGCCTGTTTAGGCACAAAGAACTGGCGATGTACATATGGAAAACAGACAAATTGAGATGTACTTGATATGGAACAGATTGTAGAGTTACTAATGAGGGCATTGTAGGTTTAAGTTTCCTAAAGAGAGGCTTCTTTGGGGGCAAAACCAAACCAAACCAACCAACCATCCAAACCCCTCCCTGCAATAAAGAAACCGAGCTCTGTTTTGCTTTTCCACTGGTAGGATCTCACTCATGGGATGAGTAAGTAGGGGGTGTGATGTGTAGCCATAGTGTATAGACAGGTTTGTCATAAAAGCTGCATTGGTATAGGTTGCCCACTGTAGAAAATGATGGTGTGGAACTGGTTTCTATGGAGATCCCTGCTTGCATCAGAAGATCAGAATAAAAATGTTGTATGGTATTCAGAAAATTACAGTGATCTGCAGGAAGGAGGGGGTTGTTGGGTGTTTTGGGTTGGTTTGTTTTTGTTCTTTTTCCTTTCCTTTTCTTTTTAAGCCAGTTCTATCATCTGCTTTGGAACTTCAGCTTGGGAAATGAAGCCTAGCCATAATTCAAATAACTGTATAAATAATGCCAGCTGTAGAAGCATTCACACAACACTGGCAGCAATAGATAAAAATACATAAAGACTCAATTGCTCAAACATTGCCTTTTAAGTACAGTAAATCAATGAGCATAAGTTCTCTGAAACACTGAGTTGAAATATGAATATTTATAAACATGGGGCTCCCAAGCAGATGGGCTAAGGGCTGCTTGGCAATTTGCATGTAAAACCAAAAATTTCCCAAACGGCCATTGTTCTTGATCTCTATATTTAAGCTGCAAGCTGCAAACTGATGATCCCATGATCCAGGTCTGTAGAACTGCTAACCTATCACAGCTTTACATGAGCTTAGTGGGAACTGCAAGGCTTTACCATTCTTGAAAATCAAGGTCAAATGTCACACATTAGTTGACCAGAAACGATTAACTTCTTAATTGATTTTGTCTTTTGGTTTTTTTTTAGAATTATCATTGATAATAAAGTTTGTTAAACTTTGTTTTCTGTTCTATTAAAATTAAGGGATATAAGAGAGCATTCCTTCTGAATTTTCAACTGCTTGTATGTTGACAGCAAGCAATGACTGGAGAACATTTGCCATCTCCCTTATTCATGAGTGGCTTCAGATTGTATGCTATTATGAAAAATTAAATATATAAAACGCTTTTTTGTTGTCTGGTCTTTTTTTCCTCCACACGGTGTCCTGTGATCTGTAAAGACTGTAAGGCATAATGCAGATTACTTCAGAAAGTTAAAGAAGGGACCATATATTCAGCTAGCTGGCAGTCTTGTCTGCTCTGCTGCTTCTTTACAGTCCAGGAACTGAGCTTGCCAGTATGGCCATGGTGTTTCTGTTGCTGTCCACTAAAATACTTTGGAGTCAATCAGCATGATGAAAATAGGAATTAGCCAACAAGCTACATTTAAGGAACTGACATGTGATTGGGCCACAAAATACAGAATTTGCTTTTGTATAGGAGCTTAGGACTCTGTCAGGCTTATGAGAACTGAGTACACAAGTATTACCAGAGAACAGGCAAACACAAAGGATCAAGGTTGCAATGCCTTCTGCTTCCCCACATCATTAAAGAGCAAAAATCAACAACGGAATTGAATTTGCAATTAGGTATACATGAAAATAAATATCTTATGTCAAATTTTGCAACTCATTCCTTCAGCCTTGCCAGGGTCTTCTATTCCTAACATACTGTTCTCACAGAAGGGTAAAATTAAACTAAATTGTTATAGACCTTTAAACCTTTATTTAAGCATTTTTGTTCAAAGAGCAGAGAAAATGACAAGTGGTTAGCAATGGTCAAAGATCTACTCTTCAACTAAGTACCTATCATCGCATAGTTTGTGATACAGGTTAAATATTTGTGTCCTAATTTGGCGTCTTATGAGACTGCTTTTCTCAAGTAATTACCCTTTACTGATAACACTGATAGTTACAAATGGGATGCAGTCATGGAATGCATTGTATCTCAGTGCAGGAGGAGGTTAATGTTTACTTTCTATAGTCTTATGAAATAATGCCTATATTATGTTAGTGCTCTTCCCTGTTCTCTGCCTTATCTCAGCTGTGCGTTCCTGGCCATCTAAATACTCACCAGAAATGTGAGTGGAGCAGATCTTGTTTCCAATGAATGACATTTTTATTTGTATGAATTTGGAGGGGGTTTATGTTTAGCCTGCTAATGGATAGAATTATGGAGGGTTTTTCAATGCTTGGCCAAGCCAAAAGATTACATATAGAGACAAAGGAAGCAGATCTTTCTGTTTTATGCTATCAATCTTATATGCTTCATACCTGTAGAAGATTCAGTTTGTGGCTTTTTTCCATTTTTTCGTTTAGGGCTATTTATGAAACATGTAGTTCACAACTTTATTGAAACAGAGCAGAATTGTTGAGAGTTTTGAATAAAGAGACTCTACAGAAGTCTGTTCGTTTCCCAATGCATAGGAATGTACCATCGTCATCTTGCCCAGTGTTCAGTTTTACAGTTCAATATACTGAAAGAAGGTAAGAAAGGACTATTTTGCTCACTTAGTCTCACTTTGCAGCTGTTACAGGCCAGAGCACTTTTTTCATATTTTATCAAGACCCAGATCCGCACCTTCTTCTTTACATAACAGGAGCTAAGCAATCTGAAAAAACTTGTGGGAAACCTGTAGATTTTATTGGAAATTAGTTTTGCCTATAACAGGATGTGCTATTGACAGTAGATTTGATCTGCTACACTGAACTTGAATTTCAAGAACAGGACACCATGCAAAAAAGCCAAGACCGAAAGGTTTCCATTAGGGAATAATAATGAAATGCAAAACTTATCACAGTTCAATTCTGGTTGCATGGAGAGTGACTGAAAATTTCTATCACCAGCCGTACAAGCAGAGAATTGGCAGATTCTGAAAGAGAAGCTGCAAAAAAACCCCTAAGTAGCAACTTCACCAAGTTGCACTAGTGTAGTTACCAGATGTCTGGGAAAATAGTTCCTCAGTTTTTAAATCATCTACACACACACCAAAAAAAAAAAAAAAAAAGGATTTAAGTGTTTTGGCTGGACAGTTTGACTTGACTTTTCATTTGCTCTGGAGCCAAGCAAGATTTCATCACATATAAGATACTCAGTTTCTCACACCTTTGGGATCAAATTTATATAAAAAGTTAAAATGAAAAAAAAATATTAAAACCAGTCCCTTACTGAAGTTTGTATTCACAAAACAAACAAAAAACCTGCAAAAAATAACAAACCAAAGCCTTGTATTTTCTTCATTGTTGGGAAGGTCTTTCATTCCCCAGTTTTTACGTTTTGGATCTCAGGAGTTTACAAGAAACAGAATGCTAAGTCGGCAATGCACAACAAAGCAAGTAGTTCAGCACAGGATAATATCAGAGCCAGACAAAAAGCTGTGTTCTCTCTTTTTCAAAATATAAAAAAAAAAAGAAAAATTTTCATCTTGTAGTAGGACAAACAAAGATTATGCATGGTTTTGCAGGAACTTTAAGCATTTTGCATGAAAATGGAATGAAAAAACTTGAAGTTTTTTACACCAGAACAGTTGCTTAGCTCAGGAGATTTGGAGCCAAGGTTCAAGTCCTCCATCTGAACCAGGCAGAACAGACTGGTCTCTCATATTGTAGGTAGGTTTCCTGAACATTTTGCTACAGTAGTGCATTTCTGTGTGACTTGAAATTGCTTCTTTTTTTTGCCAAAACTGGCACACAGTTAAAAGTTTCATGCCTTTTATTTTTAAGACGAAACACCTCACCTGAAAAACATCTGACTAGTTCTAATGAATGTATGTTTTCTCTAAAGTTTTCAATCTATTGATAGATGCCTGTTAAGTCTTAGTATTCTTAATGTCCTTTCATTAGGTGTCCTGCTCAAGTTCAAGGATACCATAGATTAGTTACAAAACTTGTACCCCAGTGTTCCAGTCATTTCAACTGGCTTTTAGTCAAATGAAAACAGTTTTAGCCAGTATTAAAATTGGTATAAAATTTGGCTTAAGGTTGTATGTGAACAAGTCCTCTTATAATAAGCAGAAAAGTGCTATTTCACCAACCTTCTAATTTATCCTGAAATCTAACATAAATTTTAATGCACTTTGTTTTCAGAACTGTGCAAGTACTATAGAGTCATTAGGCATTTGAATTAAGGCAGACTATGGAAAGGCCTTATCATTCAATGCATTAACTTCAGGAGAGGGAGGCTGTATCTTCTGTTTATATTCAAGGAAATGAATGTCAAAGATTACCATGTGTGTGGTGTAAATAAGAAAGGCCACCAGTGAAGAGCTTCCATTTTTGTGATGAGAACATAAAAGTCAGTTGCTTCTGTTCCAGAGGTGATATTTTACTTAGATGTCTGCTGTTTGCAAAAAGAAGGCAAAATGTCTTTTGTTATTGATTTGCAGACTAAGAAGGTTTGGATGTCAATTATGTTTAAGCCTTTTGAAAGGTCTTCTGTAAACCTGCATGTTTTAATGATAGACTGAACAGTTCTTTATAAAAATACAATTTAGACGAGAAACAGAGCGAATAAATCAAATAGAGGTTATGGGTTATCATGAGAATAATTACACTACGTCCCTGGAGCATTTTGTTGCCTGTCATTAATTTTCCTAGACAGTAATTCTGCTATAAACATTTTGCCATGGGGAATTATATTATGCCATTCTAAAGTCTTAACCATAGAAGAATGCAATTTTTGTGTATATGTATTGAGGGGAAAAAAGATGATGAATCTGGCCACTTAGAGTGGCCAAAGGTGACAGGATTTTAAAGTAATTAAAAGGATTTTGCATGGTCCATTTTTCTTGACGTCTTCAAGACAAGTTCCTTATTCTTGGAATAACTTTTGGATGAATAAAAGCAAAGCCAGGGCTGAATATTATGATTTTTATTACAATTATGTCATCCAGTAAAAAGCAGTGTATCCAGTTATTATATTATAGAGAAAAGAATCTTTCTGTAGAATAAGTTTTAATCTCTGAACTCATGTTTAATGGCTAAATTGTCATGATTTGCAAGGAAGTGGTAGATGCTGGTCTGTGTTTGAATACAGGCTTTTCTCTAGTCTAAGAATGAGCGGTCATCCAACACATGTAAGCAATAGTTAATAATAATACTTGAATTTCGACTCTTTTCTGCATCAGTCATAATAAGAACAAAAGCATCAGTTCAGATTTTTTTCTATGCTGTGAGAATACTCTCTGCAGGCATACTTAACTCTGCTGTCAGTTTCAGGACTACAACTTTAATAGCAGTTGTGTAGCCACTATGTTCTCCATGACCCTGTTACTAATACCTTCAGCAACAGTGAGATCAGCCTGGTTCTTGCATTCCTTGAATTTCTTGAACCTTTAAACAATGAGTGTAAGATACTATGAAAATAAATGGTTTTATTCTAGTATCATCATTGCAATTGATAAGGTGCAACATAATCTAGACTCAAGCTCTTTAAAATTTCCCTCTTTGCATTTGATACAATTCTTTATGTTGTTATGATACACAAGGAAACCCATTACACTATAGAGAATGTTGGTAGATGAAACTATTTGAAAAAATATTAATTAATTTCCCATTATTTTATTTCGCCCGTATTTCCTAATGTAAATGGTTGAGCTGAGTTAGGAAACACAAAATACAGATGGAAAGCCCCTTAAAAAATACATGGTAAAACATTTGATGTTGTAAAAGGGGAATGTGCTAGAATTAAAAAATAAAATGGAGACCTTGGGATAATGACTGCTGATGCCTTTACTGCTTCCATTTTCTGATTTTGTCTGTATAAGCACAAGGTGTAGCCCACTTGGTATTTTTGATGCAACTCAATAAAAAGTTGAAATTTGTATACTTCCATGATGTGATGAATCTAGAGCAATGTAATTCTTATAGGTAATTAGTAATACATTCTGCTAAACTATCTGGCCTAAACAAAGACACCTACATCAATAGATGGGCTACTGCAGTAAACTCACAACTATGTGTTTAAAGGAGACAATGTTTGACATCTTTAAAGGTGGTATTACTTAACAAAACCAAAAAAAGCTCAGAATGTCATGCTTAACAAGCATATAGAAAACACTTGCATCTTCTTTTTGAGGTGTTTTGTAAATGTTCTTCAAAAAAGAGGCAGAAAAATATTTCAACTTGGTGTCTTCACAGAAGAAAATTGATCTTGTTTTCTGTTGGGACTAGAGTGCTCTCACTAACTCTCTGTACACAAACCACACATAAAATCCTTTACTTCACCGTTACTGTGAACCAGATTTTTCCTTCAATTGCAAGTCTTATTGTCAATTCAGAAAGTAAATAATACTTTCCATCAATATGCATCTGACCCTCAAATTTTGGGAAGATCCTAGAGTTATACTTAGGTACTTTATCTTGGCAGGATTCCAGTGGCTAAAATGATTGATAAGCAAAATGGTTATAAATGATTCCCATTATAATACCAAATAAACATCATTGGCTTTGCCATTCATCGTCTTGTATGGGCTTTTTATAACCTTGGAAAGTCACTTCTTAGAGCAGTGAATACATCAGTGTACAATAACACACTTTAAGTATGTCATTGAAGTTAAACCCCCTTAATTTTATTATAAAGTTCAACAACCGAGAAACACATCTTGCCTTCCTGGATATGTGACTGCCAGATATGCAAAATAATAAATAAATATAACATGGATTAAATTAATATCTTTCTGTCCATAAAACTACCATACAGACTTCCCTTTAGGAAGCTCTCCATAAAAAAAATGAAGCCACCTGAATTTTGTCTGCAAAATGGCAAGCAAACAGAAGTGTTTGCACTGCATATAAAATAGATGGTAAATGTAAGTGGATTTTCTGAATTTCCCGGGATTTTTACCATTGACTAAACTGGTACTGGCTCTACAGTGCTAGACACCAAGGTGGATAGGTAACCCTTTGCCTTATGCAACAATAACATGTTACTGAGGTCTAACTGTGGAGTATATTATTATAAATGACACTGCAGGTGGCAGAAGGTTCTACTGTGAAGTTGTCATTTTGCAATGTGGAAAGTCAGGATAAACATTTTAATTTGCAATCTAAGTTTGACTTTTAAATAACTGAGAATGAATTGGCAAAGAATGCTTTAATACACCAGTCATTCTGCATATTTTCCTATTTTCTCCTTTTCCACTCAGTGATGCAGTTGAAAACGCTTAACTGAGTTTGGCTTTTAAATGTCAAATTAGAAGATTGTGCAATGCATGGGCTGTTCATGAACTGGTTTTGTAAAGCTTTAACATCAACTCTTATTTTTCTGATCCAAACCAAAAGAGATTATAGGTGGTGATTCTATTTCCAGCCTCTTAAGTGGGTTGGGGGCCTCCTTTGGAGCCATTTCTAGTTGCTGTCTGTTATTACTGCAATGTGAATACTGCTGGGGACTGGGTTCAACTGGCATTCATGTTCACAGTCCACATTGTGGTTGCTTGAAACTCTTTCCTTCAAGGATTATTTTTATTTAATTCCTGGAAGACCAAAAACTAATCATTTCAAAGGAAGAGATCTTTCTGATATGGAACAGGAATTTCACCCATAAAAATGTGTATTGGGTCTGGCTGACGTGGAATTGACTTTCCCCATAGCAGCCCTCACACTGCTGTGCTTTGTCTTAGTAGCTAGAAACGTGTCAGTAACACCCAGCGTTCTGGCTACTGCTGAGCAGCGCTCCCACAGCATTAAGGCTGTCCCTCCAACCTTCCCCCTTCACCAGCAGGCTGGCAGTGGGGAAGATCTTGGGAGCAGACATAGCCAGGACATCTGACACAAGCTGACTGAAGGGATATTCCATACCGTATGACATCTGCTCAACAATAAAAGCTAAGAGAAAGGAGGAGGAAGAAGGAGGCATTCGTTATGGTGTGGGAGCTGTAAGAGACTCCGGAGCACAGGTTGTTTTTCCTCAGTGCTCCCAGTCAAATGGAAGGTGCTTGAAAGGAGCAGCCAAACCTGGCAAATCAACAGCTGATTGCGGGACTGGTGCCACAGCCAGGGGTTTGGCTACTTACACCATGGGACTCTCTCTGAGAACCCTGGTCTGCTGGGGGTGATGGGGTCCACCCGACAGAGAAGGGGAAAAGCACCTTTGGTCACTTGCCAAGCTGGTGAAGAGGGCTTTAAACTAGAGGTGCTGTGGGAGGGAAACCTCAGTCCATCCCACTCCGACCAGTTTGGTACCAGTGCCAGCATCAGATGCCCAGAGCCCGGAGAGGGATCACAGGGCAGCAGCAGAGCACCTGAAGAGCAGCACAAGGGGATTCCAGGCACTCCAGGCAGTTGAGACAGGTTCATTGGGGGCCCAACTTAAATGCCTCTGTGCAAACACATGTAGCTTGGGGAATAAACAGGAGTTAGAGATGTGCACACACCTGCAGGGGAATGGTCTTACTGGCATCACAGAGACATGGTGGGATGACTCTTATCACTGGAGTCTTGGGATGGAAGGACACAAGCTCTTTGGGAAGGACAGGCAGGGGAAAAGAGGAGGGGGTATCACTCTCTATGTCAGCAACCAGCTGGAGTGCATGGAGCTCCATCTGGGGATGATGAGGAGCTGACCAAGAATTTATGGGTGGATTAAAGGGAGGGCAGGGACATGTGACATTATAGTGAGGGTCTGCTACAGGCCACCTAACCAGAAAGAGTGAGTGGATGAAGCCCTCTATAGACACATAAGACCCTCCTCAACGTCACAAGCCCTGGTCCTCATGGGGGACTTCAACCAACCTGACATCTATTGGAGGGATAACACACCAGGGCCTAGGCAATCCAGAAGGTTCTTGGAATGTGTTGATGGTAACTTATTTCTCCAACTTCTAGAGGAGCCAACAAGGAGAATTGTCGTGCTGGACCTTGTTGTCACCAACAAAGAGAGGCTGGTGTGGAAAGTGAAGCCTAAGGGCAGCCTTGGCTAGACTGACCGTGAAATGGTGGCATTCAGATCCTTAGGGCAGCAAGGAGGGCGCACAGCAAGATCACTAACCTGAACTTCAGGAGAGCTGACGTTGACCTCTTCAGGGAGCTGAGTGGTAGAGTACTTTGGAAGAGAGCCTGGGAAGGAAGAGGTGCCCAAGACAGCTGGTTGATCTTCAAGGATCACCTCTTCCAAGCACAGCAGTGATGTGTCCCAACAAAGACAAAGCTGGGCAAAAAAGCCAGGAGGCCTGCATAGATGAATGAGGAGCTCATCGACAAATTCAGAAATAAAAAGGAAACATACAGAGGGTGAAAGCAAGGACAGGTAGCCTGGGAAGAATACAGAGAAACTGTCCAAGCAGCAAGGTTAGGAAAGCCAGAGACCTGATAGCATTAAATCTGGCCAGGGACATAAAGGACGACAAGAAACCACTTTTTAGGTATGTCAGTGATAAAAGGAAGACTGGGGAAAACATGGGCCCTCTCCCATGGAGAAGGAAACAGGAGACCTGACTACCCAGGACATAGAGAAGGCTGAGGTACTCAATGACTTTTTCACTTTGGTCTTCACCGGCAAGTGCTCCAGCCCCATGGCCCAATCACAGAAGGCAAAGGCAGTGACTGGGAGAAAAAAGGACTGCCTGTAGGGGGAGATCAGGTTTGAGACCATCTGAGGAACCTGAAGGCACACAAGTCTATGGAACCTGATAAAATGCACCTGCATGTCCTGAGGGAACTGGCACATGAGGTGGCTAAGCCACATCTGTCATATTTGAGAAGTCATGGCAGTCAGGTGAAGTATCCACAGACTGGAAAACGGGAAAAATACCCCCCATTTTTAAAAAGGGAAGTAAGGAAGTCCCAGGGAACTACAAGCTACTAAGTCTCACCTCGGTGCCCAGCAAGATCACGGAGCAGATCCTCCTGGGAACTGTGCTAAGGCACACAGAAAATAAGGTGGTGACAGACAATGTCTTCACAAAGGGAAAGTAGTACTTGACAAATTTGGTGGCCTTCTGTGATGAGGTTACAGCATTGACAGATGAGGGAAGAGTGACCGACATCATCTACCTGGATTTTTGCAAAGCTTTTGACAGTGTCCGCATTATATCTTTGTCTCTAAACTGGAGAGACATGGATTTGACAGATAGACCACTGAGTGGATAAGGAATCGGCTGGATGGTCTCACTCAAAGAGTTGTGGTCAACAGCTCAACGTCCAAGTAGAGGTGATGAGTGATATTCCTCAGGGGTCCGTACTGCAACCAGAGCTGTTCAACATCTTCGTGGACAACATGGACAGTGGGATCAAACAAACCTTCAGCAGGTTTGCCAACAACACCAAGCTGTGTGGTGCGGTCAACGCACTGGATGGAAGGATTGCCGTACAGAGGAACCTTGACAGGCTTGAGAAGTGGGCCCATGTGAACCCCATGATGCCCCATGAGGTTCAACAATGCCAAGTGCAAGGTTCTGCACCTGGGTTTGGGCAACCCCCAGAATCAATACAGGCTGGACAGAGAATGGATTGGGAGCAGCCCTGAGGAGAAGGACCTGGGGGTGCTGGTGGATGAAAAGCTCAACACAGCCCAACAATGTGCACTTGCAGCCCAGAAAGCCAACCGTATCCTGGGCTGCTTCAAAAGAAGCGTGGCCAGCAGGTCAAGGGAGGTGATTCTCCCCTTCTACTCTGCACTGGTGAGAACCCACCTGTAGTACTGTGTTCAGCTCTGGGCCCCCAACATAAGAAGGACATGGACCTGTTGGAACGGGTCCAGAAGAGGGCCATGAAGATGACCATAGGGTTGGAGCACCTCTCCTATGAAGGCAGGTTGAAAGAGCTGGGGTCATCTAGCCTCTGGGGAGACCTTATAGCAGCCTTCCAGTACCAAAAGAAAGCTAGGGAGGGACTTTTTACAGGGGCATGTAGTGATAGGAAAGGAAGTAATTGTTTTAAACTAAAAGAGGGTAGATTTAGATTAGATATTAGGAAGAAATTCTTTCTGTGAGGGTGGTGAGACACCGGAACAGGTTCCCCGGAGAAGCTGTGGATGCCCCATCCCTGGAAGTGTTCAAGGCCAGGCTGGACGGGGCTTTGAGCAGCCTGGTCTAGTGGAAGGTGTCCCTGTCCATGGCAGGGGGGTTGGAACTACGTGAACCTTAAGTCCCTTGCAACACAAAACATTCTATGACTACGGCATTTGTCTTCCCATGAGGGTTTTTTCATCTTGTTTTCTCCATCCCATCCAACTGAGGAGGGGGAGTAATAGAGCTGCTTGGTGGACATGTGGCATCCAGACAAGGTAAAACCACCACAAAATGTAATAAAAACAGCTTCATGTCCAGAAGAACCTGAGAACAGTTCAGGATGAAAGTAACTTGCAGGCTTCACACTGCAGTATTTTGCTTTCTTCATTCAAAGGAAAAGGAAAAGGCACCATGGAGAAGAATCGCACAGAGTTGCACCGTGTCTCTGCCCACTTACAAAGCGCAGGGCAAGACAATTACCTAGAAAGGTCCAGAAGTGTCTAGAAAAAAAGCATGACAGATCCTGGACATACCTAATATAATACAACTGTGGTTTATGTTTTACTCATGAACGAGCAGTGTCATACTCAGTCACCTAGAGATAATTAAATGGTTAGTACTTGGTGGGAAAAAAAGCATTAAAGACTGTCTTGCTGGCTCATCAGTGTCTAAAGAGCAGGACCACTCAGCCCCATTCTGATCATTCTGAATCCAACAACAAACTGCCCTGTTACCGGCAAGTAAAGATTGGTTCACTGTGAACACAAGGACCAGCATTCTATCAGCTGGGAAATCACTGACTGTTTTTGTGTTGAAAAGGTTTTGGGATTTTTTCAAAAAAATGTCAGTCCTGCCTTTCAACTCCAGCTCAGGGAGTCTAGTGGCACACTCTACTTTACTATGCAGAAGCATCCATGGAATAAGATCAGAGAGTCATTTGTTTACATACATGGGCTAAAATAAATATAACTGTCACACTGGAAGTTTTCAGTTAAATTTAGGTGAATATAGTTATTATGATCATTATTTGAAAAAAAATGTCCAGAAACTGTCACATATGGAAAGTTGATTCTGATGTTTGTGTTTACAAAGGGAAAAGTTTGTATGTGCATTCCCTAAAAAATCAGTTATAGATCATTGTAGCTCTCATCAGGCAGCATTCTTCTCTTTTGAAACTTGCAAGTGAGACCACCATTTTTGTAGTCCTCAGTATGACAAACGTGTTTAGTCAGGCAGAGCATTTTAAGCACTCAGTTTCACAAACCATCTATGAAATGTAATGAAGAAGAGAAGAAAATTAAAAACAGAAGTTGCAAGTTAGAAGTTGCCATCCATAATCATTGTGAATGTACATTGATCTAAATTACTGATGTCTAAGATGTCTCTTTCATGTCTAATGCAGAAACTAAGGGTTCATAGCAAAAATGTAAAACAGTTCTCACTGAACAGGGGTGCCTGCATCTAATGCCATGGAGGCAGGACATAAATGTTGTCTATATTGAAATAATTATGAATGAAAAATGTGTATCATTATAGTTGGCCTGAAATGCAGCGATTCTAGCCTGAGCGTGCTTTACTTCTGCAAGGTGCTGTAGTTGGAGCCTTTCCACTAGCTAATCTCCCAGCAGTTCATATGGCTACTGTTTTACTTTCCTTGGCTCAAAAGAAAAGGAGAAAAGCTGCGTGGAAAAATCATGGGTCATAGCAGGAGTTGCAGTGCCTCTGCAAACTCATGAAGTACAGGGCCAGGCAATTACCTAGAGAGGCTGAGAAACATCTACCAATAAAGATGCATGCCCCGTGTAGGAGCTATGTGGTATGTGCAGGCAAGCAATGTAGTAAATGACTGTCAACTTGAGAGAATAGGACACTTAGTTTCACGTCCATGGTGGTGGTACAAGGGCCTCTGATTGCTGGTGGTTTCCAGCAGCAATGTCACAAAGAAGTCAAAAGAGAAGACAGTGTTAACCATATTGGAAGCAGAGTCATCACTGTGTGTGCAGTAGTCCACAACATAGTGCCGGGGATACCACAGGCAGAGTTTTAGTGAGATACTGTAGCTGTTGGATGCAGTCTAGCTCCAGTTTGCATCGTCTGTGTCACCTGGTTCTCAAGACTTTGTTAATGTCTTTTCTTGATGTTGTAAGGACTCACTCTGTTAAAATACTACCTATGGCCTAGGCTTAGACTCTGCTCTCTTGTAGATTTTCAGCTTAGCAGAATACTTCATCCTGCTGCTTCTGATCTCCAGCCTAGGTACTTGGTAATGAACAAGTACCCTCCATGACAATGGACATCTGTTGCATAGGAATTAAATGCTCTATCAAGTAATATTTTTTTTTGTCCCATTTGTCTCATAAGCACCTTAAAATCACCAGTGTCAAAGGTCAAGGAAATACAGTAATTTGAGCAGAGATGCTTTTCTTCCCCCAAAACAGAAGGATTTTCTGTCAGCTCAGTTTGTTCTTTGTCTGGTCTGAAGCCTAACAAATGTAACCAGTATGGTACCATCCTAATCATTCCTTACAAAGGAATTCAAGCAAAAAAGGGAGCTTTCCATAGAATAGAAGCTGTGAATTTCACTGGTGGTACGTGCAAGCTTTTCCAGGCATTTCAGATCTATTGGATAACATACATCTCAGAGTATGTGTGTGACTTTGTATGGGTTGGAGTGTGTACAGTTTAATTGTTTTCAGATCAGAAGAGCTCTCATGTAGCTAAATGTCACAAAGTGGAAGTGTTCTTCTTATGAGACTGAAAGAGGGAAAAACACCCCCACAAAATTATGGGTATACTTTTGAAACTGAAGTTTCAAACAAGTTTAATTGCTATGGTCACATTTGTATCAGACTTTCAGACCATGCTTTTTATAATTCCTGTTGAGAGAAACACCCTTACCTCATATTCAGGATGAATTACTTTTGTCCTTCATATTTGTTTCATAGGCAAGTTATTAAAATGACAATAGTCAGCTGAATTTCAATAGCTTCCGTTTGAATGGATATGCATGGATAGATTTCTTTTATGTGATGCCAAAAGTTTGAGGAGCCAGTTTGCTGTAATCTGTAACTACAGTTAAGTATTTTAGGTTGGACTTAGTTAAAGGATAATTTCAGTGAGGATTCAGGAGGTGTGTGGCCAGATATTACAGACATGTTCATGCACCTCATATGCATACAAGGTGCCTGCAATGCCAAGATACCTAATTCAGATTTCAAGGTAAGATCAGATTTCCGTATAAATATGGGAGTAGATTAAAGAATATAAAAGAGAGATACTTTCCCCCAGATGCCTCTCAGTAAACCTTTACTGAGAATGCCACATGCATTATATATAGTTCAAGTGGATGGTATTTGGTTTTAGTGCAACATGGTGGAAATGTGTCTCATTCTTTATTGGATGAGAGAGATGATTCCATGAAAAGTGCAATTATCAACTGTCACTCTTTGGTGAAAATTCAGATATCACCTGCCAGCATAGATCAACTTACTTCCCAAAAACGTCAGCAGAAGAAGAGAGATTTCTTCTCCAAGTTATTATCATGTAACAGGTGCTGGCCTGAGCAGCTTCCTAAAAAAGGGAAGTGCTCATTGGTCACCAGCTGATAAAAGTAGTCAAGAGCTGATAAACATGGTTTTACCATATCTAGAAAGTATTATCAGCAAAAACCTATACTGCTGATGGTCTTTCAAGCTGGAAGAAAACTACTAGAGAAAGATTATGCATTTACAAGATGCTGTCCTGTATCAAAAGAAAGAGAATTTCTCTTAACTCTCTTCTTGTTCCTTGCCTAGATTTTTCTTCTACAGAGATCTGATTAGGTGGTATGTTTTCTTTTGTGTTTTTCCTTTTTGCTTGTACTGAATTTCAAAGACTATGAAATGTACTACTTATGTATATCCAGACCCTCAAAAAAGAAAAGCAATAATTTTCACAACAAAAGCTTTTATGGAGAACACCAATAAAGCCCACTTTTTTCCCCCTTCAAAATGTTTGCATGAAAAAACAAAGCAGAACCCACAAAAGGCTCAGCACTCTTACAAAACTTCTTAGTCAAGCAAAGACCCAATGGGATGTTGTTATGTGGTTTGCTATAAGCTAAACTAAAAGGGATAGTGCAGGGGAATCATAACTAAAGTGGATTTCCAGAGGACATGGTGCCTGATGAAGTCCAAATTCAGCAGAGCTGTGCATGCAACAAAACACGCAACAGTTTTACCAGACTGTGGAAAAAAGAGTAAATACCCTCTCACACTGAGGTTTCTAGCAGTGTTAGAGACTTAGGTCCACAGCATGTTGATAGTTTTGGTGCCTAATGTTTAAGCACCTTGCCAGCTCTTGGAACTTGTTGTCCTGGGTTTGGTTGCCTTGGTTTCCTAAAGCAATGTCCCAAAGAGAGAAAGATGCCTAAGCACAGGACCTGCAATAGACACCATGCTGTAAAGAGAATGGGACTTTCCATTGTTTCTACTAAAGATGCTGCAGTGTTAGGTAGAATAAGCAAGACTTGAAGCTGGAGTAAGAACAAACAGCATCTTTCTCTCTTCTTATAGCATAGGACACATTGTTGTGCCATACCAAACTGCATAGTTTCTCTAAGCCAGGACTGAGGATGCTGATGGTGTGTTCAGGAAACCAACAAGAGGTGTCAGAAAAAGCACCTTGTGAAAGGTGTAGTACACAAGCTCTTCACTTCAAATTAGTCTTGATGGGAATGAAGATGTCACATGACCTGAAGAGAAAGTTGTAAGTGAAATAGCTATGTAAAGTAATAGAAGATATCCATGACTTCATACAACATAACAATTACTTTTCCCCTAAATTTTTAGAATCTTAATTGAAAGGAGACGGTTGTGAAATTTATACAGATGCTGAAGGAGAACTGAATGTACTAGCCTTCCCATTTTCCAAAAAGTCAATGAGAACTTTATTGGAGAATAGCAACCTGCTTACTGGTGGAAAGCCGTCTCAAAAAGATTAAATTCTGGGCTTACTAATGCTGATTACTGCAGTGATATCTGATCCTATATGAAGAGCAAGGATTTGACACTACTACCTTTTGGGTTAAGGTGGGAGGGAGTTCTCCTTAGGACTCAAGAATACCATGACACCTGCCTCACATGTATCCAGAACCTGCAACAGAGATTTGCCCCTCTTCAGGAGCAAAACTCTGAGCATCTTAGGTAGTTTTTGGTGTAAGGGAATTCATGCCTCAGAAAGCTCAGGCATAACCAGTGAGAAGTTAAAAATCCAATGCAATTGGATAGGATTTGCATAAAAATTTAAGTAATGGGTAGGATTTGTGTACAGCTAGTGAAGTAGTGAAGTAAAATTAGTTTGTGGTTGACAGCAGCTGCTGAATTCTGCTGTCACTGATCAAGGCTTTCAACTCTAAGTAGGGTGTGTTGCAATACCTCATTTAGCTCTCCTACTAGCAGACATTTATGAGCCTCAGTCATTACAGTACTTGAAAACAGAAGCAATTATTTCCCTTTTTTCTTTCTTTCAGGCAGTTAGTAGAAAGGCTTTGTTCATTTGCTGGTTCCTTGCTTTTGTATTGGCTAGCTTGCTTCTGTGATATCCGTGCATGCAGGGAACAAGTGGTGCGCTCTGCACTGTATGATGCCAAAAAAACATACAGTATACATTCAAAGACAACGATCAGCATTTCCAAAATCTGCATATTTTTGCAGCAGAAAATTTGTTTTCTTAAGATTACCAAAATAAAACACCCCAGATTTTCTTCTTTCAGATCCTCAGCACAGGATCTATTATTTAAAGACATCACCTTGTTACTGTCACTCATCTAGTAGAACCAGGTTTGATAGACACTCAAGGCATGCAGTTGGTTTCTCTGAATTGAGACCTTGGAACCTGAAAAAAAAAACCTGATTAAAGAAGACTTGCATTTGGGTTGAAGGATTTGCTGAGCTAAATAGGCTGGAAGAGAATCTTGTTTTCAGTGGTGATATTTAGAATATTGTTAATGACATAATGCAATGGCTTATCAGTAAAACAGTTTGTCACATATATTTGGATTACACTACTATATACCTGAGCACATACAAGTCACTCATATTCAGATGAAAAATTCTGAGGAAATTGTTAGGATCCGGTTGTATGTAAGTCATTTGTTGTATAACTCAGTTATTTGTTCATTCTTGGAAGTTTCCATGTTTTTTCATCATTATCTCTTGAATACAGAAAACTGTTATGTTCATGCAAAATAAATTGATTTTCCAAGCTGTTGTTTCACCCACCTCTTAAGTAATCACTTGCTTACAAAGTCAGAGCCTTGAAAAAATTTAAAGAACAGCTCCAGAAGTGGTGGTTTAAACCAATCAGGAAAGAGCAGAGCCAGCAGCTGGTTTTCACTGCCTCATGACTCATGGTGCCTATCTTGGTGTGCATTTTATCCAGCTGTAAAGGGACATGCCATCTTTTTCCCATAATACTGCTTGCTGCCCAGTGCCTCCTATGCCTTCTACTGGAGAAGTTGTTTGAATATGTTTTGTGATTATAGTTTCTGTACTGAAAAAAATCACATTTTTGCATCACCTACAAGTAGTTTCCAAAGACTGTGACAAGTTCATTCACACTGGTGTATTTCAATGGAGGTTGAACATTTGTTAATATACTATGTTTGTGTAGAATTTTAATGGTTGTCAGATGTTTTTCCTGTACTAACAATACTAAAAGCTCTGTTGCTGTATTCATAAATATAAAGAGGGGGAGAAGAGTGCTTTACCATTACTGATTTCAGCTTTTCTTTCTTAGTCTGTATTGTCCATTCTCTGCTACCAAATTCATGTCGTCTATTATATATCTTGCCCGCATTGTTCAACCAGTTTTTAACAAGGCTGTGTCAAGAACTATAAAATGGTACTTTACCATATAAAAGAAAAGCCAAATACTTCCTTCTTCTTTTATTTCTTTTCTTTTTTTCTTTTTTTCTTTTTTAATTCTATTCCCTTTCTCTCATTCTTTCCCAGTTCCTCTGGTCTCTCATTATATACATTGTGTTTTGTTAGAAAACCTCTCCATAACAGTAACACACCACATCCACAGTCAGCTCTTGAAATGTCCACTTTCATGATGATAGGAAACAGGACAGCCAGTGAAGCCCTGATCTTTTATAGTCCTGCTGTTAAAAGTACAGAATGTCTTCATGTCTTCATCGTGTGACAAACATAAAACAGTAATAGGGCTCACTTCAGAAAGCAATGCTTAATTAAAAAAATATTTGTATCATTATTTTATTTAATAATAAAAAACAATATGGAAAACTCTAAAACTATTTGAAACACTTCTGCACAAAAATAGACCTCCTAAGAGCAGATCTAGTCCTTCTCACCAGTATAAAAGATTTAACTGATTCCTACGAGCATTTTGAATAAGGTGATGTGAGAATGTCACATCATCTGAGAAAAAAAAAACCCTGTGACAGTAGGATTTCTCTGAAAAAAAAGAGTCAAAAATAATCTTCACATCGATGTGTTCTTCTAACCTGTGATGTTTTTCTCATAAATATTATAAACCTTATTCTTTGAAGACAAAGTTCCATGTAGCACACGTTGCCTCGAAATGTAATGTAAAGAAAAAATTCTTAGCACAAGACAGTTGAATTAAGTTCCTCGTAGAGTGATGAACTGTGGCACAACCAGAGATGGGTTTGAGCCGGAAATAACGAACTATAAGTCGGAAGGAAGGTAAGGAAAAAGGCCAAAATACAGCCAAGATATTTATGTAAACAAAAATTATACTCAAGAAATTTCATTTTTCAGAAAAGCTGTGTTTTCATGAAGGAATGTATTGAATGGCTAAAAATGGTGTGTGTGCAGATAATATTCTAGTACTCTCACTCTTTACTATTGCATCTTTACAGTATAGATAAACAGTTTCTCTGGGTTCTTGGCTTAAATTTTCTTCTGTGTTTATCTTCTTCCCTTCATTATTTTCAACAAAACAGACCCAATTAGCACAAAAACCCTCCATGTCTAATACAAGCAAATAGTTTCCCAGAGAGCAACAGGACTGGGCTGCTCTATATGGGAAGGTAAACCCAGAGTTAAGAGGAACAGCAAGGCAGATGGGGTGGTAGCTTTACAGGCAAGGGCCCAGAACTAGAAGAGCAGGGCAAGTCTGATAACTGGTAAACTCATCAGCCATGTGTCCAAGGATAGCCAGGCAAGTTCACAATGATGAGGCTGATCTGAAGTCAAACCATGAAATCAAGTCTGGTCAGGGTCTGAAACAGCAAAGTACTTAGCCAAGCCCTGGCGTAGCTGCAGTATAGTTCAACTTGCCTGACCTTACCTGCACCTCCCCAGCAAAGCAAGGAGCCCCAGTGCTACTTCTCACTGCTCTTTCACAGCACTTTTCACAGCAGCCTCACCCCAGGTTGCACAGCTGCACCGTATTGGAACCAGTCTTGAGCACAGGCAGCCAGACCCACAGGAGGGGTAAAATAACCAGGCCACTGAGTCTCAGCAAAGTTTTTGGATTCACATCAGGTTCCTCCAGGAAAAAGATTTTCCTTTCATTTCATGAGCTTCATGATTTGTATTTTTATGTGTCTTATTCTGAGAACTTACTCATCTGTATCTCCCACTTTGTAATTTTATGGTAGTGTAGCATAAACATACCTAAAGACAAGCAACTACATTAAAAATGTGTTTTGAGATCCTGTGGTGAAAAATTATTAAATTGATTACTGCTTATGAAAAAGTCTTTGCATTTAATTAGGAATTGTTTAACTTGGACAGGGAGCTCAGGGACAACTTTAGCAAGCAGGTGGTGCTTGTCCTGAGCCTCCTGAACAAGCAAGATATGAGCAGGACCATCCAGGCAATAAATATTGTGCACAGCTGTGTCATGGTGGTAACTCCACCATCCTCTGGCATCTGGCCAACGTCCCTGGTGTGTGCAGACCTTACAAATCATGAAATAGTGCACGCCTGCACTTAGCATAAACTTGTAAGTTTGCATACACTAGGTATGTAAACTGTTTTTGTTTGTCACTGAGTATAAAGGTGAGCCAGCTCCGGGACTGGGCCAGAAGCCTCACCTATGGGTGGATGCACCGTGTAGGAATTTTCCCAGTTACTGAGAGACTCCTGGCACCGGCTGCAATGGGGGTTCCCAGCTAAATTGTGGGCCTGGATGATGTTAAGGTGGTAACTGGTGATGTATCCTTTTCTTAGTCTCTGTAACACAGCAGTAATGATTTGATGCTTCTCTCCTATTGCTCTTTTATCGTATTGTGCATAATAACTGGTACTGTTTCCTTTTATCATGTTGCATGCTATTTTCTTTATTGTATTGTAATATAATAAACCGCATTTATTCTTGTATTTGATTTGGAATTCATTTTGGCTTGGCATCCAGTCAATCAGAAAAACAGATCCAGAGCTGGAAAAGTGACCAAGAAGCAGTTCTGGTTCAGACAGTTTTTCACTTGATGCACAGTCATTTGAAGTACATTATATTCTGTTTTCATTTGTCGGAACCAAGAGAAACCTATACAATGTGGTTAAAAAGGATTAGATCCTGCTGTGGAATAAGGAATTTGTTTTAGGAGGCGTCACCTGGGCATGACAGCCAGAAACAAAGGTTTCTTTTCTTGCATTTTTAATGTTCACTTCTTTCTACTTTTCAACTGAGGTCTGTTAGGTAGCAAGAAGGAAAATTGTTAGTCAGAAAAAACCCTGCATCAGGCTGCCCCAAGATGGGATAGCAATCTCCATGTTTGGAGAAAACATTTTTTTCTCTCCATCATATTTATTCTGTTGGATCTGTTTCAGACAGAAACCCTCAGGCGTATCTTTTTTCTTAGAAGGCCCAACTGAGATTTTTTTTCCACTTCTGAAGCTGAAGCATAGGTAGATAAAGTCGGGACAAAAGTCACACAGTCCTGGCCCTTACAGCATTGTCTAAGACATCTATTTTTCAACCACGCAACTAGCCCAGTAGAAAACATGCGAGCTGGACATGCTATTCAAAAATGTCAGGAAAAGGTGCTGAGAGTGCATAACATTTCCCAGGACCATTGTTTTGCAAGCATCTAGAGAAAGTCATAGTGATGAAGAAGTCAGAAATCCGACAAAATTAAATCTCAGTTGTTTACAATTTTTTTTCTTCAGTATTTTGAATTGAATTGGTGAAATTGTTAAAAGCTGGCTGTGTGCACTATGTGTATGAAAGGAGCGATCAGGGATGTAGAAAAAAAGCTAGATACAAATCACAGGGTAATGATGCTTCAGTAGTTCTACTGCTGTGACAGGGGCTACCCGAGTGAGCAAGAAGTAGAAACTAGTCTGCAGTGTGTAATGTTCTCCTTTCAAATGTCATTAATTTAAGTCTTTCTTTCTTTCTTTGTGGTGTATATATAGTTCTATTCAGATAATTTAATGCAGGCTAAATGATCTGCAGTTGATAGAAACACACAGTAAAGCTTTTGCTTGGCTTTAATGTAAAAGTTGAGTTCATCTGTCCCAACACTTTGATGACAAAAAGATTTTGAACACTTACTATGCATGGATAAAGAATGAGCCTGGTGCCCTCCTCTCCCTCTCAGGTTCTATGGCATAATGACTCTTCTACACTGACACTTTGCTGAGAAAAATTCAAATAGCCAGTTCAGCAAACCAGGTGCAGACACGGGATGTGACTATTCTTTGTTAGACACACTGCAAGAGAAGTCCTTAAACCAGCCAATGAGACTGGAAACAGACCTGGATGCATAAAATGAAAAATCCAAAGCTGAGCCTACAAACAGCTCCATGGTTTTTATTTAGCTAACTTAATTACATGAACTTAAAACAGACCAAGTGTGTGCAAACAGCAACATTCTTCTATAACTTCATGCATTTTAAATGCTGTGAGTGTTTTCTTGTGGGAGAGAGAAGAGAGGCACACTGAGCTCTCTCTGAAAGCAATTAAATACTAATAACAGAGGGTGACATCATGCTGCATAACTTCTTCAATTAGAACACCAAGTCATTTCTGGCTTAATCATTCCCACTTGTTAATTTGTTCTCTAGAAGACTTAACAGACCTGTTTCTTGCCCTTATTTAAAATAGGAGTTTTGATTCTGACACCTTTTAGATTTTCAAATTCCACTTGGATGCAGCCTTCTATTAAAATAGAATCTGGTATTTTTCCCACAGCAGAACAAGATGTCAATAGTTCAGATGAAAAATTAATACAAATTAAATAAATTAATATGAGTGCTTTCAGTTGCTGTTTAGCAAAAGTATCGGCTGAATCCTCCTTTTACTGAAATTAAATAGAAGTTTTGCCATTGATAGCAATAGAAAGGAAATTTAGCCCAGTACATGTAAATATTATACACATTCCCAAATCCTTACCTTAGTGTTTGTAAGAAAATCATGATTTTATATAAAAACATATAAAACATATGAAAAATTACATATTTGAAGTATTTAGGAGGAATAAGGAGAAATTGTAACACTGAGCATTTAAAGAATGTTACCAGAGTAGGGATGATCAGTGATATTCCTGTTAATTACAAGGCAGTAGGTATGTGATTTGAATCTTGCTTTGCGAAAGTGTTTTTGGTTCTACACTATTCTCACTCTAAAAAGGATATTCTTAAAATGTTTTCCACATCAGGCAAAATAAGGCAGTATAAAAAAATCTAACCTGAAACCTCTTCCCATTCTTCTCTCTTATTCATGAATATCGAGAAGTTGCTGTAACCTTCTATTTTTCAACCTTTTGTGCTCTAAATCTAAACGACTGATGTTGCAGCTACTTCTTTCAATGTAAATACAGCAACAAGCTACCACCCTTTTTGTTAAAGTTAGAAGTTGTGAATAACTTCAGAAAGATAAATTTAAGACCAAATTTTGTTTTCGTCCTCAAACCAGGTTTGATTCTTAGAAGTCATTTGCAATCAAAGCCATTGTACCCTATCAATTCCAAAATCCTTTCTAATATTCAACAGGCCTCTCTGGTAGTTATTACAGCTCTTAATCTTGTATATGATTTTGACTGATTTGACAGCGTTTGTCAGGGTAATTGCTTACAAGAGTGTAAGAACTATAATTGGGGCTGTCAGGTGTATTGAGGCTTGCCTATGCTGAACGTAGCCTGGACAATCTGAAACCAAAGTCAGTTCCATCCTGATCTAAGTAAAAAATAATATATATTACAATCTTCTACAAAATTATAAAAAGAGAGGAGAAAAAAAGAAAGGAGAGTCTGAGGAAAACAGGAAGATAAAGAATAGAACAAGATCCATGATACTTTCAGAGGAAAGAAAATACATCATTGTATTGGAAAGGGTTTTAATTAATCATTTTTTAAAATTTTATTTATATTTCTTCATTTTATATAATAATAAATATGTTTATTTTATAAAAAATATTTTTTTAAAAAAAAAGGTTTTAAAACTGGCAAAAGTTTTAATACAGTTTTCAAATATCTTTTTTCATTAAATTTAATAAGATCCAAAACTTTAAATGAAATTTAGATAAAAGTAGGTAAAGCACCAGAATTTCAAAACCTCATCTGAATGGAAGCATCTGTCTATATTTTTAAAGGATATCCTCAGTTCTTTTACCTGTGAAATACTTTAGAAACTCAAGCTAATAAACCCTCCATATAGCCCTGCAAAATATTTACTAGTATCCCCATTGTACAGGTGAAGAAAGATTAAATAACTTGGCTCAGACTACAAGAAAATGGTGCTTCAGAGCCAAATTAGAGATTTATAGTTTCTAGTTCTGCACTTAGACCATTAAATCACATCTCTCCATCCAGCCATGACTATTAACAAACTGTCATCCAAATTAACAGTGAAAAACGATCTTGCAGACCTTCTGCAGTATCTGTCTTCTTGCTTCCTCCTTTGTCACCCGAGCACTCACAGACTTTATTTCCTAGCAAGAACTGAAACACTGGGATCTACTTTGAGTATGATATTACTGTAGAAAATTCCCTGCAAGACAGAAGTGATCCAGAGCTTTCTGCAGTGCAGAAGGTCGTGCATCTGGCATCTGCACCTGGTGAAAAGCTATTCAAAACAAAGCAGTAGAGCCATTTTCCAATGGCTACATATGTGCCTCCCACAGAGAGCTACAGCTTCTGGCTCAGGACAAGGACAGGAACTCTATTACTGCTCTGTATTTTTTCAATGTGAAAAAACTATTATACCAGTTTAGGTGGCTCTTCATTACTGAGTAGCTTGGGATGTAAGCCTGCCTTGTCACCTTTCCTCCCAGTCAACAGTGGGCAAAAATCTCTAGCCAACATGTTCTTTAAGCTTTATTGTGTTTCATTTCACAACAGAGTGTAGGAATAGAAATGAAAATATGCTCGTCAGACCAAGTGTCCATATTGTTTCAGATTACTAAAACCAGTAATTCAATAAATGACTTCTAAAGATTTCACTAGGCATTTGTTTCTTTCTCATATTCTGATCCATTTTATCATTTATTTGCACTTGAACAGTGTGGGAGATATCTTCATCCCTTTGCAGTCAAAGGCAATGGTAAATATATCCTTTGATTCAAGGTTTTATCATGTGCATATGTGCGCAGCACACAGTACAAAAGCTTTTTGCTGTTTTATAGTATTACATATATACTGTCTTTCTATCTGAGAGACGTATCTGCTGTAATACTTTACAGCAGTAAATCTTCAAGTATAGACATTGGTACTGGCATAATTCCAGTAGAGTAATTAGGGTGACACCAGGACTGAGTTTGTCTCACAGCATGTGGTCCAGGGGTTGAGAACCGTCTTGTCAGGACTTGAAGACACAATGAATTTACCCCAGGAAGAAAACAAATACTTTTTAATTCTTCCCCTAGGCTTGCCATATCCTACGAGGAGTATAGTCAGTGGGTCACAACTGAACTTTAATTGTTTGGGAAGAAGTACAGTCTCGTTGCACAGAGATGTGCAATGTACCATAATGTGAAGATACAAATCCTGACTTAGGAAAGCTCAGACTGCAGAGGAAAGGAGAAGGAAGGGAAGTAGGGGTGTAGACAGAATGACAGACAGGTAGATTGGTTATGGTAACCAATTACATTATGGCCACTTTGTTTGAAAGACTGCCTTCTTGTGGACAGACAGTTGCTGTGACAAGGCAGAAGACGCCCTTGCAGAATAAGGAGAGAATTTTACTGAAAGAAATGGGGCAAAATTACTCATACCTTTGCTTGTTGGGCAAACTGAGGAGAAGTCAGGTCATAACCTACCTCTGACCATTGAGGTCTGGACGCTTACGTAATTTTAAGAATATTGTGATCTCTGAATTTCATCATATGCTTCTGTCTCTGTTTTCTTGCTTCTGCTTTTGCATCAGAGATGCTGCCCCAAAGCAAAGACTACTAAACATGCAATCTTTGAGACCCTCATGGGTGTGTTGCTATTCCAAGATAAATACATCCTTATTTTACCCAGAGTCCTACCTCAAGCACTCATTGAGAACAGTTTGTAGATGCGTAAGTATCGAATTGATCTAAGGGAAGCAAAGAACCCAGAGAAAGTATAACAAAGTTTACTATGTTGTTTATATTATTAATATTCTTTTATATCACCAAACTATAGCTTCAGTTATAAAAAATGTCGGTAGTGTTTGACTTGGTTATGAACAGAAATTGTCAAATGCAGCTCTAACATAGACATTCAAGTTCCACTGAAATCAAGAGGCATAGTTCCCACTTACACCATGCCTGAATTTGGTGTAATGATTTGCAGAGTATCAAAGTGCCTGACACTGTAGATGCAATTAATATTTATAAAAAAATATTCCATTTATTGTACTAGCATCTGGTGGAGCCACTTGGATATGAAGCTCCCTACAGTAGACACCATTGCATGTTTTAGTAGGAGAATATCCCCCATTTTATAAGTGGACAAGGAAAGTGCTGTGGTTTGTCCAAGGCCACCTGGCAAGATCATGAAGTTTGGAACAGTTGTATTCTTGCCTTCTTGAAGTAAGCTGTCTGACTGTTCACTCAACTCCTGTTCAGGTTTTGGCTAGCACGCAGCCCATGCTAAGACTCAATGTATGCTGGGAACAGCACCATTAGGTCCACGCGAGAGCAGCATGTGGGCAGAACACTATGGCCAGGAAGGGCTAAAGTTCATTATGCAGCCACTATCACCTGCAGCTTGCTGTCTTCTGCAGCCATCATCCTTGCATATTGATCATCTGGTAGTTTCTTCAGAATCCACTAACTTACAGAAATCGTATAGATCCAACTTCCAAGCTGGGAGGTATAAGTACATCAGCCTGACCAAAAAGATTTTGAAGTGCATCCAACAGCAGGCAGACTGCCGAGGGTTTCGTGATTCCCACCATGTGATAGAGGGAATGCCCAAACCCTGAAGGGCGAGAAAGGATGAGCACTCCCACCCTTACTTGGTTAGGTAACTAGTTTGCTTATAGGCACATGAGTTACCAGTTGTGAGTTACAAATTAGCAAACTTGTGAATTGGAAACCTCATGAATGAAGCGAACTAGTGAATTAATGTATTGAACTAGTCATACAAAGGCGATTGAGCCCTTGTTTGACGTGTCTGTTTGCTTTCTTTCCTACTGAGCTCATAGAATAAAGTTTAATTTACATAATATCTTGTCCTGTAAATTTGAGAGTTACAAATGGACCATGACAGTTGCTGTAGTTTTCCGTAACTGTTATTTCTATGCAAATATTAGCTGAATGTTTTAGAATCATAGAATCATAGAATTATATAATAGCTCAAGCTGGAAGGAACACATGAGGATCATCAAGTCCAAATCCCTACTCCTTGCAGGACTACCTAAAACTGAACCATATGACTAAGACCATTGTCCAGGCACTCCTTCAACTCTGAGAGGCTTGGTGCCATGACCACTTCCCTGTGGAGCCTGTTCCAGTGACCAGCCACCCACTCAATGGAAAGTCTTTTCCTAATGTCCAGTCTAAACTTCCCCTGACAGCTTCATTCCATTTCCTTGTGCCTTACCACTGGTCACCAGGGAGAGATCAGCACCTGTCCCCCCACTGCCCCTCTTGAGGAAGTTGTAGACTGCAATGAGGTCACCCTCAGCTTTCGCTTCTCCAGGCTGAATGAAACAAGTCACCTCAGCCACCCCCCACAAGTCTTGCCCTCGAGAACTTTCACCATCTTGGTCACCCTCCTCTGGACGCACTCTAATAGTTTGATGTCCTTCTAACATTGAGGCTCTCAAAACTGCACACAGTGACTGAGGTAGGGCTGCACCAGGGCAGTGAAGAGGGGACAATCACCACCCTCAACACCTAGCTACGCTGCGCTTGACACACCCCAGGACACATGTGGCCCTTTTGGCTGCCAGGGTACACTGTTGACTCATATTCAAGATACCATCAACCATAACCCCCAGATCTTTTTCCCTGGGGCTGCTCTCCAGTTTCTCATCCCCCAGTTCATATGTATAACCAGAATTACCCCATCTCAGGTGAGCAAAACTGCACTTGCCCTTATTAAATTGCATACGGCTGGTGATGGCCCAGCTCCCTAGCCTGTCCAGATCTCTCTGTAAGGCCTCTCTACCCTCAGGGGAATCCAGAGCTCTTCCTAATTTATTGGCAAACGTACTTAATGTACATTTGACTGATGTACCCAGATAATTTCTAAAAATATTAAAGAGCACTGGCCCTAAAATTGAGCCCTGGGGAACCCCATTGATGACTGGCTGCCAGCCTGGTGTAACCCCATTTGCTATAACCCTTTGAGCCTGAGCCACCAGACAACTGCTCACCCAACGTATTATGGACTTGTCTAGCAGTGTGCTCGACATTTTGTCCAGAAATATACTGCTAGGAACAGTATCGAAAGTTTTGCTAAAATCCAAACGCACCACATTCCCTTGGTCAGCTAAATAGGTGACCTTGTCATAAAAGGAAATTAAGTTGGTTAAGCGGGAATTCCCCCTTGCGAACCCATGCTAACTATGACCAATGACTGTGTGCCTCTCAAGTGTTTTACAGTAACTCCCAGCACAAACCTTTCCATAATTTTAGCTAACCCTCTCCATAATTTTAGCAGGCACTGAACTGAGCCTGATGGGGCTGTAATTACCAGGGTCTTCCTTCTTACTCATCTTGAAAACTGGGACAACATTTGCCAGTTTCCAGTCAACTGGGGCCTCTCCAGACTCCCAAGACTGCTGAAAATTAATGGAGAGAGGTCCCATGATGACATTGGCCAGCTCTTTCAATACCTTGGGATGAATCCCATCAGGCCCCATAGACTTATACGTATCTAGATGGAGCAGGAAGCCTCCAACAAGTTCAGAGTTGGCTGGGAGTTTATCATCCCTGCAGTCACGGTCTTCCAACACAGGGGTCTGCAGATTATAGAGCCCATCATTGCTGTTGAAGACAGAGGCAAAGAAGGCATTAAATGTCTCGGTTTTCTCTATGTTCCTATTTGTGAGGTGACCAGCCTCACCAAGTAATGGACCAATGTTATCCCTGATCCTCCTTTTGCTGTTGACATATTTTTAAAAACCCTTTTTGTTGTCCTTCACAGTGCCGGCCAGCTTGTACTCTAATCAAGTTTTTGCCGCACAAATTTTCTCCCTACAGCGGCAAACACCACCTCTGTAGGCCTCCTGTGTTGCCTGTCCTTGCATCCAATGTCCATACGCTTTCATTTTCTACCTCAGTTCTAGAAGAAGACCCCAGCTCAGCCAAGCCGGCCTTCTGTCCTGCTTGCTTGACTTTGGACACTTTGGAATTGCCTGCTCCTGTGCTCTTAAGAGACATTTTTTTAAAAATTACCATCTTTAATGGACCCCAATACTTTCAATCTTTAGTTGTACAATTTTGTGCATTTTGTGTATCCTTTGGCAGGACAGGAAGAACATTCTGAGATAAGGTGGATCTTTGCACCAACCTTATGTGCCTGTACACTGCCCAGATCTGCAAGATACAGGTGGAGTTTCTATTGCCATGTCTTGCAGTCTGTGTGGATCCCTTACGCTATGCTCTGAGAATTAAATGGTGTTCATGTCAACAGTAATGCTCCTATTGATTTCACTGTGCCCAAGCATGGCTAGTCAGACCCACTCGGCTGCTGGATGATGTTTCATGTAGGCTATGACAAGCAGCAGCCCTGTTGTGACAGCCAGAACAAGATCCACCAGCAGGCCTCCATCTCTCCAGTCCCAGCTAAATTTGTCTGAGCCTGAGCTTGCTCATAACACAGGCAAGGTGAAACCACCACAGCAGGTTTTGCTTCTTGGAGAACAATACAAGACATTTGTCCTTCACAAGGCCATCATCTTCTCTGGACCTAGCTAACCTGATACTCTCGCAGGGTCACTCATCACAGCACAGACCAGAGGCAGAGCTCTAACCTGAGGATGGGTTTTTTTCCTCCTGTTCACATGATATAAAATTCCTCTGAGTACAACACAAAAGTTGTACGATTTTGTGGGTACTTCCAAACATAGGATATCTATAAATAGAAGACTGATCTTCCCATGTTGACCATCAATCTGAGTGAGCAATTAACTCATTTTTGCAAAAAAGAATACTTTCTCAGGTTCAAATCAGCCTGCAGCCTGTGATTCATCTAGGGGTTTTGCCAGAAGTCAGTGAGAAAAGAAGGATCCTAGAGTCACTGTAAACACATTTCCCAGATGCCTTACGCTTCAGCTTGGATTTGTACAAATAGCCTTTCAGACTAAATGGACCCCACTAATCTGCAGTGCAAAGCTGTCTTTATTGCATTTTCTTTGTTTGTTACCATGAGCAGTAGGATGACAGCTTGATTACATTTATGATGTTTAAGGAGCCAGGACTTCTCTTCTGTTACCAGAAGAACAAGAGAAATCACTCGCTTTGAAAGGAAAGAGCCTGAAAGTTCATTTTTAGTTTGAGACTTGATCAATAGCTCTTCATTAACCTTTTATTTTAGAGATTAGAGGAAATTATCTCAGACCAGAGGTATGTGGTTATGCATTACCATGAAAAAACATGGTATTCCATGCTAGCACACCATTCAAAGACTGCAGTTAAAACTAGAAAGAGTAAATGTCATGAAGCCGTAATTTCTGTTCACAACTGCAGACTGATTGAAATGCATGACCTTCTTGTACTACAAGTAAGAGGCAGCCTTTCTTCAGAGGACACAGCAAATCCAAGGAGTAAGACACATACAGCATGTGACTCAAGGAAGAAGTAATGAACTCAAAAGGAGATGAAATTCAAATAATGGATGTAGTGTATTTTAAAACTAGAGTCTGCCCTCACTGCAGTCTCGGAGCTTCCACTGAAGTCTGTAAAGTGGGCAGTAAATAATGGAAATACGGGGCTTGATTTTCAAGTCACTTCTTCAGCAGGGGAAAAGCCCCTAACTAAATTCCCAGTGAAATGGGTCTGTTCAGCAGGACTTTTTCTGGAGAATGAATAAAGCATGTCATTCTGTACCAATTTTAAATGGTTAATCACATAAACAACCCTTTTGAATAGTCCTTTTGCATATCACTGGGATTAATCTCTTTTAGGAAAAAGAATCACTTCCGTTGGAATCAAAAGAAAAATTCTCATTAGGAGAGGTAGGAATGTGTGCATTACTAGCTCACTCCAGAAAACCCTGTCTGTTTTATCTAGTGTTTGTTGCCTCATGCCAAAACCTGTGAGAATAGTCTGTAAGACAAGATGCCAACCTTATATAGAATAATTGTATGTTAGACTATCAAATTGTCTAAAATCTTCATGGGTACAGAGAAATCGGCAGCGCTGTAAACAGTCAATCCTAGCTGATCCCAAATCGCTGTTGTGTCAGAAACAGTAGAATTATGAGAGCGACTTAGAAGTCTTCTGGTCGTATGAATTTCCTGAACATTTCTGAACAAGCAAATAGCTGCTTTCAGGTTCCATCTGATGAGGGAAGAAAGCTACAGGTTTTCCCAGCCTCAATGGCCTATCAGTAAGACAGGGGAATCCTTTGGAGGGCTGAGGAGTAACGCTGGGAATCCAGCTTTGGTGCTACAGGGTGCAAGATCAAAGTAGAACTTTTGGGGTCTCTGGGAGGCCCACAATTGCTCAGAGTTGCATTAGGGATTAATCTGGTCACTTAGCATCTCATAGCTCAGAACACCTCTTTCTGCATCTCTCCTGTTTTCTGTGCCCAGACTGGTGAAAAGTTAGACACCATTAGCTAGGAATGGTCTAGGGTTTCATCTTGAATCTTTGCATCCATTTCTTTTACTTATATGAGCACCAATAGTTGCTTTACTTGAATTTAATCTCCTACTCTTATGCAAATAAAGCAAAAATGGAAAGGGAAAGAAAAAGAGTAATTTTGGTTCCTAGAACATCTACTTGGCAAAAGCCATCTGGTATTTATTCTATGTCATTAATTGACTTCACAGCTGAAGACTTCAAAGAGGAGCTGTGTGGGAGCTGGAAATTAGGTTATTTCAAAATTTGTTTTCATTTTAACTAAGATCAATGTGTTATATTTAGACATTTCTTACAAAAGCAGAATTTCAAAAAATAATTTGTCTTTTAGTATTACTTTAAAAGGATATCAAAGTATTCCTTCTTAATTTTATGGCGTTTCTATTTTCTTGTTTAGTTGATAAAGTATTTTTTAAATGGTCTTTCCAGTTTCTATTAAAAAAATCAAAATATTAGCTGCAAACTTCTGAAATATTTCTCACTGGTTTATTCTGTTCTGTTTTTATAGGCTGCCTTCCAAATCACCACATTCCCATATTTCAGTGCAGATTGAATGCCACTTTGTTTCACTGGAAAATTTTGAAAGATCTGCCTACAAGGAATCAGCTGTCTAGAAGATGCTGTTAAACACTCTTTAAAAGAGAAACAGAAATTCTACAGATATTTGTGCTGGCTGCCCCTCATGGGGCATCATATTGGTTGTCATCACGACAATTTCATGTGTGTGTCCTGTGGATGTTCCATCTGATCTGTGCTCCTGTCTTGTCAATCACATCTTCTTCAGGCACAAGTGACTCCATCCTGCAGCTTTCAGGAGCATTTCTTTGACACTGGGTGTACGCTACCTGCAGAAATCATCTCATCATGTGACATTGCACAGACATGATGGTACACACATAGTCTGTCTTTGTCAGCTACTAGAATAAACCAGTACTGCTTGGTTTAATCTGCTTTTGTCTCATTTTGTTTCAAACGAGTCAAAGCATGCCACTGTTTAGTAACATTTTGCATTTCCGTAATCCAATTTTTTAAAAATACATATTTATCAGAGGGTTTAAGTTTTTACAAGTATAGAAAAATCGTCCTCAGGGAAAGCATAAGAACTTTCTAAGTCATAGTATTACTGGAAGTAAGAGTGTGCAAAATTGCAGTGGAAGTTGCTGCATGTTTTCAACCTTAGTGGAAGCCAATAGGTAGCCTTTGCATCGCAGCTGCAAAACACAAACATTTTATGTGATGTGTGGTTGTGATACAGTAATTTTATGCTTTCCACTTTACAGATTTGGAACAAAAAAAATTAGAGTCCAGTTTGTTCCCGTCACAAGAATTACTTGCAGAGCTTCTAGAAGCATATTCCATATGTGCCTGTGATGCATGCCAGAAACAGTAAATGAATGTCATTTATGATGGCTCTGTTGTTATCTACAGCTACAGAGAGCACAGAATAAAGCTATGCTTTTGAAAGTTTGTGAAGGGCACAATTGTTTTTAAAGTTCTGGTTTAGCTAGAAGGGGAAAAGGGGAAGAAATAGGCTACACCATGTGGGATTTTAAAGGAGTGGCGCAGATGAAAGCATGAAAACATAGGCTTGAATTTAGAAAAGCTCCAAAAGGTTGTAGCATGTACAGTAGCTGTTGTCAATATACAAGTATACACTGATACACAGGCCTGGATTTTCAAAAGAGTTTAGTATCCAAATTTGGAACCACATTTTTTTACGGCATCTGACCCCAACTGTCGGTGCTGGGCCCTTGAAAATCTGGCCCCATGGTGTGTAGGCACACAGCATGCACCACTGTGTTTGTAATTATATGTAACGTACAGATTAATAGATAGTGGGACATTTGATTGTGATTAAGCAGATCACATTCATTTTTAGCAAAGGTTAAGAAAAAGCTGCTAAGAAAATCCAGCTGAGTCCCAGTGAATGTCTGAAACCGGTGTTCACAGCGAATGTGGGTGGGCAGTCCTGAGCTGTTTATGTATGCTGGCCAAGAGACACCACCACCAGGAATGCCAGCTGCTGGAAACCAGATGAGAAGGTACAACCGGCTTAGTAGGACAGGGAGTGTGCCTCTGGAAAAAAACATTATGAGGAAAAGCTACAGGTCAAAGTCACATTTGGAGACCTTTCCTCAATGACAAACTGATTTCAAAAAGTATGATTTCTTAAAAATTGCAGCTATTACCATATTAACTACAGTGCAGCTTGGTACAAATACAGAAGAAATGGAGGGGGGAAAAGAGTTTCCCATTATTTTAAAATACATTCATAAAGTTTTAAGTTAGAAAGGCGACAGGATTTTTTTCCAGGGCTAACACATTTCATAATGTTTAAAAGTTAACTTCATCATATACTCCTTCCAAGAAAAAAGGGGGAGGCAGAAAGTCTCATTGAAACTACGTATTTCTTCACAAAAAAAAGCAAATGACAAAACTGTTCTCAGATTTCTCATAAAACCGGCTCCTGTTGGGTTTCTTTGAATATTTGTTCTCTGGCTAGTTAGGCACGAAGAAAGGAAGTAAACCAGCACTCTTTTGTTGATAGCATACCCATGCCGATGAGACTTAGATATCCTCCAGCCACAGCCCCCCCATCAAAGGCAGCCCTTTGCAAGGATGACTCATAGGACAGGACAAAGAATAAGGGCTGAGTAGGAATTCACTCTGTAATAAATTTTTACATACTTGATTGGTTGGTACCCTTTTAACACACTTTGGAAACAAACCCCAGTCATCTTTCTGGGAAGAGCAGAGTGCAGCAGTGGCACACTGATATTTAGATTCTGACACTGAGGAAAATTCAATTCTCTAGAGAACAGAAGAGACAAAAGAAAATCCATCTCCAGGCCATTAGGACTGCAGTCATAATTGAATTTGTTATCCAACAGGGGGAATAAGGATTTGTTTCTTTTTTCTTTTTTCTGTCACTTCCTTTTTTCTTTTTTTCTTTTCTTTTCTGTTCTTTTCTTTTCTTTCCTTTTTTTTCTTTTCTTTTCTTTTCTTTTCTTTTCTTTTTCTTTTTTCCCTTTCCTTTCCTTTCCTTTCCTTTCCTTTCCTTTTCCTTTCCTTTCCTTTCCTTTCCTTTCCTTTCCTTTCCTTTCCTTTCCTTTCCTTTCCTTTCCTTTCCTTTCCTTTCCTTTCCTTTCCTTTCCTTTCCTTTCCTTTCCTTTCCTCCCCTCCCCTCCCTCTCCCCTCCCCTCTCCTCCCCTCCCCTCTCCCCTCCCCCCCTCCCCTCCCCCTCCCCTCCCCTCCCCTCCCCTCCCCTCCCCTCCCCTCCCCTCCCCTCCCCTCCCCTCCCCTCCCCTCTCCTCTCCTTTCCCTTTTCCTTTTTTCCTTTTTTTCCCCTTTTTTCCTTTTTTTCCTTTTTTCCTTTTTTCCTTTTTTCCTTTTTTCCTTTTTTTCCTTTTTTCCTTTTTTCCTTTTTTCCTTTTTTCCTTTTTCTTTTCTCTTCCACTCCATCCCACCCCACCCCACCCCACCCCATCCCATCCCATCCTTTCCTGTCCCTTTCCCTTCCCAATGCAATATTGCAATTTTTTTCCAGTAGCAGCTTCAGCTTCCTGGAAGTTAAAGCTAGTAAGAAAAATAACAGTTTTGCCTGGTTTGGGGGGGTTTTGCTGGTGTCAAATTATCAAAAATATTCTGGGTTTGACTGGGTGTGGGCTGGCAAGTTAACTAGGTTAGATGAGGGAGGCAAGTTGCCTCTTTTTTTCTGAAACACATACCTCTTGGCTTCAGCCTGAAATTTTTTGGCTCTGTGCAGGGTGCAAAGTCCCCCCACATACCCTTCTCTGTAGGTAACATTGAAAACAGCCATGGTCACAGAATAATAGCTATAAAGAAGACAAACACCATGGGCACGTTTGCTATGTATATGCAACAACATCCCATACAGTACTTCCATTAATAAACCATGACTCCTAGTCTTGGCTAGTAGGTATTCCACTTGTCTCCTGGAGGTACCTTTCCATACAAGCAGACTGCACTGTTAGAAGTTTTTTCTCATTTTCTCTTTCCCGTTGACTTGTCTTTGTCACTAATTTCATTCCACTTGCCCTGAAATTGTACTTCTTCCTGATTGTCTACCCTCTTGAAACGTCAGTATCTTGATGACCCCTTATTGTTGTCTCCATTTAGACCCCAGAAGTAGTACACAGAAGGCAGCACCTGAGGTCAACAAGACCCCCATGGACTTGGTACCCAGAAATCCACCATTACTGTTTTTGTAAGACCAAGTGCCCATTTTTTTTCTCAGGATTCATGTATTCTACTTCTCAAGATTCGTGTATTCTACTCTCAGAATGCTTACTTGCCACTCTAGAAATTTGTGTAAGGCTATACCATTGAAAACTGACAGATTAAATTCTGCTGTCCTGCTACCAAAACCACTGACCAGTAATGATAATAGACCCCCAGTGAGAGGGTATAGGTAGGCGTAACGAAATTCAGAATCTACTGTGAAAATAAGTTCTGCTCCAGTCTCCTCAGATCAAACCTCCGATCCTAAAGGTTTCCTGGAGACCTGGTTTGTCCTCACTCTGAGGTGGATTTTGAACTGATGGATTGTGAACCAGTACAGGGTGATCTGTGCAAAAGTAGGCATTTCAAGCCAACCTGGGGTATTTTCACCTGCACTATTCTCTGTGAGATCCTTTGCTCGGGGGGGAAAATCTGGGATAGCAGTTGCTAACAGCAAGAAGGTGAATAAATTTATTTAGTAGAAAACTGTCTTTTTTGAGCATACAGGATCTTGGAGAGCTCTCTTCTTCAGAAGTGTAGGCTGAAAAATTGCCAGTGCATACAGTCTTAAACCAAACATTGTAAGTCTTTTAAGTTGTCCTACTTTGATGTATTTGCCAAAGCCCCATTTTAGTATTCAGTATTTCCTCTGTTGTCATCATTAGGGGTATCATTAAGTGTTTTAGGGGAGCCAAGGAGTTGAGTGTTAGGTCTTCAGAAATAAATGGAATAAACACTGTTTAACTGAGGTGGTATTAAGCAGGAACTTTCAACACAGTGAAAATTTAGAATATCATATAGAAACAGTATATATTGGTGCATTATTATACATGAAGACTGAGACTGTTGGTCCATCAGAATGTATTAACACTAATATTTAACTGTGAACAGGTAGCAGAAGAGCAAGAAATTGGTGGCAGCACAAACATTCCAGGTGGGAGCTGTTGAGTAGATTTATATGCATAAGTTCAGCAAACTTTTAGAATAGCTGTAAATAGCACAATTTGATGTTTGATAATGAGGTTGTACCTCATGACTGAAAAAGAAAAAGCAAAATTAATTCTTTTTCAGCTGCAGTCAGAAAAACAGAACAGAAAGTTATGGACGATGTCTGAAAATTAAACCAAGAAAGAAATCTGTGGGTATTGGAAAGGGGGGTTTGTTGAAGCCCTAGAGGCACAAGGGCCTCTGCAGCTTGCCTTTCTGGCATATCGACTTATAAATATCTGATTTACAATACACTAAACGCTCCCTTGGGTCAGTCTGTTTCTGAAGCATGGTAAACACAAAAGGATATGCTGTAACTGTCCTTTCTGTGAGAAAAGAGAAAAAAAGAAAAGAAAAGAAAAGAAAAGAAAAGAAAAGAAAAGAAAAGAAAAGAAAAGAAAAGAAAAGAAAAGAAAAGAAAAGAAAAGAAAAGAAAAGAAAAGAAAAGAAAAGAAAAGAAAAGAAAAGAAAAGAAAAGAAAAGAAAAGAAAAGAAAAGAAAAGAAAAGAAAAGAAAAGAAAAGAAAAGAAAAGGAAAAAAAAGTTTTAAAAGCATTCTTTTTTACTCTGAAATCTATCTTTCAATATTTAAACTAATTACAAGGGGGCATTATATATATATATATATTTGTGTGTGCATGTATGTGTATAAAAGACGGATATTTAAGGGAAGCAGAAAATTTGTTATTTAAGTCATAATGAAAAAGGCCAGACAGCATTTAATTCTCAGAGAGGATATCTTTTTTCATAGGTGATTAGTGACCAATGTTTATGTTGGATCTGTATCAATATACATTTTAAGCTAGGAACATATTAGTAGATTCTGTTTTCAGCCCAGTTTAAAACTGTTTTTCAGCTCCTCTCTCTCTGCCTTTAAAAGTAATCACTGGGAACAATAATTCTACATTAAAAACCTGGGTCCCTGTGCTAACTGAAATTTGTTGGAAGAGGGAAAGGTATCCCCAGAAAAGCAAATATGTGTTTTCTGAAGCACTTATTAGAAGCAGGTCTGTGAAATTAAGAAGGAAATTTTTCCTTGCTTAATTTCAGAAAGGAAACACAACTACCTTTTTGCTCATTTTAAATAAATATCATAAAAGCCAAATGATACTAAGGAAGTTACAGGGAAATAGGACTTCACAACTGCAAACACAGAAAAGCTGATGTAAATTTCTACACCCAGGCAAGAGTAGCATCACCTTACATTGCCAAAATACCTGGGACCAGTTACTTTTTGGAGAACTATTACCTAAAAATAGATCTGCCAGCTGAGACAGTGAAACTGTAAGTGCTTTGGTTAGTCATTATAGACTAATGAGCTGCTTTTGAATAAAATAGGTAGGCTAAAATTACAGAGTGTACTAGGGGTTTGTGTGGCACAGAAAAAGGTGATGAAAGAGAAAGGATGCTGTGAAGCTGACCATAGCTGGACTTTATTCATCTATTGTGACAGCAGTTACACTCCCAATGAAAGGTTGATGGAAATTACCAAAAGGAGGAAAAGAAGCTGCTGGAAGGGTCGGGAATGCATCAGGCTTCAGACTTAATAAAACTAATATAAAAATCAGCAGGGATTAGAGGAATTGAAATATGTCATTTTGCTACTTTAACTCTTGTGAAACAGCAATAAAACTTATCACAATAGGAGCCTAGAAAAGCCTACACTTATTTGTTTTGCTTTTAAAAATTGTGGAACCCTTTCAACATTTGCTTTTATTTTATCTTGTTAAAAGCGGCTTTAACAAGTAGCAGAATTTAATCCTCCGTAATTCTGGAAGCATTGTATACTAAGAAGCACATTTTCCCCTCTTGATATTCTTATTCTTTAAAAATGTAGCCAAAATTTACAAAAATCAGCCAGTAAGTTCAAAAGAAACAGAATTTCATTCAGAGTCGGTTTATGAAAAGTCTTCGCTTTGGGTGTTTTGATACAATGAGGACATCTAGCTAGACTACCCAGATGGATACTCTAAATAACCAAAAGTGTGTGTGTGTGTGTGTGTGTAACAAATGCAGTGCTGGCAACTCACAGTGAATTTTACAGTACTCAATTTTTGTTTTCTTCACTTAATAACACAAGGCACTTTCAGAATTTAATTGTGAGGAAAATCCGCAATGAGCCTGATAAAAATAAGAGAGTAAAGGAAAAAGTCGTTCAATCATTATTCTTCTTCAACCTTAAAAAGAAATACTTAGTTTTTTAACAATACGAAAGCAGCAATACCAGGTAAGAAGACCAGCCCACATCTAGCTCATAGAAAGCACCTTTCCAGCAACTTCAAGGAGCACTGAACTCTGAAGAAATGTCACAAATCTCTAGCCAAAGTCTGGCCATTGTTTCATCACAATAAACAACAGGAATGGTCTAATTAGTGGCAGATAGTAAGCCCCTTACAGTGTCTTACACCACAGGAGCAATTCTTACTCTTGAATCTGGAATCACTCCACAGCTGCCAACTATGCATCTAACTAAGGGTGCTGCAAATGCATCGTGGCTACAGTTGCAGTCATGCTGGCAAAAGGTGGCTGTTGAAAGCAAGAGTGAAAGCTAAGATGAACCTCCTTATGCCAAAGGCTGGTGAGGGGAGAAGCAGAGCTGAGGGAAGACTGCGGAGAGCTGAGTGGTTGCTCTTAGAGTGGGAAAGGTGGGAAGGATGAACTTCATTGAATGATCTTTTAGAAGGAGTGGCCACTGTCCTGTGGAGCTGTGTTCCACAGATTCAGATCTCTCTTGCAGCCATGATAGTAGCAAATTAACTTTCCAAGACTTGTAATTAAGCTAAATGACTGTTTTGCTGGTCTTTGCAATTACCTGTGGTGGACTCTTGCCTGTTTTTCTTAACCTTAAATTCATGAAGTCCTGATTCATTACAAGATAACACTGCAGAATCATGTTCATCTACTCCTTCCATAACAGAGGTCTATTGAAATACAAGCTTTAAAAAGTGTGGTTTGTCCTTTTGCATCATACATCAGACATTTCTGCTATTTGATTTGGTAGATGCACATGGGTTTGCACCAGGAACAGTCTTTCTGTTCCAGAAAAGTAACGGTATTTAACCACATTCTTGCATAGTGCTGAGACTTTGCTGATTTTCAAGAATACCGTCCACGATGAAGTAGATTTTTAATGGCATAAGGCTTCCATGCTGCATAAAAGATACTGAGGCATTCAATATGAGGTTTACAAAGAACTAGAGTATTAACAGCATTTTGGCAATTATTCTAAGCTCCACATCTGTTCTATGCCCTTGATATTAGCAATACTTTTGGATGCCTCTATATTGATTAAAACCAACACTGCTCCGATCACGGTGTCATTTTCTTTTCCCTCCCTTTGGATGCTCTGCATGGAGACTTCCATGAATGCAAGTTCAAAGTACTGTCAAATAATGTAAAATGCACAATCATATATGTAATTTCCCCTCTTCTGAGTAACTGGCTATAGCGGCATATCTCTTTCATAATTTTTTGATGAGACAGAATACTATGACTATTTGGCCAAGAATTAAAATTTCTGCCAAGATGCTGTTACAGTCATACATTACTTCTGTATCTCTCAGTTGAAAATGAAATGTCATTGCTTATGCTCCAAACTGCTTTACCACTTCCATGTCTTTCCACTCTTAAGAAACTCTACCAAAATAGCTATTGCAGTCTATTTGGTCACCATCCCAAGCACTGTCTGTCTTGCTGACCTCATAATTGGGGTGGTCCAGCAGTTTTCCTCCAGGTCCTTAGGAGAAACCAGGACAACCACCAGCAGCAGCAAGAAACAATACAACTATGCACTGTATACAAAGAAAAGATTGAAGGGCTGTCTTTGGGCTTTATGTGAAATATTCTGAAGTTATGGTGGAGTACATGTGAGCCGCATGAGCTGGAGCAGGGTTCATGGTGGAACAGTCCATCTCTATGTGCTCCCACAAGGACAGCGCACAGACCAAATGTGTCCAACCCAAAAGACTCATATTTCACAATGTGAACAGGAGTCAGGCTTAACCATTTGACCAAGAAATCAGATGGATTTCTATTACAGTGTCACAAAGACATTGCAGATTTATCCATACTACTTCATCAGAATTCAAACCACAAAAACATTAATCTAGTCTATAATAAAAATACTGATTCAGTTCCAAAACAGTTATATTAAAGAAAACACATTACAATCACACAATAAGCAGAAGACAATTTCAAGAAAAAAGTTTGTTTAAAAATAGATACAACAACATCATAAAAGATGCTAGGCAGATAATTATTTCAAAATACTCTAAGACCTGATTTTCAGATTATACCTGCACAAGCTTAATTTTGTGTCTACCAACTACCTCACCCAAAGCTGATTTAATAATTAAATAGGATATAGAGTGTCCACATCTCATATAAAGTGAGACATACTGATACCACATGCATTCAAGTACATATGAAACATTCTGAACTACAAGACAGTCTGGCAAAACTATTCTAGCATGATTTTCTTTCTTAAGTTTAGTTATATATTAGAATAGTAAGATCGCAGTTTCTCAGTTTTTAATAACACCACACTTAAATGTTGGGGAAAAAAGCTGATATAATGAGATTAAAGGTAAATCTACAGTGATGAAAAATCCAAATATTAATTCAGTGAAGAAAAATGACTGTAGTTCCTGGGATCAAAGATAGCCTTGAATGTACAGTAGCTCATTTGTTAATGAATGCAGAATGGCCAGGAAATAAGAGACCTGCTTCATTATGGCTGCCCCACAGTTACTCTAAACCTTATTTTGCAACAGCATGGAGAGAATAAAAACTTCTTAAGCTGGTTGTCCTTCGCTCTGAGACAGGATAATCTTTGAGAAACATTTTACGGTGCATCTTTTGAAGAAAAGTGCATTAGTCTTTACTGAAAAAACATTTGGTTGACCTTGAAAATAAAGCATTCATGAGAAGTATGAGCAGAAGTTTTCATTATTCCTTAAGCCCTCCCTTCAGAGAGACAAAAAATTCCTCCCTCCATTGCAGCTCCACAATACCCTGTTGCCAGGCAACTGATCTTTTATGGTGGACCTCCATAGCAACTGATGTAAACAAAATCATAAATCCCATTACCTAGCTAAATACTAGGGCTGTGCTATAAAAGGAGAAAGAATCACTCTGAAGTTTAAAGACATAATACAAAAGAGTGACAACAAGATTTAGAAAAGTAAATTGCTATTGCTGTTACTATAGTTAATACAGTTCGTCTTACCAAGCTTTCTCTTTTTACATTTTCCTACAGGCCATTCCAGGCCACCTTTCTCCTAATTTAGTAAGTTTTTTAGTAAATTTAGTAAATTTTCTGTATAATTAAGCTGGCTAAGGAAACCACTACACTCAACAGGTAAAAATGTTCAGTCACACCTAAGACCAATCTGTGCACAGAAGAGTTGTGCTAACGTTGCTGTAGTTCATTGAAAAGCCTTTAGGTTAGATGAATCAAAGCTGAAGATGACTGGCGAGCTACAGTGGCTAAGCAGATAGCTCCACCACTCTTGCCTAGCAAAAAGTCAAAATAGAAAGGTACAACACCCCGTTCACTTTTGCTGCTGGTGAGTACACAGAGAAATTCAAGCTGGTCACAGAACAAGGTCGGATCTGAACACATGCTCATGGGCTCTTCAGATGGGTCTTACAGCTATGGCAAAAGACCAGGACAAGGCAAAGACCTGAACTGTACAAAGTTTCCTTGAACTCAGTGTTAGTAGGTTTTTAATGCAGTTTTGCATCTTTGAGTAGAAAAAGTCTGTGTTTGCATTTATTTGTTCTACTTAGTCTCTACTTACTTATATCCTTCGCTGTATGTCACAGACAGCAAACCTCTGGGCCTTTTACCTTCTAAAATCCTACTTCCTTCTGGATAGGCTGTGTCTTTTCAACACCAGTTGGTGCCACAATCTCCCCTAAGATGGTATCTGTTTAGTTCACTACACTTTCTGGTTCTGATACAATCCATGCATCTACAAAGTGACCACAGCTGGCATATTTGTGACACTGATACTTTTAAATATGACCAGCATGCAATACTTTCAAGCATAAATAAATCAACATACATACAGACATGCAGATTTATTTGATTTCTTTTTTTAATCTGACAATATGATTTCTTTCTCAAGAAGTTTGCATTCAAGTTATATTCCCAAGAAGGAAATGATTGCACCCAAAATATACTTCATACTTTCCTTATGTGCATTTATACTGCAGGTGAGCTGAACAATTTTAGAAACAGGTATATGATCTGTGATTGCATGTTTAATGATTTTTTTAAAACTATGCAAAAGTTAAAATTTATTTATAACTGCACACTAATAATTGCCTCAGAGCACTATCTTTTAAAAATGGATTAATCAATGGTGAAGCAAGAACAGAAGGTTCCATCTCTTGATCCACAGATCTGTACACTCTACGTCAATTTGCAGCTGATATTTGCCATTGTATTACAGTATTCCATAGCAAAAATTAGACAAACAGGTACACAATCTTTTAGAAATGTTAAGTGAAATGCACAATACTCCCTGTCAAAGGTAATCCATTAAACCATTTAGCAACTCACTAGCCTCTAAAAACTTATTCTGATAGTAAGATAGACATACCAGCAAAACCCTGAAGTACCTCTCTAGTTCTGACTGTGTGAAGAATCTGAGTTTCCTTGTAGGAGTGTTGGGGTTTTTTAGGTCCTCTGTCTCCCTTTCTTAATTAGATTATTCTCTAACTGCTTTACAAATACAGTTTGAGTTCAAAATGGATTGGAACAGTAAATCCTCTTCTGCATTTACTTATTTTGCATTTACCACAAAATCGGCACAAGTACTAGACAAGTATATAGGCCAAGCAGGGGCACTAAAGAAATGGTGTCATTGTTTGGATGAGGAAAGCTTTGTGTGGGTACAGAAGCATGAACAGACCTCATGTGTAGCCTGAGATTGGGTGGCCCTTCTTGTGTATTACCCAAGAGTGTCAAGAAAGCTTGAGAAATTATGGCTTTGCTATGTCATTGCCACTGTTTGAATAGACCTCAGCCTGACAGCTGAGGTTTCAAACACTGTAACTGCAGGATATTGCTCCTTTCCATGCTGTTGGGGAGTTCAGGGAGAGTTAGGAAAACAGAACACTTCTGTTGTGAGACAACTACATTACTGCTGACCAGAACTGTTGTCTTCTAATGGGGAGAAAAAACATTTTTCAGAGCACAAAAGTTGCATCCTTCTCACTCCTCTGCCTCACGTTTAGAGCTCCTGCAGAGAACTTTGTCCAGCCTTCTCCCACAGGCTTTACAGGTAGATGTTTAACAAAGCAGCATGTGTGCCCCAGCAGCTTGTCAGGTGCTGTTCCTCTCCTTATTGATGCATGACTGTCTCCTCCAACAGAGTAAGAAGCCCCTTTTCTGGTTCCAATTAAAACTAATGAAGTCTGGTGGCGACGTCCTTAGTAGAAACTAACATAACCATTAACGATAGGGAGTCTAACACATATAGCTTTTTGTTCTGCTTAAATGCTTCTTCATTCATGTTCATTTTTCTAGGCTAATGAAGCTGCTAAGTAAATACTTAAAACTGGAACAACTAGCATTGATTTTACCCGCCCTCACTGAAAACATGATGCAAGCTTGGACTACCATTGTTTAGCTTTGCTGTCACTTTTGGACACCATCAGAAAATACTGATATGCTTTAAACTTGTGTTTAATACCCTGATGCACGTATCCTTTTTTTTTTAATGAGATAAATGCAGTAGAATGAAAATAGTATCCTTTTTTTAGTTAAAGAATTTAATTACTATCAACCTTCTAAACAAATGCCAAATAGCTATTGTGCCTTTGATCTGTAGAATCTGTTATTCTATCTCGTTTATTGTAAGTAATAATTACAGATTGAAATAATAAGCTGTTTTTAACATATAATAGAGTTGGAAATTACAAAAGCCTAGACCATATTGTTCATTATTCCATATACAATACTCAATATTCTCCCACCTTTACTGTGCTCTCTAAAACAAATCACGCCTCTCAAAGGACAGCTGTAAAATGTAAATTACCCTGGTTTACAGCCATCTAAAATACAGCAAACTATTACAAGTACATACAGATAATAACATACTTCAGAATTTCAAGGGCTTTTAATTGAAATTGTGTCTAGTGTCATGGAGGCCCTGGAGTTTCTCTCATAAGTAGGAACAAGGGAAACAACAGAATTATTAAGTGCTGAAGAGATAACAGAAAGGGAGGATATTCTTAAATTTTTCCTTACAAAATTCTAACTGCAGGGTAATATGAAATCAGATTCCTTTCAAAATAAAAGAAAAGAGTGTCTGTGGAACATGAAAATATTGGCCTAAAATGAACAAAACGGAAAACCACTCTAGATATTCCACTACTATTGTTATTATTATTTTTTCCCTCACACAGACTTAAAAACTGGACCATAACTAAATCTCTCTTATAGGTTTTCAACACAAGCATTTTTCTCAGTCCACCTGGCCTTCTAACCACAGCTTTAATGGCTGAAGTTATTTCTGTCATGTACAGAATCTCCCAACTTTGTAAGTCAGTCAGAAATTACAATAAATGAAGTTGGGTTGTGTTGGGGAAGTATGAACAGGCAAGAAAAATGATGGTAGCCAAATACTTATGCTTTTTCTTGTCTTCATGTTTGAATGAGAATAATAAAAAAGGCACATAGCACCAATTGGCAGTTGTCCACATCACAAAACCACCACAGAATTTGGCACAATTCAGCGCAGTTTCTGTTTCTGAGAGGCCCAGGGCTGGAAACACATTGATGTTGTAGACCACAGATTTACTAGCAGACTGGGTGCAAAAAACTGGCTATACTTTCACAGAGTGGCCAAAAGGAAGGGATTACACCTTTTAGGAAGTGTGGCATTCTTCCAGTATTTTGGAAGGCAATGAATATTTAGAAGGCTCAGTGATAAATCAGGGTCCACAATACACTCACCCTACATCAGATTCTGGTTTAACTAGAATCTCCAGAAATTAAGTTGGCTGTTCCCCACTCACTGCCGCATACAGCACGGACTCTGCTCAGGTGGCAGATCAACAGGAATGTCCTTCTCCCCACACTCATTGGCTGCAGTTCCTCTGCACATCCCACCTGTGCTGATGCACATGAATTAATAAAAAAGCAGAACAGAGCCCAGCTGACTTAAACTAAAAAATGACAGGTGAGGCATTTGGAAACATATGCATAAGGAGGAGAGTCTTAGCATCAGAAATTCAGAGGACCTTACAGTTTTCAAAATTATGAATTATTGCTGTTTTTAAAAACGATAAAGGAGAAGTATGTTTGTTATTTTGGTTGACTCAGAATGAAGTCTCAAATGTCTTCATTTCTTAATTTTCAGGACTTTTTGGGTATTCCTGCTCATTTAGCTAGGAACAATGTTCTGCCCTCATATGAAGGACACTTGAAGGAGGTTTCCTTCCTGCTCCTGTTATCCACTCTACTAGGAAAGATCATTGCATCCTACCAATGGGTGATCCCTGAGAGAAAAAATGTGGTGGCAGATCCTCCTGCTTTGCTTTAAGGTCAGACCATCCCTGGTACCAGTTTCCCAAGAACTCTTGTCCTCCCACTGGAAAAATGGTACCCAAACGGCGATGTAACAAAGAAGCACCCATGCTTATTAGGGACATTTGTTGAAACTGGCATGTGGCTAATTTTTTTGGTGGCCATGACTTTTCAAAAACCAAACTAAAACAATAAACCTTTCAGCCTTCCAGCCCCACTGAAAAAGACTGAGAGGGACAGGTTAGTCTGCCTTTCTGCAGAGCTGAACCACTTGAGCCTTGTATGACTCCTATCCACTCCAGCACAGAATTCACAGACAGGCATGTGTGTACTGAAGAGTCTGAGGATGATACAATTTGTCGTCTGCACCTCAAAGCTGGCTGTATCTCTGCAAATGTTTTTGAAAACCCTAAATAAACAGCCAGTCTTTCAAAGAAGCCCCAAGTTTACCCCTGAAAACATTCAGCATGTTCAAGTATTTGCTTGCAACTAATTCACCCTCCAAAAAATCTCACATGACCGAAAAGAGAGTGCCTGAGCAAGAAAGATTTTTAAAAATCTGTAATAATGATTAGCCATTGAATGACATCATACACTTTCGACATGTTCATTATGTTTATTCAAATTTTGTGTTTAAAATTGTTGTCAAAGCGATTTTAAAACCAGAACTGATGTTTGTCCATTTTTGTCAATTCATTCATATAAAAAATAATGAAAGCATCAATGTAAGTGCTGTTTATAGACAGATTTAAATTACAATAGCAAGACCTCTGTAAGCCCAATTTCCAAGAGTAACCAGACTGTCACCTACGTGTGGTTATTTGTCTCTGTGGTATTTCAACAGGGAGTTTAACTGCATTCTTACTCTTATGGTTAAATCAGCATTGCTGCAGCGGTGGAGCTTTGGCCTAGGAATGTAACTAATGGTCCGTAGGAGAAATACCATCCTAGTAGCAGTTAACTTTAAAGTCTTTTTTCATCTATATTTTTCACAAAGTGTGAAAAATTCTCAACTCAGGATTGTACAGATTGTATATCTATAAGGCACCACAAAATATCATTTAGACTATCTTCTCAGCCAGGGTCAATGTAGGATGAAATATACCTCTCCGATGCTAGAGAACCCATAGACTGCTTGCTTTAATCTGTTCTAGTACGGCATCAACTTTACCACTAGTAAGTTTCTTCTAGTGCCTCTGAAGTCCTTTGTAATTCTCTTAAGCCCTTCTAAGAGTAACTCCACATGTCTAACATGGACATTAGAAGGAAATGCATGGAAATCCCTACGACCAGTTGTTGATAATGCAGAACATAAGCTATTTTATCTTCTAACTGCAATATCTATTCTGACCAGTCCAGAGAAGAAATAATTCCTTCATTAGTATGGAATCCCATCTTTAATGTCTCAGTGGTGGACAGAAGAGGGAGTGGTCTGGCACCATTTGTTGTTTTTTAGATTTTTGCCTGGTCTCAAAGAATCTCAAAGAATGTAAACATGCTTTTGACCATTCCCTCCTGTAAACCTCAAGAAAAACAGAAAGTAAGGTAAGCGGAACAGACCAGTGCTCACAAAATGCACAGGCCAGTATATTTGCTTCAAGAAATCAATAAATATCTCTGAAATCCAACTCATGCAGCTAAGCTCTCAAATACCACTGCATTTGTTTTGAGAATAACAGGCGGGGTATCTGCTATCACAGCTTAAAGATGATCTTTGTACAGCAAGAAATAGAACATATTTCTGAACCTACTACCCAAATAAAACATGTAGACATACCACGTCCTACTTGTATCCCAGACCTATTCAGACAAAAATAAGATCTAGTTTTTCTAGCACATTAAGTGATCTCATGGAAAGGAAGTAGAAGAAGTAAATATCATTCAAGTAAGATGAGTAACAGTGAATGAAAACAGCCACATACCAATAAAAGAACATTTTTCATAATCGTAATTCCACTCCAGTCTCTCAAAAAAGGAGTAAAAACTTATAGTTTCACTGGAAAGTGTGACCTGTTCAAGAGAAGTACTGATTTTGTGGCATCTTACAAACTTCCTGATTCTCTTTCCCCATTGCACAAGCATTAGCACCCTTTTTTCCTCTCCATTCCACCACATCTCTCTACCGTCTTATATTCTGTCTGTGCTGCGCACAAGCATCTCTTGCTCAGTGTTATCGACTGCCTTTCTTGCTAAGATATCCTAATTGAGCTGCATTACCAGACTTAAGTAAAAGCAATTACATGCAACTTATATTTAGGTTAGACTTTCCTGCTTCTTCTCAAACTTGTTGGGGGAATGCTGGATCTCAAGGCTCTTTCTGCTTTTCCACCTGTGGCATCTCATCTAGTAAGATATGGCCTCTTCCTATCATCTTCTGTGAACAAAGGATCTCTCTGTGTTAAGGAAAAACAGAGTATATTGACTAGACTTATCTTTGGCATATACAGTTTATATCAACATTTTAAAATGTTTATAAGTTTAAGAGAGAAGACCTAAACAGTTGACTAATTTCAGTAAATTACACCCCTTTATTTGCTTTTAGATGCTTTTTAGGGGTAAAATCTTTGCCTCTCTATCCCGCCTGCACAACTGTGTAGTTCCTTGGTGGTAGAAGCAATGTTTGGATATAGCAGAATACCAATCATGTGCAAGGCCAAGAGTTTAGCAGGATTCAAGAAGGGATTATACATTTTTATGGACAATGAGAACATCCAAAGTTACATTAAACAGCATAAAAATTAAAGGAATAAATCTTAATTCTGAAATTGTGAAAGCAACCACTATCCAGTTGGGAGTTACGTAGAGACTTTTACCAGTCAGTAGGTAACAGCAGAGCTACATGACTAGCCTGCTGTGGTAGTAATAGCATTCTTATATTCCTTTATTGCTGTGTAATCAGGCCTGCTTTAGTTCCACAGACTTTGGACAACAGTGTGTCAGCTAAAAAAAAAGGGGTGCAATTCTATCTTGAAGAACTGTTGTAGATCAGAACTGCTAAAACACTAAGGTACTCTGCAGAAAAAGTGGCAAGAATGAATGTGATAAGTATACTGAAAATTGAAGAAATACCCCCAGATTTACAAAGAAAATCAGTCCTTCAGAATTATTTTTTGATGGGTTAATTTATTAACCAATTGGTTAATTGGTTAAGTTCTAAAAGTCTTTTGTTCCCTCGTATAAAGACTGGAGATTAGAAATATAGTAAACAATAGAACGAACAACACTGTTGTTAAGAGAAACTCAGCCTGCAAAATAATCACACTGTTTCTCAGCAGCATTAAAAAAAAAGTAATAGTTGGGGTCTTTTTTAAAAATACTAATCTTCAAAGACTTCCTGTGATTTCTAACAGTTGAAAAAAAAATTGGATTACAAAATCTTTTTCAATTTCTTGTATCCCCTCTAAAGAAGAGGGAAACCAGAACAAATGAAAACACAAGGCTCATACACCTCCAGGAAATGCTTGCATAAGGCTTATTTATCTTTTAACTAACATTTGTTAACCATGGATTAGTGGAACAGCCTCTTGTAATTATGGTTACTGTTCCATTTGTGGCTATCTTCATGAGGCCAGTGAATCTTTAAATTACAGGCTGACCACCCGGGAGCACGAGTATTGAATCAGCCACATCTCCATAGGCACCACATTTGGATGATTATCCCAAAAGATGACATGCTAACACACACATACACAACAAAGAAGGTTTATGCTCACAGCTTCAGAGTCACTTTCAGTCCCTGTAGTGGTTTTGAGTTCAATAAAACCAGGGTGGCCCCTGACATAATGTGTTCCATTTTAGCATGGGAGAAATTGCTGGGGAAGACAGTCTTTGTTAATTACTGGTCATTCTGACAGTTATCACAGCATCCTTCAGTTACAACCTCAGACGCTGGACCACAATAGGAGTTAGGAAAGTGAATCAAGGAAAAAAGATTTGGCTTGCTTAAAGGCTGTATATGTTTGAAATAGACATACATTTATGTATCTATACATGTGTAGATATACACATATACATATATGTACACACACACACACACACACACACACACACACATATATATATATAAAGTAGGAAGAGAAACAAAACTGTTCTTTTATTCCTAAGGGCCTGTATAGTTGAAGGGATTTTATTATGTTTGTTATTGTCTTTATCATTGCCTCAGGGCTTACCATTCAAACCAGCACTTCCAAGATAAAAGATTTTGTGATCTTCATTGCATGGATCATTCATCTTTCAGACTTAATCTTTATTCCCTTAGGATCAAATCACAGGTCTAGTTCTTAAAAGCCTGGATCCAAAGAAATCCAGGCATTCAGCAAAGTACAGTGAGACACTGCGCTGAACCAGCCTTCCTTTCTCTCATAGCTCCACTTAAGTTGTGCTGACATCAGAGATGTACCAAGATATTGTCTGAAGGACCTACAAAGAAAGCTGTTCCATCTCAGATTGAGATTTATAATGGTCAGTTTACTGATTCTTAGAGACCAGAGGACTCTCTGCAAGCCTTACGGCAGAGCTGGTGACCTTGCCCTAACCCAGGGAACAGCTATAGGTGGATAGGCAATGTCATACAAAACCATCTCTCTTCTTCCAGAAAATTTGCTCTCATATTTCCATTGTCTAATAAATTATCCCTTCAGAACAGAATTTCAGAAAGACACACAGCACTCTTCAAAAATCACACCCTAAGTAAATAGGGGCAAAGAATCTGGCTTTTACTTAGCTGTCATTCAGTCCTTCTTTAATGCATAAATAATGTGTGTGTAATATATACACACTTACAGACATGTTTTGATGGCATCAAGGAATTCAAAGAGGATTTGGTTTCCCATTGTGCAGGGCATTATAAAACCACTGATTTAAAAGGTAGTCCTTTCCCCAGAGGCCTTACAACGTAACCTTAATGCTATGCTGATAGATGCTTCACCATCTGTGCAAACTCAGTTACCAAACCATTGCCTAATTACATATAGGCAATGCACATCTGAACCAGGAATGTTGCAATGTAGAGAATTCCAGGTCAACAGAGTAGATCTGCTGTGATTTTACAATTATAACATGTATTTTGTATTACTTCTGGGATAAGCAAAATTCAGCTGCAGGGCTTTGAATGGGGTCATCCATGTGTGAGGATTTGGCTCTTTGTATATAGGATGTCACTTCTATGGGAGAGGGGAGGAAGGAAGATCTTTAATAGTTTTCCATGCAAAAATTATCATACAAACTTGAAATGTAGGGTAGCTGTACGTAGTGCACCTGCACTGTATATGGTAACCCTTGCCCAGAAGCACACCTCCTGCTTGCCCCCGCTCCATGCTGGTTTGAGATCTGAGTGCATTGCTCCCATGCAGTGCTCACTTGCTGGCTTTCTTTGGAAGGAGAACCCTAGGCAGGGAGCAACCCTAACCCACTTCTGTGACCTCTGGGGAACCAGGGTCTGAGGAGTGGTAACAAGTCACACCTGCTCTGCCACAAGGATGTGGCCCAATGAAGTGGTAGGTACCTCAGGACCTTCAGCAGAGGAGTAGTTTGCCATGGTTATTAAGCAGAATACAGCCTTCGTGTTACCTGCTGACTATCCTTCTGACGGCAGGCGAGACGTAACAGGTAGCAATGAGGACCTGGTTCTCTGGAAGCATTGACTCATGTGGGTTTCTCACCTTGAGCAGTCTGTGAAACCGTTCCTGTGAAATGTCATCGCCTGCTCCCTCATCTAATGGCAAGAATGCACACAGACACAAAACAGTTATTTCTTCTGCATTTTTTAAGCTTTCTGTGAGCAGTCCTCTGCTACCATTATAACTGTGTACCACCTGCCTGCTTCCCTGAACCTGTGGGTCTGTATTCAGAGTACAGTCATTTACACCAAATTATCTTTTAGTTCCTACATGGCCTTTCTGTAAAGCAGATTTTCCTTGTTGACAGTTAGCAAACAAGATATTGCAGCTCACAACTTCATATTGTTTTTTGCTTGTTCTATGCAGTCACAAGCATATTTGTCTAGAAAGAATGTTACTCCTTAAACTGTTCCATTCCGGCAACAAAACACTGCCTTATGGAGAATGGCCCATTCTATTGTTTCCCTATCAAAAAGAATTTGGGGGAGGGACAGAAGAAGTGGAACAGTTTCAAGATGAAACAGCCACTGTAGTAATTACGCTGCATTCTTCTCAGGCTGCTGCAACATTTAAAGGTAGCTTGCTTCGGATGTCAAAAAGGTTGGAAAGCATTACTAAGGCATAATGTACAAAATCTTTCATTTACAAAAAATACTTGTGTCTAACAGGACCAATGAACTAAGAAGGGCCAAGACCAAGACTGCAGTTAGGGACAGAGAGAAGTCTGTCATATTAAAAAATTTCTGTAGCAATTTTAGGTTATACTGCTACAATATTTTTTATCGTTAATTTTTTAAGAATGGATTAGAAATTAAATTAACAATTGTCGTGCGTTAATAAAATTACATTTGAGTGTATTAGTGGTTTGGCGTGGTCAAAAGTATCTTTCAACATAATTCTAAGGCAGTTTACCTGTCCATTTTGCCTTGTGACTGTGGACAAATGTATTGATATTATATGCACCCATGCTACATCTACAGTTAGGACTATAGCCAAAGAGCTAATAAAAAAAATGCACATTACAATTTTCCTGTGCCTTCACAGTAGCTATTTTTTCAGATGACTGAAAACCTGGACTAACATGTCCATCTGCCATAGAAGCAGTGGAAGGAGCTGCATCCTATGCACTTTTCAGGTTGGACTGGCAGTTGACCATAAACTCTGAAAAATCCTGTATTATCTGGAATAAGTAGTGTCCAGCATTGGTGCAAGGAGTATCTGCAGATTGGACCCCTGGGATGCAGTGAGGTCATGACATAGGTAAGCAGGAGGGCAGTGGCTTATAGAAGGGTTTTTGTGCTCCACTTCTCGCCCATTTTGTGACTGAGAGAAGAAGCAGTTGAGAATCAGTGACTGGCAACTACTCTGAAGTTGAAGCTTAAGCTAAAATTAATCTTAGAACCACAAACTGTTTCATAACTTCTTTCATAATAACAGCAGTTTATTGCCTTGTGATGCTAAGTCCTTCCCTGTTTCTTCACTCTGAAAATCCTCTATTGTACTGGCTTCTTCCTGTTTCATTGAAGGGAACAGCTTGTGTGAATCAGGGATGAACCACTCACCAGAGTTATGAACACCCAGCTTCACTCTCTGTCTTGACTGTCCAGAAAGGCCAGAGCTACACCTTCAGATATCTTTCCATTCTTCCACTCTTTTACTTCTCTGTAAGGCAGCCATGGCTGAAACCACGGTATTAGCCAAGCTGGTGTACAACGGAGCTTTAGGCCTCCTAATGGCATGACAACCACATAACTGTCAGTTTGTGCCCCATATTCAGTGAAAAGCTATTTCTACTTGTAATTTTCTTGTATTCTTTTTTAACAAAGTTAAATTCCCCACTGAAGGCATAGGGGGGTGGGGGGGGTGGTGCGGAACAGTGTTGAACTGAGATTCCCTGACCAAGGTGTCTTTCATTGAAACTTTAAAGATCACCAGAAGATATCATCAATTCTTATAGTACACAAATGTCAAAGATGCCAACTTACCATCTCAAGAAACAAATGGATAAGTAAGCTGATAATGACATTGGTATTACTTGTGATATGCATGTCAGTCTTCTAAGAGCTTACTCAGTCTGTTTCCAGATTTTCTGGTCCTTAAGTATTCTAGAAAATTTTGCCTGGCTTAGCTATGTTCTTAAACTCTTCAATTACTTCTTTGGTGGTGCAGAACCTCCTGTTAGCCGTCCTTGGTTCTTCCCATAACCAGTGTTTTTGCAAACTGACTAAAAGGGTTAATGGGCAAACCATTTTAACTTAGCACAAATATGAGATTTAGAGCACATATATGAAAATGTAAATCATTACTAACTCCCAAAAACCAAAGTAAAATCAACAATGTTAAAGGCTGGATATGACAACAGCCTTCACAGTCAGTTACAGTATAATACCAAGTGTAGAACATTTATTACGTGCAATGCTGGACACTGTAGGGTTTCATTGTGAGTCTGCAAGCGAATGATTCTTCAGCATTTGGATGGAGTATGCAGCCAAATAAGATTACCACAGAAAACATGGGACATGAGAAGAATATTGTTTTCTGACCATGAAAAGACCACACACATGGTCCATGTGGAATGCACACTGGACCATCTTCAAAAACATAGAAGCTGTATTCTCTGTTGTACTCACAGGCTGGTTTAATTAAATATAGGCATTAGGCAGTAAATGTGTTGGCAGTTTCACACTGAAATGCTGCTGTTCTACATGTAACTTCCTCACTGTAGTTTATTCTTTTAAAATGGTACCGTATTTTTTCATTCTGTTTAAGACTGTAGAGGCTTGTGAGGAAACATATTTCTAAAAATCAGAATCCTGACAAACACAATGTGAAAATTTTATTAATTTAATTTCTAGATAATTAATCTATTAATTTATTAATTTATTAATTATATTAATTTAATACATATATATTTATAGATTAAGTAACTAAAACCATAGGCTCCTGTGAGGTTTAGGCTTCAAAAGATAGTTATGGGTCATATTATAAATTCAAGCAGTTATCAGTTTTACATTTTAATAATTAATTTTTCTGAAAGCAGTATTTACTACTTAATACTATTACTTTTTATATACTTATATATTTATATATATACTTACATAAATGCCATCTGTATTTTATACAGTTTACAGTGTTAAAGCCAAACTGTGGCTGAATAACTTAGGTTAAAATATCTGTGACCAAAAATGTAGTTAAATAAAACTTACTATATGAGCTTTGTAAATTTTAGGAACATAAACCTGAGCCATTCCCTTAGCACAGGCATTCTTCAGTCTTGAAATTTCAAGATCTGTTTAAAGATCTCAAATAGTCCATATAACATTGATTTTCTTCTACCCAAAGCATCCTTCCATGGATAAAAGCAATCATTGCTAATAAAGTTTTTCCTTCTAAGGTATTTTTCTTTAGTTGCATATTGCATATTTACCTAGCACATTGCTAGGAAGTCATGATCTATGCAGCTTGCTGACCCATATGGTTGCAATCTTACCATTATATCATTAATCTGTTTTGCACAAGCAGGTAGAAAGGGGGTATCAAGGTCATCTTTTCCATTTTTCCCCACTAGGCAGGAGATACAGCACCTGACTGAAAGGGGTGTGCACACAAAAAGGGAGATAGCCACTAGCTGGTTTGCCTGTTAAGAAGATGCCTTGCATGTCCATGTTTACAGAAGCCGCAGTTAGCTATGCACACCATCACCAGCTGAGCTCACAGCTTTGACTAGACACTGTTATTCCAATGAAAGCAAGGAAGTTACATACCTCTCGTGAGTTCAGGAAGCAGTAAACTTAAGGCTGGGAAAGATACTGATGCTTGTTGCAGGAAACTTCTTTGTTAAAATTTTGACCTGCCTGCAAACTTTCAATGGGCTTCATTTTATGGGTGTAAGTTAGGCAACAAAGCAAAGCTAATAAGAAATAGGCACTGAGAAAGTGATCATGGGCAAGAAAAGATCAGACATGAGCAGGGCTAGAAGACTTTCAAGCCCTGGAATCAGCTTATAGTCACTCTAGTGCAGATAGCTCCTGCTTGATTGCAGAGTAGGAGAAATCACTGTTTCTTCCACCCTTTCCTCTCTCACCTTTGCTGTCTGTAGCCAAGTAGTTTATCTGTGGGATAAGGCAGTGTCAGGAGAGCTCTTCCCCAGCTGTGTGTTGTTCTGATAGCGAACTGCATTACATCTTCTCTTCCGACCTTTTTCATTTGGGGACTTAACCTCTGAATTTGGGGTAGGTCTTGCTAACAGGCTGCCCAACAGTTAGCAACCCTAAACTTCTGGAAGTAGGATTTCTAGATGGTTTAGCTTACGTTCTCTGTGATTAAGCTTGGAAGCATTTTTTAAGGGCTATGTCTTGGGCCGGGGGTAGGGTGGGGTGTATGACGCTGCTACGCATTATTTGTACTGCTCTGAATTTACTAGCTCTACTATTGTTTTAAGACTCAGGGTAAAACTCTTCTAAACTCACTCCTTTGAAGTTGCTTTGAGACAAATCCTTTGAATTCCACGTGGTTACCAAATCACATCTGAGGTCAGTGCCTCTACTCAGGACACCTCTCCAAGACTTCCCACTAGCCTCACTGTCTTTAAGGTGGCATCCTGTGGGCTGAGGGACGTTTACTTTTTTCCCTTCCTTATACTATCCCAGAGATCTTGAACCTGTCATGAAAGACAGGTGTTTAATACTTTATTTCCAGCCTACCCTGGTATGATAAACACATTAAGCAGTGCAGTTTGCATGTAGGTGGCTCTGTAGCTAAGGTACCGGTGATGGCCTGAATGAAGCATTCACCTCCCCTGGTAACTGCGGATATACATCACTATGTAAATAAATGCTCTTTAGGAGCCACAGTACTGTTTACTCCTGCTTTGAGGGAAAAAGTTGTTTACATAAATGGAGCCAAAATATTTTGAGGAATGGAATGACTATTCCAGTCTTTACAACTTAGTTACACCTCTCCTGCAGCTCCCTGATCATCATTTACACAGTCCTCAGGGCACGGTGTCCACTGTTCTTTGTGATGTACTGTCAAATGAGCTGCCATTTTCCCAAATTTACAGCAATAGATTTATTCTGTTTTGAGCCTACATCTATCTCAAGTCAGAGTTTAGTACTGAAAACATACGTTGTTTTAATCTGTTTTATGTCTAGGATCAGTAATAACAGCAGCAATTTATTTTGCCTGAATGAAAGAAGCCAAAAGCCACTCTTTTAATGATTTTTCCATTCCTGCTGTTTATATTTTTATAGTGCCTATTAATTGGAGACTATTAGTAAAACAATACTGTGTATGCTGTTTAGGAGCCATGTTTAAAAAGAACTCATTAGCTGACAAGTTGCTGCAAAGAAATACTTCGGTGTTTAAAATAAATAAATAAAAAAACCCGCATGCACTCCCACCCAGTCTTCAGTGGCTGGCACTGGAAGGAGTTCCCCCGTTTTCTGAAAGCCCTTCCATGGGGGAGAGTGAGCTTACTTCCTAAGGAAATTACTCTAGAGGTGTCTGCAAGAGAAAACCAGGCACCACTTTGCAGCTCTACAACTGCAATGAGAGCAGTCATGAATGAACGCTGAGCCAAAAGAGTGATGCATGTTTACATTATGCTTACCATATTATGCCTGCAAATGCATAAAAATGTAGCTGCCATGAACAACTGCCACGTATAGCACTTAGTATTCAGGAAAGCATTTGGTTCTGGGTATTGGGCTCTCTGTCAGCCTTCTGTTTTAAAAAATTCTCCTCCAAACAGTTTCAGGCTTGGAGAGGTGAAAGCTCTGGCATGTAGTGTACACCACAGCAGACGAGCAGTGTCTGTCAGTGCGTTTCATTTACAGAAACCCCACCAGTCCTTACACTGTTATGGGACTTCAAAAGGAGCAAAGCTTGCTCTGTGCTAGGCAGCCCCTTTGCACTGCCTCAGTGACGCTGCCTGCATGTTTCCTTTGGCACCTGAAAATGTTCCTCCCCCTCCCTCCCACCTGGCACAGGTTACTGTTTATTTTAAAGTAAAAAGACAGTATTTTTAACCTGGATAAATTCCCTGATTACTTCATCTTGTGGCTTCATTAGAACTTGTACTGACACCACTGAGATTACAACAAATGAGCAGGTGGAAGCCACTTATGTGACCCTACCACTGAAAAATGGGCATGTGTCAACCATGCCCTTAGCATAGAGAAAACAATCAACCCATGGGTATTTGTCTGTGATTCCTTTGAGAGCAGTTAATGATGTTTTCTTTCCATAGTGTGCATTATCTTATTGCTTCTAACCAAGAAGTTTCCCAGAGTGATACATTTAGACGGGCTATAAGAAATTTAAAATTTTATTTAAACGGTGACTGAAGAAACAAACTTCCTTATAATTTCTTTCAAGTTTAGAAAATCAGTCTGCTAAGGTTGAAATTTGTGCTACCAAGCCTGTAAGACATTGGAAAATCAGAGGCTATTAACAGATGGGTTTTGAAGGTGGTTTTAAAAAAAAAAAACTTCTATTTTTTTCATAGCTCTAGAAAAATTAGTGTCTTCACTAAGTCGATCTTGGAGAAAAAAGTTTTCACAACCAATTCTTGCTTTGCCTTTTGCATATGGTCTCTGTGATGAGTGCATTAGTGTTTTAACATTAATCACACAGTAAGTGCACTGACTGCATGGCTCCCTAAACAGGACCAGAAATACACATTGATCACATTCTTTCAAATTTCTTGATAAGAAAATGAGTGCTTTTTAGAAGAGCACTGAAATTCAGTGACTCAAGTAGTGCTACGTTTACAACCTAATTCCTCAAGCCTGCCTATTTCCTCCATACCCCATGGAGGCTGATAAAGAACAAACCAGCCCAGGACTGAAGTAAGCTGTCATTCAGGCACACCTGTAAATCCTGGCACAGGTAGCACACCTACTGTGAAGTTCTGTGGTCAGCAAAACAGGAGTCTGCAGGCAAATGGGAGATTGCTAAATGCTGTACCTAATTTCTGTAACCATTATGCAACCTGAGCAGCCAAGTGTAATGACATCCTCTGCTACCGCACAGGCACAAAGCACTCTGTCCCCTGATAGCAGGGTGGTGGAGGGAAGGGGAAAGCAAAAGAAACAGCAGTTTCTGATTGCACCAAAACTGATCGGAATTCCTGGTACACGCAGCCTGGTTGTGTTATACCACAATCCCAAGTCAACTTTGAGTAACCAAGTACTCCAAATCCACATTTGCATCTTGTAGCTAGTTGTAGGCTAAGTACATGCAGACATCAGCTGGTCTTCAGATACTAGTATTTTGCAGCTAGCTGACATGTATGACTTTAGCAAGTCTCACCCATTAACCTCCTCTGTGTAGAAATCCAGAAGGAAATCATTGTAAATACTTGCCGTCAGTTTCCCTCACATTTCTGAACAATTAGTCCTGAGGACTTTCACTGACTGTAGGTGAAATGCATCCTTCACTCACAGTCACCCTTGCGTGCGTTGGTTTATTTTATCCTGCACTCTCTGTGCTGACACATCAGTCAGCATGCTGTGCCTCCAGCAAGAACCACAGGAAGCCTGGCAGCAGCAAACTCCCTGTTCCCTTGGTCACCCTCAGTGTATTTATGTGCCAGAGTAATGAGTGGGTGACAAGCTGCTGTTCTTCATCAAAAACCTCACAGATCCTTCATTAGGGAGGCTTTAGGAGCAGATAACCTCTGCTTTTTAAAGTCCCACTTCAAGCAGACAGACAGGAAGAAAATAGTAGTTGGTAGATGTAAAGTTAGAGACAGTAAAGAGTCAGCAGAGCTTTAGACAGCCTCCGATAGTGAAACTGGCCGGCTGCATCAATTACAGAAGGCAAGACAGGGAGGCAAGTGTGAAAAATATTCTTCATGTCTGTATTCTGCAGTGTTCTCTGAAAGTCAGCTTGGGTAGAGACTTTCCTGCCAGCATTCAAAGCTGGACATTTTTACACCAACACAGAACAACATGAAGTGTTAGGTCTTGATGATTTAGCCCGGTGTTCTCCTGCAGGCGGTGCTGGGACAGTATTTTTAGAGGTCCAGGTCACGAGCTCTGAAGATTCAGTACGTAGAGGCGAGGAATGTTAAGGCAATTTTCAGCTAAGAATGGGTTAAAAATTAGAGTAATCTGGCCAAAGAGCTATACTTGAGGGACTTACTGCTGAGGGTTTGCTTAAAAAGCAAACCAGTCCCAACAGAGATTTTCAATGATGAATGTGTAAGTTTTAACAGAGAAACAGCTTAGAAGAAACATAAATATTGCCCTGTTTTAGCTTTCTATTTTGTTTATTTTTAATCATACTTTTTCATATTTAATTCACAGCAGCAAATTATCTTGCTCCTGAAGTCTGCCCACAATAATTTTCATCTCCTAACTGGTTTTTTTGACACACATTTTGTGGTGCTGGTGGTGGAAAAAATAATAGTCTATGACTCAGGCAAGATGAGGCTATTTAGGCCCACTTCGTTACTTGGATGAGCAGCCCCCAACACAGCCTTACCTGTCAGGAAGACACACAGAGCCTTCTGCAATAAGACAGCTTGTGAAGCAGAGAGCCATCCAGAAACAGAAATAATCATCCTCTGGCAAGATCTGCACTTGTGAGTTGTTTGTGTGCTTACATGAAATGTAGTTCTGTCCATTAAACCGTCCTAAGACTTGTGGTTACCATATGATATACACTCTGGTCCTATTTGTCTTCTGTGACTTGCCACCTGAGTGTGTGGTGGTATTTGGGACTGTAAGCACTCAGAAACAGGGGATCAAGAACAAACATCCAGAGGCCTTCAGCACTGGCACGTCAGGTTCCAAACACCTGTGAAATCTCCAGCAGCAATCACATGATAAAATACTTTTTCAGCATGTGTAACTTCTTTTTCCTATCTGGCTGTTACTGACCAATGTATGATGCGTACCTCCAGCAGCCCACAACTCTGGTAGCTGGAGAAGGTTGTATTGGTGAGTAACAGTACAGACTGGCTGCGAAAGGACATATAACCATCCTCAGGCATGTTGTTGAATAACATGTAGTGAGGCTGTTGCAGCTAAGAGGAAGTGAATGCAAGAAGAGTAAACAAAATTATGTGCAAACAATGGATCTACTAATTAGTCTTTCTTGGCAAAGACCAAATCACCTAAAACTAATGCTTTACCTACAAAGCATTCTTCGGTCCTGTGTCTTGAAGTGAGTGACTGCACAATTTTAACTTGATTTTCTAAGGAAATGGGAAGTACAGAATTATATAGTCTGTTGGTTCTGTAATTTTAACCATATTGGAGACAAGTTTCACAAAGTATTGCAAGGGACTAAAATATGTGCGGGTAACCAATATTTGTTACTGCTTGTTTGAATAGAACAACTTTTTTTCCTGTTTCCATATTCAAAGGCACTGCTTCTTTTGTCATCTTACCTGACACAGTCAGAAGAGAGACATGGAGAAATTTTGCTTCTCAACTACAAAGAGAGACTGAGAGTCTGGACAAGCATTGGGAAGGCAACATAGCCTTTACATAGACTATGCTACCCATTCTGTGCACTCTAAATAGATTATTAGTAAAAGCAGGTATGAAACTGCTTGTTCTGATGAAGGTCTCAAAAGCATCTGAAAAGTTTCTCGTTGGTTCACTACGTTATGCTGCTTGCACTCTTTCTCTGTTCTATCAGATACGATGACAACTATTACTTTTCCTATGGGATGATTCTTCTCACCTTTTGATGCTCTTTCTAAGTCATGATGTTGCTAGCTGCAGTGTTGTACTGCCCAAGAGTGGAAATGTTCTACTTCAACACTCTCTGCTAGCTTCTGGGGTCAGAGTGGAACAGTGCAGATTTTCACATGCTTTCCCTGCCTTCCTTGGCTTGGAACAGGCATACACTGATATGAGTGAGCAGAGCGTCATAACTTCTCTGCATCAGCTTTTGGGTAGTCTTTGAAGTGCAGTAGCTAATATTAATGAATAATTCGTAAATCTCAGAAAAGGAATAATTCAATTCTAAACTACACTACAGGTGAAGTAATATCAGGAGATACTGAAGTTCTCAACAATTATTTGACCTGAGAATTAGTCCTTAGGGAAAAACAATGGATTGTTTATGCAGTCTTGATGTTTAAAACAGTGGAATTTTATACAGCTCTTCTGCCATTTCTGGACACAATCCACATAATTAGTTGGTCTACACCACAAAACAGCAACAGTGTTTTAAGGACAACAGGAATGGCTCAGTTGTTTATTATAGATTATGAAGGCCACATTTCTTTCTCCTCTGACTTCATATCAGCCTTTCAAATATTTAGATTCTCAGCTGCAGCCATTCATCACCACACAGTCTCCTGGTGTGGGCTGCTGTCAAGGGGCCACCCCAGTGCTTATCCCTTGCTCTAGGCCATTTGTTGTGCCAACTCTGGTGCCTATATGGCTGTGTGGTGAAATAGATCAAGAAACTGATCTATCTGAAAGGTAAATGTAATAAAAAAGAAAAGACTGGTTATCAGTCCTCAAGAACTTTGCTTTGGCTGGCTCCCTATCATCGGTTCTCAGCCCTGATCTGGTTTAAATGCTATGCATTGTATCACAAGGACACCTCCCTGGTTACTTTGCTTTAAGCAATGCACAGTGATCAGATAATGGCCTTGGACTGACTCATACTATAGGACTACAAGAGTTGTAACAGCTAGTCACATGAACATTTACTTCTTTCCAGACGTTTCTTGTTCAGCATCTCCTTTTGAATATAACTGCTTGCACTTATATCTTTCCTTCAGTATACTAGTGAAATGACTTTTCCACGAGTGGAAAAGTTTTTGAAAGAAAGAAACCAATCACACAGATGTGGATGCAGGCTTTATTGATTCTGCTTAGCTTTACTTTATCTTATGTGGGAAAATTTTTTTCTAGAATAGTGTTAACAGGATACAAACCTCTTCTTGTAGCTGGATTACAACAAATACAGTATTTGTTCAATTTTAACATTTAGATATCATACAGAATGATAACATGTTCATGCCACTGTATGAACATACAGAGAAATCCCTTTTAAAACTGTATTAAAAGAATCTTAGAGGCACATCATTAAACACTGTAAGACCAGAAAATGCCAAAATTAATTGTAAATTATCAACCTTCATTCTTGACCTGTAAGCATGCACAAACTATAACTTAAATATAGCCTCATTCTTCAAGTCATAAAAAAAAGTATTTCACAACTTTTTCTAATTTTCAATAAAATTAATGTATTATAACATCATGAATAGCATTTGAATAGCATTTTGTTTATATCACAGTGATTACTGTTATTTTAAGGGGGTGGAGGGTGACAAATACTAGTTTAAATTGTTCTGAATTACAGTCACTATTGATAAAAGCTAATCCAGGGTTTCAGCCATGAATTTGTCATCTAAAGCCTTGCAACTGATAGTCACTTGCATATTATTAGGGCTTAAGTAGAATGCCAGAATAGTTGGAGGTTTTTCATGGATGTCAGGGTCTGCCCACATGTTTCTGATAGTGTTACATAGTCAAAAACTGCTTCCTTGAAAGGACATTTTCATAAACTGAAGTTAAGCACCTATTTGATTATTTAAGAGGAAATCTGTAGCAAGTATTAGGAAGATAAAACCGAATGAGATAAAAATTTCAACATTCAGATCTTTCCATCTTGTTTTAGATTCAGAAGAAATTTGAATTTTTTCAGATTAAACACATCCTGCATACTCTCAGCCTAACTGAATAAATTCTAATTTAACTTATTTTCATTATAAGCTATAAAAGGTGAGCTGGGAGGCCATATTTTTACTTAAAAAGAAGTTAAGAGTTAAATGCTTGGGTTCCTCCATTTATACATTTTTTAAAAGTTTCCCTTCACGTTTAAAAATCTTAGTTGGAAGTGGCTTCCCGAGAGTTTTAAAAGTGCTAACCACCAAGTGCTGTACTGGATGGTGCCCACATTAGCCTGAATGATTAGGCAGAAAGAACTGCAGAGAGTTTAAATCTTTGAACATACAGACTTTAATCTGACTGTGTAGGCATAGATTTAACACCAAGGCTAAGCACATACCAATCTGGCCTCTATACAGCAGCATGCAAGGTACTAGCAATCTTGAAAGTGCTTAAAAGACATTTAAACCCTTACCATGCAAAGAAAGGCCGTTCCATAATGGACCTTAGTATAGACTTTTACTAAGGAGATAAGTCTTCGGTGTTAAAAGAGCAAAAAACCCAGTACTTGCTATACTGTATGTCATGCCCACTTTTTCCATACAACTGACTACAGTCGAAAACCAAGTTTTCATATACATTACCTTCTTCAACACAGACAAAAAAAACCACCCTTTTCCTTTCCAAAGATAAGCTTTTTTAAGGAAAGTTGTATAACAATTTCAAAAATTCCATGAGTCCTAAATTAATTGTGAAGAAGCCTTCCTTCCATAATGCTTCATGTTTACTGGGTGTTATTTTAAATGCAGCCTTTACATTACAAAGCTGCAGCTTAGTTTCATGAAGCACTAAGCAGAGGCAACCATTGAAAACCACTCAGCCAGTGCTAGCCAAATATAACCATTGATCAGCACTATCTGCCTCTTGAAGTTAGGACCTAATCCCTGATGTGATCTCTAAGAAGCCTCTACTTTATTTTGGTGGTTTTTTGCCCTTGGAATCTGCTGCCTCCTTCACCACAGAAAACAATCAATGTCTCTCACCCTCTCCCTCAGTTGTGTCACACCCAAAATTGCAAGCAGAGTGGGAGGGATCCGTTCAGAACAAATACAAGCACAAAGCAGGCATTACTGGCAGTTTGAAAGAGTCTAATCGCTTTATTCCATTGTTTTCCTCCTTTCTTTCTCTCTCTCGCTCTCTTTTTCTTTTCTTTTTTTTTCTTCTCTTTCCTGGCCTAATGCTGTGCGTTCTGCTTCCTGCAGGGACTACAAGTGGAAGTGGGGAAATGCCGTAAGAAAAGCTGTTTATGGAGAACTGTTAACCTGCTCAGAAGCACTAGACCTTTCATGAGGACCATTGCATGCATGAGGTTTTCAGCCCAGTTGTACAAACTGAGGAGTGCAGCCAAAGTTTTGCATCACCATCCAATTTGTGATGTTATTTATTTATGCTGTGGCAAGAAGAAGAGGTCCCACAAGGTTATGCAGAGTGCAAAAGGGTCTTTTTTAATGTTCAGATTAGCAATGGACTTTAATAAAGGTGTAACGTGTCATTTGTGCTGCAATAACTTTCAAAAAATGTTACACAGGATCATAACCCTCTTAAAGCAGATACAAGAAAAAAACCTGACTAGACATAAAGTAAGAAAGCTATCCCCAAATAGTTTCTAGCTTATTGTCAAGCAAGACCATTGTGTTCTAAGATACCTTAATTAGTCCTGAAAATGTGTAAACTAAAAGCAAGCAATGCAAAAGTTCCTTTGCTCTCCAGTGTGATTGTGCACAGATGAAATAAGCCAGAAATAGCTGGAATGCCATAAATTCAGACCCTTTCATCTGAATTCACTTTCAAGTGTTATCATACCCTTAAAAGACAGTCCCTGTCCTACACTTCAATTTAGTACCTAAACACAGAGATATTCATTCAAACCAGTCTCCTGAAACACATGAAAACTAAACATTTTTCACTTAACTACCCTTTGCCCATCAGATTACCACAAGACCTCTTAGGATTTTAAATTCCTTCCCCATAACACAGACCTATATGATGTCCTCTGAAGACTTACATGCCACACCAAATCTTAGTATTAAATCCCATGCAGTGTCACTGGCTTTATTGGATTTGAGTCTGTAAGATAACTCGGCTCTTCATATACTCTGAAAACTTCAATTTATGAAACTTAATTATAGCCAATATCATCTTTTACAAAAGGTGGTCCACATTTTACTGAAGAAACTCACTTTCAGCAAAATCTCTTCTCCTTTAGAGAAATTTCTTGGTGCAAGGAAAATCAGTGTTTCAACAGCTCAGGTTTCAAACTGAAGCTCAGCAAAAACTTCAAGAACAAAACTGGGGAACTGGTTTGGAGGGTTTGAGAAGGCTCAGGTATACTCTTGGATGTTTTGTCACTCTTCACCCATCCCCCCACTCCTTTTTGCTCTTTTGTCTTTTTTTTTTTTTTTTTTCTGGTTTGTTTGTTTTCAGCAGCAAACTGAAAGAGACATGTGAGGAATAAGCATGAGAAGAAGAAATGCAGAAAGGAATCACATGTAGGTTTGTGTGGCCTGGAGGCTACTTGAGATCGTTTCAGAAGGCATTGGCTTCAGTGACAAAACTGTTCTAAAGCCTCTGTCCTGCCTCTCACCTATGCCTGTCAGTTCAAACCCAAAACTACTGCAATCAATGATTTTTAAATTTCAGTTCTCATTGCAAGCTAAATGAGCACCCTGTTCTGCAACTTGCTTCTATGAATGCAATATTTCCTAGGTTTTGTGTGAGATAAGATGATGGCATCCTGTCTTTAACCTGCTTATACTTCAAGGAGGAAGGAATGGAAATAATTCAGTTCTACAGCTTGTGTGACGTATTATGATCACTAAATTTTTCTTCATATGAGTGGCTCTATGTATCATGGTATTCACATTTCTCAGGTACTGTGGAAGAAAAATACAGAGTATTATACATAAGCTTTTTGTCTTCTTCTTCTTGATATCCAACTAACATCAGAAAATACAAGTTCAGAACAGCTTCTTTTTGGTCTTAAACAAATATCTGGGGAATTCAACCAGCCAAGGGGGTTTCTACCTACTATAGCAGCTAAAAATTAACTATTGGGAATTCTAGATTTGAATGCATTTTTAGTTAGTGTATTTCCTACTTTTCTTTTCATATAAGAAAAGCCTGTTTCAAAAAGACATTTATTACATAGCAAGATTTAACAATTACTCCCTAGTGATACATATATAACTTCCACCACAGTTTTGCTGGGTTTGTAGGCCAACAGTGTATTCCTTAATGAAAGAAGAAAAAACCAGAGTTGCTGTTATGACGCAGGTGCTGAAATCTCAGTAACAGTTCCCGAGCAATGCGAAACCCCTGTAAACCATGACTCCCTCACAAGGCAGGCAAGGCAAAGGATTTCCCCAAATTACTCTTATTTTGCTAAGAGTGTCATCTTGTGGAATTCTTGGAACAGTCTTCGGCCCTGATTGGCAGCTGAAGAGGAGGATTAGTTTTCCTCCTGGTGGAGTAATCTATTATAGCTGAGGGTGATTACTTTTAAGAAAGCAATGTGTCAACAAAACCAAAGAAAATGTGGTTCCCTGACATCTACTGCTAATGAGACACCATTCTTTTGTTTGTTCTCCAGAGGTATTTCCTAATGACAAAGTCAGGGGTGGGGGTTTTCAGGGAGGGCGTTTGGGTTTTTATGCTACAGCAGCTGCACAGACTTTGATATCAAGCTGTTGTACTCTCAAATCAAAAGACACTTATCACCCATAGGACTGTACAGGCTTCATCACACCTGATGGGTCTGATTACCCTGTTCCTGCTATCACGATTATCCCTGCCTGCAAAGCTCCATGGTGTTGATATTGATAACCTTAACCAAAGCGCATGTCTTCCTCCTCATGTCACACTAGAAGAAGCATTTCTTCAGTTTCTGTAATTTTGTCAAAATTTCTCTGGTGGTTGACAGTACTCTAGGACACAGTACTGTCAAATCAATGGCAGCAATAATAAAAAATGTCAATTTTGAGAATGGAATTTATTTCCTGTAACCAAAGCTGTACTCTGTGGCAATATGCCAAAAGACATTTTCATTTCTTGTTAATTATCTAAAGCAATTCATGTTCTAAAGCATTCCTTTGAAGTAATATGCCTTATTAAAGAAAATATGGGTTAGAAGCTGTAAAGTTATTATGTAGGTCAGCAGACAAGGACAGTTCTCAAAGTATAGTTCAGTATAATTCATTGTATAGTGGCTTAAAATTTAACCTTGTGTCACTCAGCCCACACAGCTTTTATATAGGATATTCAAACTATATATAAAAGGCTAGAATGACAGCTAACTGGAGATCTAAAAATATTGCTCTCCTTTATTTGGTATGTTTCATAAATCTTTGCTCTAGGCAGATACTTTCTGTTGATAGCACACGGCACCTGGTTTGCAAAAAATACTCTTTTTAAAGAACAGAAAAACCCCACATTTCTGAATGTCCTTGAATTCCAAATGGTGACCTTTACATAATTCATTAACAGGTCAAAATGAGCAGCTTTACTAGTTTTGAAAAGAGCAATGAACTCTTTAACTAGCTCATGTTACTAGCACTCACCCAGATGGAAGAGTTCTGTCGAATAAATCAACAGCACTACTTCATTCAATAGCAATTAATTCTCAGTGAAGTCAACACAGCTGGAAATAAGCCCATGGTTCTAACAGGCTGCATTTTTCTAAGCTCTTCCATCTAGATATCATATAGTCTCCTCTTGCAACCAAATCGTTGCCCAAAAAGATACCACCATTGGTATTTTAGAAGCATGAATTCTACCAGGATATAAACACTCAACTTTGCTACGTGAGGTCCCAGGATTTTAAGCAGATTATTGGGGTTTTGTTTGTTTGTTTGTTTATTTGCAGAGGGGATCCTGGCTTCCTCTTAAGTGGAGGAAATTAAGTGCTTCCCAAAATCAAGAACACTGTGTGTAAGAAGAAATTAGAAGTCATAGGTCGGTGACGAAGTGGAACAACCTCTATCACAACTAGCAGTGCAAGCTGACAATACCCATTTGCAAAATGGCAGAAGCTCCAGGCACCTGTCCAGAGAAGAAAATCGCTTTTTTCAAAACAAAGTTCAACAGCAGTAGCAGCAATAAAGATGAGATACAGAAACATGATAAACATTAAAAACAGATTTATAAATATTTCTCTGTGTGTCTTTGAGTAGTCAATCCTAGTCTGTTTGTCCAATTTGTTACAGATGAGTACAGAATGCTCAATAGCATGTGTCATCGAACTTCACTAATACAGATGCTTTCTTAAGTTTCATATTGAGCAAAGATTTAGTAGCAGAGCACTACAATGTACTTTTGTATTAGTGTAATAGCATAGTGAGTGCTAAGACTTCATTTACCCATTTACTATTACATTAAATAATATCATTAATAGGGAAAATAAAACTGCCAAAATAAATGTAGAAAGTGTATCGTGATGCATGATTCTTGGGGGAAGAGGGAGAAAGTCACTCTGTGCATTCCTTCCCTACTTCACAAAATAAAAGTCAAAATTTTTCCATTGTTACTTAAGAGGAAATACTCTACCACAAGAGTGTCTTCGGTTACAATTTATAATGCAGTATTTTTACACAGACTCATTAAATATTGTAGAGAAGACTGGCTGCTCTTACCCCACTGGAACATGAAAGTACTTCACAAAATGAAGGGGCAAAGAAACCATGCAAACCCCAACTTTGTAACGCTGTTGAGGCAAATAGCTGGCATTTATCTGGGGAGAAAAACTCTACAACTTAGCTGAGACAAAATGCCAAAAGCAGTCTTTCAGTTCTTGTGCTTCAGAGCCTAAACACACCAGCAAAGAAGAAAGCAGATTTCTGTCCTTCCATCTATGGATGAGCAACTAAAAACCTGAAAAGGAGCAAAAGTTAGGCTTTCCTCTGAACAGTTTGGCATTCAGACACACTGGACTTTCCCGTACCTAAGCTGCCAGCTTGTTAAAATGAGATGTGTAGGTAGAGATAGTATGTTTCATTAGTCCAGCTTGTACAGCTGAAGGGAAAAAGATATCTTTTGGGTGCACAAACCCTTTAGTTATTAAAAGCTCTCCTCGAAAGGTGCACCTGGCAACTGGAAGTCATAACCACAGCAGACACTAGAAATCCTGGATTCATTACCAGTTTTAGGGCATACTTCCCCTCTTCCACTTTCTCCTCCAATGCCTCCAAAAACCTATGTGTGTTCTCTAGGTAATAAATCAACCCATCTCTCAGCTATCTTAGGAGATAACACCTCTCTACTCCAGGGGCCCAAATACCTTTCCTCTCCTTCGTAATTAAACTCAGCATAATTAAATTCACAGGCACTGATTCTGGCTTACTCATAACTTTGAAGTTTGCTGCTTCTCTTTCAGAGCTGAAGAAAGACTCGTGTACCCACGAGTTTGCCTACACTCCCAACCATTCCATTTGCTGCAATTTTAAAAAATCACCACGACTTGCAAAAACTGCCCTTGGGTGTATCTTTAGCACATGTAAGGCCAACATCCCAACACCACCATCACTCTATTTTGAAAGCAGAGCAAAGTACAGTTAGTAGCAAAGGGTGGCATAGGAATTCCCCTCGCTCATGAAGGCTACCAGTGTCCTAGAAAGCACTATAGGGAGAAAAGCAGATTGTTTAGCCCTTCTGTAACAATTCTTCACGTGGCAGACAGGTGAGAATGACTTGTCAGCAAAACCCTAGCAGAGTCCCATGACTTACCAAGGCCACTACTGCTCATGTTCCCAGGGGATTGTTCACCAAATTCCAAGTCCTTCTTGGAAGGGGGGTCCCTCTCTCTCCCATAGAGAGGTATGGATCTGGGAAACGCTGCAGTAGAAACATCATGTCAAAGAGTGGACCCTCTTTGACTCGTCCTCCTAACCATACATCCAAGTCCTCATTTATCATCGTGGTTTCAATAGGTACAAGGTGTGACTCCACTTCTTAGATCCCGATAAATTCCTAACAACCATTCAAATACATGGTGTTGCTTCTATTGTTTTTCTGATTCTCATTAAATCTTTGGTCCATTAGAGATGGTTTGCACCACCTTTAGGCAGATGTGTAGGATTAGCAAAAGGCCACATACACTGGCACACACACATGAAACTTCACAGCTCTAGCTTTGAGGCTGATGGAGAAGAGACCATACATAAGATCTGCCTCTCTTGCCTTCTGTCACTTGCATTCTTTCTGAGAGTTCACAGTATTTCCTGCGTGAACCAGAAACATTATGCACTAGGTTAATTACCTCAATAAACCTGAGAAAACCCTTGCACTGGGAATGGCCATTAGGCCAGGGATGGCCTAACAGGTTTCTCAAGTTTATTGTGCTAATACCAAGCTGGGCATGGCCTGAGAGTGCAGCCTGGACAACATTTACTTATTTTCTGCAGTTTCCTTCAGTTCTACTTTTCTGTTAGTGTGGTAGGAATTCTGATATGACACTGGGTCTTGTGTCCTTGATGTGACGTTCTGAAACTAAACCATCAGTCTTAGCTAATCAGTGAATTTGCCATGTAAATCATATACTGTCGAAGGCTTATGGAAGATAGGCTAGTTCCCAGCAGCTGACGTCCCACCCTTATTAATTTTTTGACTACTTTTAATCAATATCTTAATATGTTTTTTAACAATATCTTTCAATTAAGTCAGTGAATTTTGGCTTTACTTGCAACTTTATCAAGCACATTTTTTCTAACAAGGCCCAATAGAGGTAAGGTAATACGTTTCATGTTTTCATTGATGATGGCCAGGCTTTTACTGGCAAGTTTACTGTATTGCAATAAGACAAAAAAGTAAAGTGGATAACAAAATAATAAGATTTTATAACAGCTAAAATGATACAAAAATGTAGAACAGATCTGTTTTTCAGTGACACACATGCTTAAAGTGAAGACTTCAGGGACAGATGAGGAGAAGGATCTGGGGGTTGTGGTGGATCCTATCCTCAGCACAAGCGAAAAAATGCCACATTTGCAAATAAGGCAAACTCCACACTGGGGTCTGTAGGGAGAGCTACTGTGTGAGCCTTGATTCCATACCATTTGGACCAGCTGTGGAGCATCACGGGGAGAATGATAACACTCATTAGAGGTTTAGAAAATATGCCACTGGAGAAAGGTTTAACAAATTGTCTACAATTCTACTGAGGAAAGACATGGATAATCAAATTTTCATTTTTTAGGTAATGAGAAAGGAAATAAACTTTATGTTCACTGTTAAAAGGACAAAAAGTTCTATGTCTGAACTGTAGAAAAGGAAATTTAAGTTAGACATTGGGAAAAAAATCTTCCCAACAGTCAGAACCACAAACGGTCTCCCTGCTGTTTGGGCAGAAAGATTGTGGAATGAGATTTTGAAAGCCAAACTGGGCAACCATCTTCCAGGAATGTCATATGAACCAATCCTGTTTTCAGAAGAACGGAGCAAACAACCTAGCTGGCCCTAAGACTTCTGGTTGTGGTTTTGGAGATCTTTTTTCCACCTGAACAATTTTCCTAGGGTTTCTTATATCACCAATTGTCTGCAAGATACTCATGATACAAGTAGCAAAGGACTAAGAGACTTAAATCGACAGCTGTGCTTTCTCCCTGTAACAACTGAAAGCAAAGCAATCAGTACCTTCCTTTTCCTTCTCTCCTTTCTCCTTTTTTACTCCAGAGATGAACATGCTCAGAGCTCAAAAACCTGGGACTTTTAAAATGCTGGGTGATGAGAACTCCGTATTCCTTTTATGGATAGTGAGGGTCAGTACTGAAGTAATAAGGGACACTTTTCATTTAAAAAATTAAAATTCTTGGAAACATGCTTCACCTCAGCATCAGACCCACAGGTACCTGGTACCAGATTCAGTCATCCAGGCATGAGGCTGCCCTGACTATAGCAAGACTTGGAGACAGCTCTCTCAGTCTTAGCCAGCTCTCTGCCTTTACTGTGTCTCTAACAGAGGTGTCATTGACATTGTGGCCTTGTCACATGTTCAGAATGGTTTTCATGGCAGCACCACCTGTAGTTACAACCAAGATAGCTTGAGCTGAAGACCTTCAACAGTGTACTCAGAAGAAAAGTACAGAATTGGATTGAAATACAGTCTTTATTAGTATAGGTGCAAAGGTGAATGAAATAGGATATCATCCTGCAGCATGGTTCTGCATAGAGAGAGAATGTCTGGCTTTCAGTAGAAAAGTCAGCTTTGGCTTAGTTTTCTCACCTTCCCTTCCCTTCCCTTCCCTTCCCTTCCCTTCCCTTCCCTTCCCTTCCCTTCCCTTCCCTTCCCTTCCCTTCCCTTCCCTTCCCTTCCCTTCCCTTCCCTTCCCTTCCCTTCCCTTCCCTTCCCTTCCGAAGTACTGACATCCAAGCAGAACCAGAATGAACTTCCAGATTAATATTTGTAATTAACACAAATAAAAAAATACTAAAATAGTAACTGTGGCAGCACTGGCCACCGTAGTGGTTACCTCTCTGTGCTAGGAACCTGTGTGAGAGATGCTACTAGGGACAACCCACCTGAAGCCTCTGAGCCTTCATGCTTGAGTAACCACTTCCTGACAATCAAATCTGCAAATGGGAGTGCACATAGTCATTTCTAGCAATTCAGGACAGCATGGTGGTTCATGTTTGTCAGGCTATGGATTTTGTGCTCCCTGTCATTTTCAAAGGTTACTGTCAATGGATGATAATCATTACTTCTGCCGATAGTATAGGTTGCATAGCAACTGATCTATTTTTTTGCCCACAAGTTCCATTAGGTATACACATACAGATATAAATGGTTACTTACCATTTAGTAATAGCTACTACTAGAAAATAATAAATTAGTGAAATTACAGACTAAATGCCAAACTATTTGCTATATAAGACCATAAATAAAAAGTGTGCCATGCAAAGCCCAAGCCTGACCAGCAATGCTGCCTCCAACAGAGTCTATTAGGAGGTGCTTAGGGGTATAGTATAGAAAACAGGATTGTTATGAAGTAATTCTTCCCTGGTTTAATTTCCCAGCTATATGCAACATCTTTGTTTAAATACCTGCATTAGAAAATTAAGAAACTGAAGAAATTGGCACTGTTACTCCTGCCTTACGCTGCTGAAACATTCTGGGTCACCCCTATACAAGCCTATTTTTTTTTTTTTATTTATTTCATCTGTGTCACATGTCTGGACAGTTCATGTCCGATTATGGTATTTTTTTGGAACACATGCTCAGGTTTGATGGGTAGTAAGTGGAGGAATTAGACTGGCAAAGGAAAGACACAATGAAAGCTATGGTATTTACCACTGATATGCTTTTGGTATTTACCACTGATGTGCTTTTGCTGTTGAACAGGTGAAGAGTCATATTCCTCAGGTTATTTTCTCTAATACCCCTGACTTGCACTAACATTCTCATGCTTTTATTGTTTCTAATTCTTTGTCTGTACTGCACACTCCTTTCTAAAACTGCACATTAGCATATTGCATTGCTTTGCACCACTTTTCTTCCCTAGCAGGATAGTTGCTGATTCTTTATGTGACTGGTTTGGTATTCTGCCTCTTACCAGCTTAAACAACAGCCCTGTGGCCCCATGGCATGGTTAGGCTAGGCACTGTGGGTGCTATCCTGTCCAATATGTAGAGTCAGAAACCACTGGAACTTATTATCAAGAGTTATGATGAGTTTCTCTGGAATATTTAAGAATGAATGTGCTGGGTGGGAGGACAGACGGCAGGCTTACAACCATGACATCTATGCACTCTCTACCCCTGCTGTCTGACTTTTGCTTATGTAACCTGACTCTGTGATTGATCATTGAGGCCATAAAAAGTTATGTATGTTTTTCATGCACTCTTCAAAAATCCTGTAAAAAGTCTTTTCCCATGCTCTTCCAACTCTTTATCATTGACACAAGCCCCTCTGTCATGTACAAATAATAACAGTTTTGTAGGCAAAATGCCATTCTTGCTCATTATTTTGATGCCTAGCCTGGCTTTATGCAGATAAGAATATGTATGGAGTTAGGCTCTTTAATAAAAACTGATTGTGAAATGTTTCCTAACAGTTTTTCTTATATGATTTTTTTAGTCTTGATAATGAACGTATTACCATAAGATACACATTATTTTCTATTAGCTGAATTCTCTAACAGAAGCAATATAGATAAAACACTGCTAAAGAATATAAAAAAAAGTTGTGTGAAATCACAGAGCCCAGTCATGAAGCCTGTTTCCTAAATGTATTGCAAACAGAAATATCTGGGTAACTTGGACACAAGACTACGGCAACATGGAATATATTTTATTCTAAAAATACATTGTTGATATACTAAACCTGATAGAAAACTAAATATGACTGACTAGAGGAAAAGTATCTTCTACAAACAACTAGTGATGTCTTCCAAAACACACCATTTATTCCTTGCAATGTGCCTTATTCCAGAAGCAACACTTGATATTGCTTCTCTCAGATCCTGTAATGATACTTAAGACACCACAAGATCCTAAAAAGGTAGTAGTAAATTTCTGCAGTGTCTACATCCTGTTTGTAACTATTCAAGAAAGTGTTGTTTTTAAAAAAGAAAATCGCTGTGCTCTTCCCCAGTAATGTTTAGGTGTTATTCACTGCAGCTAACTTACTTGCATTGCGCTGCTTCACCACCTGAAAGCTGACTTTCTAGTGACCTCTAGCAAAAATGAGCACAACAGGCATAAACCTTTTAGAACCAAATATACTAAATCAGGTGCAGCCCAGGGCCCTCAGCAGCCAAAACAAAACTCTGCTTCTCTCTCCTCTCCCTACGCATCCAACTGTGTATTCCTTTCAACAAGGAAAGTGAGTTCCACCGCTTGGCAGCTTTCACACTCTCCCTGCTCTTGAAGCCCAGGGTGGGAGCAGGGAGCGAAGGCAGAGGCTGGAGGAGACCTGTCCGCTGCGCTGCGGGGGGGGAGCAGCGGTGCGGGGCACGACGCAGTGGGGCAGCGGTGCGGGCCGGCGGCACGGGGCTCTCCCGTCCTTTGCTTTTTTTCCTGAAGTTTATTGTAAAGGGGTAACGTTTGCGGGTTCGTCACGTGATCCTGACAGGTCCTGCCTATTGAGAACCAGACCACCCACATGGAGGACGATGGAGCTGCTTAATAGAAACAGGCATGTAATTGTGAGGCTTCCCAGCACTCTGCAGAATGCCTGCAACCTAGGAGGGTTATTTTTTTACACTTTCAGTTCCTTTGGGGTAAAAAAAAAAAGGAGGAGGAGAAGGAGAAGAGAGGGAGGGGAAGGAAGGAGGGAAGGAAGGAAGGAGGGGAGGAAGGAAGGAAGGAAGGAAGGAAGGAAAGGAAAGGAAGAAAGGAAGGAAAGAAAGAAAAAAGAAGAAAAAAGAAAAAGAAAGAAAGAAGAAAAGAAAGAAAGAAAAGAAAAAAAAGGAGGAAAGAAAGAGAGAAACTGGGGAAAAAGGAGCACAGAGGAAGAAAACCCCGATGTCCCATTGAAGCCGTCAGTGCCAGTGAACGAGGGCGCACCCAGCCCTCCGGCACGGCTCCCCACCAGCGGCTCCGGCAAGGGCAGCGATGGTAGGTGCAGCCCCGGCGGGCCACGGCGGGGAGGCAGAGGGACCGGGGGGGCGCAGCGGGGCCGGGGAACCCAGCGGACACGGCCCGGGCGCGGGGCGGGGGGCGGGGGCCGGGGGCCGGGGCGGTACTGGAGGAGCTGCGCGGGCCCTCGCCGGGGCCGATGGCGGCTGGGGCCCGGGGAGGGTGGAGGGGGGCGGGGGGAGCGTCCCTCCAGCCTTCGGGGGCCGGGGCTACGCCGGGGGACCGGGTCCTCCGCCACACCGGGGGCCGGGGGCCGGGCCTCCCACCCGCCGGGTCCGGCCCGAGCGGGGACGCCATCGCGGGGCACGGCTGGGCAGGGTGGGGTGGGGGCTCGGTGCGGGTCCCGGCGGCGGGGGCAGGGGGCGGCGGGGCGCCTCTGGGGCCGGGCACGGCTGTGCCTCTCTCCCGGCCGGCTACCGCGCCTTGGCGGTGCTGTGGCTCGGAACCCCCGGTAGGGAGGCGCGGGGGGGGACTCGCCTCGCCGCCGATGGAAGTCGCCCCTGCGGTGGCCGTGTGGCCCCGCGGAGGACTGCGGACGGGCCGCCGATCTCAGCATCCCGGCACCTGTGTGCGCTGCGGCCCAAGCAACCTGCTGTGCGGGAGCAGAAACCCCTCTCCGGGCGGGCTCCGCGGGACAGGGCCCGCAGGGAAGAGGCGGGTTTGCATCTTCTTTCTCCTTGGGAAAGCTGAATAAGGCTTCTTAGACGAGGCACACTGAGGAGCCCTTTCCTTCAGTTTTTAACTTAGGTTGAACGCCCGCAGCCAGTGAAAACATGCAGCTGTGGGGAACAGGAGGGACAGTTGCTCTCCAGCTTTGGCAGCACACACGCGTGGTGTGCCTAAGGTTAGGTTGAATAGCGGCCTCAGTCCGGCTCCAGGATCGGGCTCGGCATGTGGTTGGTACCTGGCATAGTCGGGACCACTACAGCGCTGCTGTCACCGGTCTTGCACATGTTGTCCCACTGCTCCCAGGGACAGGAGGCCAGAGGATGTTCGGTGACACATCTCCCCCTGGCCACCGCCTTATCACCGGTGTGGGAGGTAGATCAGGGGAGGAGAGGAGGGGGGGAGGCAAAAGAGGGGAGGGGAATGGGGGAGACATCTGGTGTCATCGTGTCACCGGGGTGGTTTTAAAAGAAACATTGGAGCCAAGGTGGGCATCTGCTAGCTCCTAACCAGATAGCATTTCACAGTTTTGGTTAGAAGGTCTCACATCGTTTCGGCACCAGTCTGATAGGTGTATCTAATTTCTGGTTTAGGGCTATTAGGGTCACTGTGTGTCCTGTATCTGGACGGGAGGTAGTATTGTTTAGAAATGTTAGGGCAGAGGAGGGAGGGGGAAGGAGGAGGAATCCTTTAAAATCTATTTGCTTTCAAGAGCCAGTAGATATAAAACAGGCAGCCCACTCTGAATTAATATGTCTTGGGGTTCTCTGTTTTTATCCTCTATTTCACACACACATGCATACACATGCACACACTCACATACACACACACCTTTTATTTTGTTCTGCCTTTGCCACAGTGTATAAAGCCCTATTGAGACATGTAGGCGTGATGTGTAAACCGGATTAGCAGTATGAAAGAAAGACATACAATGAGCCTGAATTGTTTTACTACCTTTTCATTTCTCACGCCTATATCTCTAATAAATTTGTTGCTCCAGCAGAGGGTCAAAGAGATCGTGTCGCTCAGCTTTTTTTTCTGCAAGACCCGATGGCAGAGATCACAAAAATGAATGCCCTGCCTCCTTCCAAACGCAAGACTTGAGCTGTATCTTTACACAGACCCGGTGCTGTCCAGACTGGCTAAAAATTGTTGCAGTGTAACTTTCCCCTCTCTATGCATATTAACGTCCTGCAAGTGGCAGGGCATTTTGCCAGGAAAAGAATCTGTTTTGACGACGGCTTGGCCTTGTAGAGCTAAAGGCCCTCGTGGAATATGACCGGTCTGCTAGGGCTGGGATGCCCTCCGGCTTTTGGAGGGAGAGGGGCTGCAGCTCCCGCCGCTGTCCTCCGCAGCTCCCCGGGCGCTCTGGGGCTCTGCGCTTCCCCCGGGAGCCTGCTGCAGCGCGGGAGGAGCACAGAACCCCCGGAGGCTCCTCTGGTGGCACATTTCCCCGCAGCCCTCCGCGGAAGAAAATGCCAGCGCTCCTGGGTTGGTGCTGTAGATCCCTCATTTGCTCCTTTGTGGCTTGCAGAGCGGCTTTCCATTAAAGGAGATCAGGGGTAATTAGCCGCATTATTTTGACAAGCTGGCTCGAGCAGTTCCCTTTCTTCCAGGGCTGAGGAGGGGGAGAGGGCTCGCTCCCGTGCCACCGCCTCCTTCCCCAGGCGCGGGCGCTGCGCAGCGGCGCTGCCCCGCAGAGCGGCTCCCCGCAGAGCGGTTCCCCGCGGCGCGCCGCCGCCGGCCTGCAGCCCCCGCCCGCCCGCGGCCCGGTGGGGCACCGAGCGGCAGCGGGGGGCCTCGGGCTGCACGGCAAGACCCGGTGAAGGTGCTGCCCTGTGGCTGTGCTGATGTCCGGAGGCCACTAGTGTCAGGCGTTGCGTGTGGAGCTCGGGGCCGAGGCGGAGCTGTGCCCTCGAGCAATGGAAAACGTGCCGTGAGAGACAAAAATCTGAGGATAGACAAAATCAGGTTATTTTCCCCCCAAGTTGCTCTTCTGCCAGGGTCAGTTCTTTTGTTGCCCCTACAAAAGGAAGCCAAAGCACTGGAGTTTCATTTCTGCGTCGTTTCTTTATTGAGGTAACCAGATGCTCCAGCAGCGCGATGCTCTTGGTGGTGTGCCCCACAGGCGATGAGCAACCTGGAAAAATGTGTTAGAGTAAAATTAGTGTAAATACCCGTTACCCATTGTTAACCTCTGTTGGGTTGATCGCTCACCTGGCTGGAAGAAGTGTGAAGCTCTGCATCATTAGGGGTTACAAGCACAAAGGTGGACCTAAGTAAGAGGCAGAGCATTACAAAATTAGGCTGTTGTGACCAGAGCAAAAACTTGAGATTCTTGTATGACAGCCCTGGCGGTCCAGGTATCAGGAGGACCAAGTATAAAAGGCTACAGGCTGTAGCCACTCTGTGCAAGGTGACACCTCAGGCCTTCACCACAGAGCAAGTGTGAGATAAGAATCTGTGGGACTCCCGTGAGTTGAAGACAGAAAAAGCCCTTGATGTAGAGGAGCAGTTGCACACACAGGGCATGCATATCACAGCCAGCAGTGCTTACAAATGTAAATAAGGGGAGACTGATTAGGAACAACATTATCGCCAGGAATGTAGCACGCAGGCATCGGCTATGAGGCAAACTGGGGGCAGCCACTGCTCTGACCACCCAAGTGGAGACTTTTACACTGACACTTCTTCCTTAAGGGAAAAAAAAAAAAAATACAGAAACAAGGCCAATTAGATCCCTGCAGTAATTCATCTCTTGTGTATGCTTTAAAAAAAAAAATTCCCTCCAGACCACAGGGAGAGAGGGGAGATTACGATAGTGCTTGTTGAATTTGAGTCTTCAGGCTGAGTTTTGGATCCAGGAGCAAGGACGGGTGCTGGGCTATTGTGTGAAGCATAGCAGGCAGGAGGCTGGCAGGAGGCAGGCAGGGCAGCTCTGGGGGCTTGAGGTGTTTGACGGGACACTCTTCTTCGGTTTTGGAGCCTGCTGGGAGGCCGAACCAAAACGCCTCTCCACCCCATCCCTTCTTTCTCCATCCCCCAGCCCTGCCACCCCATCAGACCCGTTCAAGTTGAGCAGGAGGCAGTGGCACAGTTCCGAGTGAGATAGACATCACTTTCCCAAGCGGAAACTTTAATTGGAGCTGGCCAACTGCACCCCTCCAACAGAAAACAGCCTTTAGCCCCAACTTCTTTAGAATTTTCTTCGCCCTTACGCATGCACCGACGCGTGCATGCGCGACAGGTCACTGCTCCCGGCAGCTTTCCTGGGGACAGTCCCGTGCGGAGCACACGGCCGGGTCTTCACGGAGGCAGGTTTCCCAGTGTGGGAAAACCAGAGGTGGGACGTAGAAGAAAGCAAAAGGGACCCTCGCACCGTCGGCTGTGACCCTGGGAAGCCGGTGAAGAGAGCCTCCGCACGGGCGGTACTGTGCGGTGCGCAGCCCGCTCCCGCCGGCGTCCCTGGCCCCCGGGGCGCTGCCCGCCCCCGCTGGCGGCGCCGGGGCTGTGCCTGGCAGCGCGGCCCCGTCCCTTCAGCCCCCCACGGGGCGGCCGGTGGCGGGCAGAGCCCCTGAGCCCCGGGGCACCGCCGGCGCCCTCCTCCCCTCGGGTGCCCACACGTTCTTCTTTCTCTGCCTCGCCCCCCCGCAATGAACGCACAGCCGCCGCGCCTCTCAGCCGCCCTGCTGGAGGGCAGTCCCCCCCGCCGCCTCCCCGGGCCGGGCGCGGTAGGCTCCCCGCTGACCGCCGCGCCTGTGCGCACGGAGCTCCGCCGGGGCGCAGAACCTCCGCGGGGAGCCGCGCTGGGGCCGGGGCGCGAAGTCCCGGGGCCGGGGGTAATGCGCGCAGCTGTAACGGCCGCAATTAATGGCTGATTCTCAATGAACAGAGACGGGGAGAAGCGGTGCCAAAAAAGTAAACAATCGCGTATAGTTCAAGAAGTGTTTAGCGCGGCCAGGCAGGCTGAGTTTCATGGACTTTTACACTAAAAACATATTAAAATTGGCTTTCCTCAGGTTTCAGTTAAAGAATGAGCCCTAAGTTGAAACAGGCTAGCTACTGCGTGGCTTTAAATCCCTCAAGTGTTGAGTTTTCATTGTGTTTTTCTAACTGGACGGAGTGGTTTTCTTGCAAGGAAATAAGTCTCCTCTTTAGTTAAAAAGAAAGAGAGAGGGAGAAAAATCTGGCACTTTCTACCGCAGTATCCACCACCCTGTCATTATTTCTGCAAGCCTGGGAATTCAGCTCGGACCTCCCAGTATTTGTTGCAGCTTGAGGCCAAGGTGCCTCTAAAAGGATTTCTTTTAAGGGCTTTAGAAACCGTTTAATGCTGCTTTCCCCCGCTTCCCTCTCTTTTTTAAAAGGGAAAAACATAATTCTGAACGTCGATCGCGAGAAAGTTCCGCGCGTGTATGCGTCTGCAAGCGTCCCGGGGCGGGGGGGGGGGGGGGGGGGGCGGGGGGAAGGGAAAAACTTTCTTGAAAAGAAAACGAAGAAGAAGGGGGGGAGGGGGGGGGCGGGGGGGGAGGCATTCCTTAATGGAAGTATTGCATGCAAAGAAGGCTGGATCACTTTAAGGCTCCCCCCTGAAGCTGGAGATGCACACACAAGGGTTGCCGGCCTGGGTGGTCTCTCTACTTTGGTGAGCTGTTGCTAAGCAGCTAATAATAGTCATGTTTGCTGAGTAATTTCTGCCCTCCCCGAGCCAATCGCCTCGCAGAAACCCAAGCCATCTGACAGCCCCGGGGGCGGGCTCTCAGCTCTTTTTTTTTCCTCCTTCTCCCTCTCCCTCTCGCTCGCTCTCCTCTCATACTCCCCCCCCCCCCCCCCCCCCCTCTTTATCCAAATGGAGAGAGTCCTTTTTTTCTTCTTCATCTCATCTCTTGAGCCGAGGAGCTGCAGCTCGGTGCTGCCGCGCACACGCCCGGGGTAGAGCGTCAGGCAGCCGGCCGCCCGCCGCCGCGGCGGGGCCGACCGCGGAGCCCCGCCGGCCCCGCGGCCCGCGGGAAGCACCCCGGCGCTGAGGCAGGATGGTGCAGTGCGGCGAGGCAGCGCAGCAGCAGCAGGAGCCGCCGCGGCCGGCCGCGCAGCCGTCCCCGCCGCCGTCGCTGAGCCCCGCCGCGGACAGCGGCTTCCCTGAGGCAGCGGCGGCCGGAGGAGGCGATTTCAGCGGGAGCGGAGGAAAGGGCGGCGGCAGCCGGGGGGGGGGCCGGGGGTCGCGCCCGCCCGCCCGCCCTCGCCGGGCGCGGGGAGCGGCCGCCTGCAGCTCGGGGTCCGCGCGCGATGTGGCAATGGGAGGCGCGGGGACCGACTCGGCCGGAGCGGCCGCGGCGGCAGCCGCCGCCCCGCGCCCCGCGTGAGGCGGCCGTGCCGCAGCAGCCCCACAGCAGCAGCGGCGGCGGCGGCGCAGGCAGCCGCCCCCGCAGCAGCAGCAGCCCGCGGCCCGCAGCGCCGCCAGCCCCCCGCGGCCCCCCGCCGCGCCCCCGGGCCCCCGGGCCCCGCCGCGGCGGCGGCAGCGCCAGCTCCCCTGTCCCGCCGGTGGCGGCAACATGGCCTCGGCCGGTAACGCGTCGGAGCCGGAGACCAGCAGCAGTGCGGGCGGCGGCGGCCACCCCGGCCGGGCGGCGAGGAGCGGCGGCGGGAGGCGACGAAGGACCGGAGGGAATCGGCGTGCCGCGGCCCCCGACCGGGAGTATCTGCAGCGGCCAAGCTACTGCGATGCGGCTTTCGCCTTGGAGCAGATTTCAAAGGTGCTTTCAATCTCTCTTTTTTTTCCAGAGAAACACGCTAGTGCTAGCGCTGTTTTTCGGCGGGGGAGGAGAGGGGTGGTGTGTTTTCTCGTGGGGGTGGAAGGAGGAGATGGAAATGAAACGGCCACCAATAAAATGCTGGGAAAAAAGAGAGGGACGTCTGTGACTCTTCAGTGCGGGAGAGAGTGCCCTCCTTCCCTCCCTTCTCGCCCGTGCGTGCCCTGTGCGTGCTCGTGCTGCGGAGCAGTCCTCCGCTTAAATTTCCTGAGACGGCCTCGGCTCGCTCCCGGCTAGCCCCCGGCCCGCTCCCCCTCCGCTTCCCTTCCGCTTCTCCATCCCTTCGTAGCGCCTTGCGACCCCGGCAACACCCGCTCCCGACCGGGCCGGGGGGAAAGCGGGCGGCCGTTTTTTTGGCAGAAGTTGTGCTTTTGTGAAGTTCTCCGCCGAGCGCCGGTACGGCGACTGCCTTCAGAGAGGGGGGCGTCCCGCAGCAGAGGACGCCTGCACCCCGGCGTTTTCTTCCCCCGTCGATCGGAGGAGAGGCGAGGGCCGTAAACAAATCGCTACCTTAGCTCTGCGGCGCGGGTCGCGCCGGTCCCCGCGGAGGGCTGGAGGAGCCGGAGCGCTCCGCAAGCCCGGCCCGGGCGGGGCGGAGGGACGGCCCCGGCCTCCAATCTCAGGCGGCCAAAAAATGTTCAAAGTAAACAAACTCGAAAAGCTGCCTTGCTGCAAGGATGGTTTCACTTCAGGGAGCGGATTTCTAGGCTTTGTAAGAAGGGGAAAGGAGGAGAAAAAAAAAATCCATGTGGCTGCCCTCTTCCGTTCACAAATATTGTCGTAACTTACAGATGGCTGCTCTGCTTCCTAATTCAGATCACACAGCGTCTCCAAACTCTATGGAAATGAATTACTTCTGATCTTACGGCGCTGCTCACCACGTGGGTGCTGCCTCAGCACCAAACCTCTGCTCGGAGCAGGGAGCTGGGGAAACGGCAGCAAACTCCTACCGACTAGCTTTCTGTCACCCACCCTCCCCCCCCCCAGCCCTTCAGGGGTCTAAGGAGAACAGGAAAAGGGGCTTTCTTGTGGCTGTTGAGGTTCATCGGATGTGGTTACTCCTGTCCTGGAGCCGCGGGTCTTGCCAGCACGAAATGCTTTGCAGCCTGGGCTGCTGGCGGTGTCTTGGGCACGACAGGAGCGTGGCGGGCAGCACAGGCGAGGGCGCAGGGGTCTGATGCCGTGGCGTCACACCCAACCCGTGTGTTGGTCTGGGGCGAGGACGGCGACCAGCAGGTACATCTTGGCCTGTGCAGGCGCCCAGCCGGAGGTGGCCGCCTGGCCGGGCGGTGGGGCCAGGGCCCAGCTGGCAGGACGCCCGCTTGAGCTGTCGGTCGTGCTCGCTCCTCGGTCCCCAGGGACGCTGCGTGAGAGCCTGGCCCCAGGGGCGCGAGCCGCCCCCCGTGGGAGGGCGGGGGGCGCTCCCCGCCATGCCCCAGGCCGGGCGCGTCGGGCGGCCTGCTGCGGCCCCTCAACTACTGACCTCTTCTTGCCTTGCAGGGGAAGGCGACGGGACGAAAAGCGCCGCTGTGGCTGCGAGCAAAGTTTCAGAGACTGCTATTTAAACTGGGCTGTTACATTCAGAAAAACTGCGGGAAGTTTTTGGTTGTCGGCCTCCTGATATTTGGGGCTTTCGCTGTAGGATTAAGGGCAGCTAATCTGGAAACCAACGTGGAAGAGCTGTGGGTGGAAGGTAAGTCCGGGGTCGGTCGGTCCGTCCGTCCCGTCCCCCCCCGCCTTGCTGCCGCCGCCCTCTCCCCGCCTGGCCGGTCGGGTAGAGTGTTGGAGCGGCGGAGGCCGCAGTGCCTGGGCGCGTACGCCTGGGCGGGGGGGGGGCCACCCCGCACGCCGGGGAGGGCCCACCGCCGGCGGGGCACCCCGCGGCGCGGTTGGGCGGCCGGCTCTCGAGGGGGGCGGCGGGCGCTGGGCCGGGGCGCGCGCGGCCCCGGGCGGCGCGTACCACTTCCCTGCTCGTGGGGGGCCGCGGCGGCAGGCCCGTGCACTCCACGGGGGGCGCCGGCCGAGACCGCCCCAGCCACCCCGCGTCCGCGCCACTGGCACGTCTGTCCGTGCGGGAGGGCTGCGGGCGGCGGGTCTCTGCGTTCCCGTCGGCGGTGGGAGGTGGCCGCGCTGCCGGGAGGCTCCCCTCCGCCATTTTGGGAGTGCGTGCGCCCGCGGCGGGGGGAGGGGGAGGGGGAGGGAAGCGAGGAGCACGGCAGGGCGGGTGCCTGTGTGTGGTCCTGTTTTTTGGGCGGCTTTCAAGCGGGGGCGGGGGGGGGGGAGCGTTTGTCTCAAGGTAAAAAAAAACAAAAAACAAAAAAAATAAAAAAAAGGGGGGAGAGGAGGGAAAAAAAAAAAAAAAAAAGAAAAAACCCAACCCAAACCAAAACCAACAAAAGGCTTCCGAGGCGAAGCGGGGCCCAGGCCGGCCGCGGCCGCCGGTAGCGGGGTGGCCGCGGGCGGTGCCCGGGGCGGGCAGCGCCTCCTCCAGGCCCAGCTCGAAGGCGCCGGTGTAGGTAGGCCGGGCTTGGTGAAGCAGAGGAGCGGCACCGGGGGCGCCGGGGCTTCCCGGGCTGCCGTTTGAAACAGACGCCCCCCTACCCCGGAGGAAAACATGGGGGGGTATGGGGTGGGCAGAGTGGTGTCGCCAGCGCTCCCCTCGCAGGCCCTGTGTGTCCCTCAGGGAGCGGGGCAGCCGGCCCAGGCGGATTGCCCGCCCTGCTCGGAGAGGCATGGCTCCAGGCTGCCGAGGGGGTTGCGTTTTTTGGTGGTTTTTTTCTTTTTTTTTAAATTTTTTTTTCTGGGGGCAAATATTATTTACTTAGCATCACGTTCCCCCCTTAGCTAGGTTGATGTGAAAACAGTTCCTTGATTGCAGTAGTTACTCTGGGCTTATGTCAAAGTTGCTTGCAGCAGAATTTGGCTTATAAAAGTTAATATGGAAGGCTGCATAAATACTCATTACTAAATAGCTCTCTGTATGTGCGTGTGTGGAAAAGCTAGTGGTGAGCACAAAGTTAGTGGCTGTTACGAAGGTGGTCTGACCCACCCTATGGATGAATTAGGGTATATAGGACCAGATTCCATCCTTGTAGGTAACAGCAATATTGAGGTCAGGATGAGGTTCATGGGTCATTTAGTGAGTATTGGTTTTTCTGTTTTGGAGAATAATGTGTTACCAACTGAACTTTTTTGGTCCTTGTAGTCCAGGAAACCAAAATATGATGAGATCTGCTGCCAACAGCTCTGAGAAACAGAGCAGGCAGTACAGAAGGCCATCCATAGGCAGAGATGTCCATTCAGAGTATAGTGGTCGCTAGGTCCTGTGTACCTGAAATACTAATGCAAACAATTGTGAACATCTGGGTTTTTTTGGTTGTGGATTTTTTTTTTTTTTTAGGTCCCTGTGACATTGTGGCAAAGTTTGGTTTGTCATTTTTTTCCTCATACACGTTTGTTGGCCAAATGCAGGAATATAGGATGGTTTAGGTTGGAAAAGACCTTTGAGGTCATGGAGGCCAACCATTAACCTGGCACTGCCAAGTCTGCCACTAAACCATGTCCTTAAGTGCCACATCTACACCTCTTTTAAATACCTCCAGGGGTGGTGCCTCAGCCATTTCCCTGAGCAGCTCCAATGCTTGACAACCCTTTCCATGAAGAAATTTTTACTAATATCCAATCTAAACCTCCCCTGGTACAACTTGGGGCCGTTTCCTCTTGTCCTATCACTTGTTATCTGGGAGAAGAGACCTGCCCCCACCTGGCTACAATCTCCTTTCAGGTAATTGTAAAGCAGTAAGATCTCCCTTGAGCCTCAATGCGTGCTTCAATGTCTCTCTTGTAGCAAGGTGCCCAAAACTGAACACAGTACTTGAAGTGTGGCCTCACCTGTGCTGGGTACAGGTGGACCATCACCCTTCTAGTCCTGCTGGCCACACTGTTTCAGATACAAGCCAGGATGCTGTTGGCCTTCTTGGCCACCTGGGCACACTGCTGGCTCCCATTCAGCTGGCTGTTGACCAACACCCCCAGGTCCTTTTCTGCCAGGCAGTTTTCCAGCTGCTCTTCCTCAAGCCTGCAGGGTTGCGTGGGGTTGTTGTGACCCAGTGCAGGACCTGGCATTGTACCTTGTTGAGCCTCATACAATTGGTCTTGGCCCATTGATCCAGCCTGTTCAGATCCCTCTGCAGAGCCTGCCTGCCCTCCAGCAGGTCAACACTTACCTGCCTCGGGCCCTTGCCCCCAACTTGGTGCTGGCTGAGGGTGCTGTCAATCCCCTTGTCCAGCTTGTCACTAAAGATATTAAACGGAACTGGCACCGGTACTGAGCCCTGGGGAACACCGCTTGTGACCAGCTGCCAGCTGGATGTAGCTCCACTCACCAGCACTCTTTGCACCCAGCCATCAGCCAGATTTTTACTTAGTGAAGAGTACACCCGTCCAAGCCATGAGCAGCCATTTACTCCAGGAGAATGCTGTGGGAAACAGCATCAAAGGCTTTACTGAAATCTAGGTAGACAACATCCGCAGCTTTGCCCTCATCCACTAGGCAAGGTCATCTTTTAGAAGGAGATCAGGTTCATCAGGCACGACCTGCCTTTCATAAACCTGTGCTGGCTGGGGCTGATCACCTGGTTATCCTGTACATGCAGTGTAGAGTAAGAGATTACTTGAAATGTATTTCAAGTAATAGTTTTGATTTGCTGCTGAAGCTTTTTACAGTTATTACTGCTGAATAAATTGCCACTATTTATGTAAAGAAACTGGTTTTGTATGGTGTATTTCTGAAAACCGTGGAGCATGGAACATAATAGAGCACTGAATTTTGCTGGAAGTAAATGGTTGCTTTAAAAGCATAACACAATTAATTAAAAATAGTGAAGTGAAGTTTGAATGAGTTTTAAGACCATGCACATTCCAAGATAAATGATTACTAGTCTGGCCCTGAAGCTATTATGGCTGAAATATTTACATAAGTTTAGAAACCCACCTGGTAGGCAAACTTTCAAAGAGAGAAAAAGAAAAACAGATCTCCAAATATCATTATTTCAGTTTTCCTGTAGTAGTCTTCCTCCTTCAGAATTTGTGCCAGCACTCTTGGCCTTCTCTGAGCCTCCTGATACCAAAGTGGCTTTCCTCTCAGCTTGTTTCTTGGCACTAAATGTTGTACAGTAGCTTTTTTTCTTTTTTTTTTTTTCTTTTTTTTTTTTTTTTTTTTAAACACAATCCTCCTCTGGCTGCTGTTCAGAGCACTTCACTTATTACTGTGTCCCCCACAGTGTGCTCTGCATCCATGCTTCTGTCTTGTATTCTGGCTTTCTGGAGTCTTTGACTGGGACACATAACTGTTTCCCCTCAGCCCATCAGCAGGTCTGTCATCCCTATGTGCATAACTTGCTAGTGGAGAATACTTGTTTTAGTTTCTTGGCCAAACAAATTCTGGACTGGCATTTTAATGACAGTTCTGTTATCCACAGCCATTCAGCTTTAGTTGCACTTCTATAGGTGGGTGTCCATGCATACTGGAATTGTTGAGACTGTTTAGCATCTTTATACATTGTACACCCTTGAGAGGAAAAAAAGGGCTTTGCATTGATTTCCTCTGTGACTGAATTTTGTTGGACACAGATGTGCTTTTAGAAACATCTATTCATAACTAGAAAGTACTCTGCATGGAAAAGAAATCATGCCCATAACTGGTTATGTTTTTTGCTACCACTCTAATAAGCAGTCTAGAGACCCTGTGTGTGAACAGCAGTCACACATGTAAAGTCACAGCCTCTGCTTCTGAAAGAAGGTAGTTTTCTGGCTCCAGAGAAGGTTCTGTTAAGTGGAGCTTGAAATTTGGCTACTTCAGAGCCTTGAATGGTGTTAATTGGAGCAGCTCATGAGGGGAGAGGTGGTCTAGTCTTGTTCCTTGATAATTTATTTCATGTCACCTTTGTCTTGGGATTTTTTTCCCTTCACTTTCTTCATTATTTTTTCTTCTTAAAGAGGTTCAAGGTCATGGTGTTCTTTCCTTCCTTTCTTGTTTTCTGCACTTTTTGCACTAGCTGTAGCTCATAGTTCAGCTTATTGCTTGGAATAAAGTGAGTGTGTTCTAATTGCAAGTGAATTAGGACTGAATACATATGGCAGGATGAGTTTGCAAGTGAAGATTTGAGCTATTTGTAGTATGGTTTTCTTTAAAGGGGCAAAAATAAGGTTCCTTTACTGTAGTATTTATGACTGACCCATCTTAAAATACATTAATCTAGGTGAAAATGAGCAAGGTGTGTGAGTGATGGAGGAGCCAGTATTTCCACAGATTCTCAGTTGGCTTAATCCAGCAAGATCAAGTGCAGGTTTCCAATAGAGGAAAGTTATTCTTAGGTTCTGCCTAAGGCATTGGTTGACTTAACATTAGTATTCTTTGGAGAAACAAAAAAGAATAGTAAAGGAACAGATCTTCCTGAATTTGTTGTTTCAAGGATACAAATTTACCTGAGTGGACTGGAGTAACATTGAGTTTGGTTTGGAAACAGTTAGCAGGAATTGACCCGGTTGGGTATAATTCTGTTCTCCCACAAACATGCACGTTTGTGCACAGCAGCAGAGTAGTACTGTTGTAGGTGTGCTTGCATGTCCATCACTACATTGACATAGTGCAGATGGCAGAAGAGCAGGAGTTACTGTGCTGATGAATCTGAGGTGGGTTGCTGGTAGGCTGTGTGGCAGTCTGAGGGGTTGTCTGTGATCACATCACCACATTTGTTAGTTTCATGTGGATCAGGTGACATAAGATCTTACTTATCTCTGAATACTGTCTTGCACTGTGTTATGTTCCTCAGTGCATATTGAAGTTCGTTGAAAGGTGTTTATCTGGAAAATTTCCAAGTCTGCTGTTTTGTTTGAATTAAGTATGGTTATATATTATGTGGTTTCTCAAATGTGAAAGTAGCAGTGGTGTTTCCATGTGATGGTCATCTGGGCAACATGCTCTTTTTAATGTTTACTTGTTGAAATGAAAGAGTATTTCAGTCCCTGCTTCTGTTTTGAAAAATAACATCAAATTCTAATAGTTAAGCTTTACATGATGTTTGTGGGTAAAAACATCAGGACAGTAGTTGTTATGTTCCCATGAATTTGAACTCCCTCTGTTTCTGTATATTGGAAGTTGTTGAGAAAAGATGTTTAAAGGTTTTAGTTATATAGGTGTTTGATTGTCATCTTTCAAGGGCCTGCTATTAAATTCAAAGTCACTGGGGGTCTCTGTTAGGTTCCATCTTGTCCATATCACTGTTCAGAGTTGGTGATCCTTGCTAAAAATGTTCATCAAAAACCCTCACAAAAACCCAAACAAACCAGCTTCAATGTTTAAAATTTCTCTTTCATCTGTAAGATGAAGGTATTACATGTGACCATTCTTTGGCCATTGGGAAGGTGAAGGGCGAAATCCTGAACTCACTAAATATAGTGGCAGAACTTGAAAGCACTTTAGCGTAACCAGGCCTTACCCATGTACAAAGCTGCAGCAGCCTAACGGTGTGCCCCTGCTCTACCTGTTCTGTGAAGGGCAAGAGAAGGGTCCTGTAGAACTGGCACCCCCTAAGCTGTAAGTGCATGGTTGCACTGTTCCTTCTGCCTTTCAGACTTTAGAAGCATTTAATTTACTCAAGACTGGAGAAAATTAATCTTCATTGTTATTTCCAAGCTTAATACGCTACCGCCAATGTCTGTTCCAGAATGTGCCCTACAGATCCTTGTGTGGAAGGGTCTCTTTCCTTCCGTGTTGAAACATACATTTAAACAGGACAATAACTTGGCTGCATCATTCCCCTCTTCCTCTCCTCTGAGCTTTGAGTGTGATCTGGCACTCTGGGGGATTTTGCTGCTTATGAACAGCATGTGAAGGCATTTCTGTAGTCCTGGTGAGCTTGGAGATTTCAGGACAGAAATCCTGGAGTGAAATACAACACCTGAAAGCAACATTGTTTTATCGTTGTGTCCTGATGCCACTGCTGCTGAGCAGGAACAAGGGGTACGTAGGCAAGCAGCAGAGCTAGCTCAGCTGTAGGGCTGGCTGCTGCTGGAGTTATGGTGCTCTATGGAGTGGTGGTGAGTGGTTTGAGGTCTACTACCAGCTCCTGTTACCTGCTAAGCGGGCTGACTTTTTCTTGTAGAGAGCGGGCTTTCTTTTCTCATTATTCCTTAGTAGACACTGGATTCAGCCAAGAATGAACTCTAAAAGTCATGGGTACTGAGACTTCCTTTCAACAGAGAATGCATTAAGGAAAACTCTACCTCCTCACCCTGACTCCATCCATTTTCATGATTTATTTTTTCCGTGGGAAGAGAAGGTCCAAGCCCTGTTATTAAGTAGTATTTGTGGTGGTTCCCCAGGAAGTAGTAATGCTACGTAGTGTATACATGTATCAGTTCTTTACTGCTCAACGCATTTAAAGGCTGTTGGGTTCAAGTGGATGTTACAGTTACACGTAACTGTTAGGAGGCTCCAAAATATGACAGCTTCCAGATGTATGAACCGACTGATCCCTTTGTTTGGATTATGCACCACAGCTGATGCCTAGATTAGTGCTGGCTGGACAAAGCTATGGGAGATTTGTCTGGTTTCCACAATGCCATGTTTATATTTCATTTGGATTTCTCCTTCAAAGCTGACCTCCCTATGACCTGTTGGAGCTCTGTCCACTAGGACTCTATAGTTTTAGTGTGTCTGCAACTGCTTTCCTTTTGGTGTCTAATGGAACATTTTGACACTCATGGATTTTTATGCACAATCCTTTTAACTTAGTGAATTACATGTTTCAACCTATGAGCACTCAGGTAAAACCATGCTTGTAAAGTTTTCTGCCCCACAGCTAGCTTTTTAAGAATATTCTGATTGGTTAAAACAGCGTTTTGGTTATAGACCTTGTGGGGCTGTTCCTTGTCAGGCATTTTCTTCTGTATATTGGATACAGTTCAGTCTTGCAGCCTTTGCACAGTGCTTTTTTTTCTCTGTAGATGATGGCGTGGATATACATGGTTCTGGCTGCTCTTAAATGAGTTCATCAGGAGCTGGAATGCAGAATTTTACTAAAAAGTTCATTCTCCTTTGTGTCTACTATACAATTTTTATCTGTTTTTTCAGTCATGCTTATTAATCTTCAGTATGCCTTTTGTTTCTTTTCATTTCTCTAGTCTCTCCTGCCTTGTATTATGCAGGAGGTCTTTTCCCCATGTGTGTTTATGAGTTTACTCTACCTGAGAAAACCTGAAGAAATCAGTAAGACTCCTTAAGGGCTAAGTGACAGTTCAGCAATAAGAAGTGCATTCCCCTGTCAGAAAGATAAAGATACACAAATTTCATTATTACTTACAGAAACTGTATGGTTTTCTACTGTTCATGCTTTACTGGGGTAACAGATTCCCAAGATGCTGTCTCATGACAGAAAACTCTGCTCTTGCAAGTATGATTTCTGCACTAAAAGTGCATGCTATCATACAATGACCACTTTATTTATGTGCCCATGAATCAAGGAGAACAGGAAAATATTTTGCTTCTGTTTTACATGATCTGTGCTATTTTATTATCCACTTAGAGTGTGCTAAATATGATCAATGACTACTGGGTACAATAAGCTATGTTCATCCAGTTGAGTGACTTTGACTTGGAATGATTTTTCATTGTACATTGCACTAGAAATAGATGGATTGGAGTTGCAAGGAGTAACTGAATTCAGAATTTAAAAATAAAATTATTTTTTAATTCCTTTTTTGCTGTGTAAACTTGGTTTAATATCTGTAAATACAATATACTCATTATTGATTTTTCTCTGTTATTTTCATTCAGCATCACCTCAGTTGCTATAAACATCCTGAGTTTGGCAGAAGCAGTAGTTTCATGAGGTAAAAAGTCCTTTATGGAAACTGCTGACCATATAGATGTTCTGATGTATGGAGTATTTTAATTTTGGTTTTTAGAATGAATGTCTTGGCTTTAACTTCTGCTTGGTTTTGGAAAAGTTAGTTATTTCAGTGCTTGAGCAAAATATATAAGAGGTAAGGGAATGAGCAGAACTATAACCTGACTCTTTCTACAAAGGTGCTGCTCCTTTAGAGAATTGTACTGAACTTAATTCCAGCTTCAAATATACAAGTAATCATTGTATATTTGAAACATCTGTATTTTGCTCATGTGCAAGGAAAAGCTGGTATTGTACACCCATATGCCTGAAGCTAGAACTGAGCCTTAAACTGTAATACACCCTTCATTTACTAACAAGGAGATAAATAGAAAGAAACAGCCTTCTCTTGTTTACCAGACTGATGCATTTCTGTTTTTCAGTCAGCAACCAAAAGCTAAGTGCAGCAAACTAGAAATGAACACTGTTAAGTCAAGTTGTATGATTTCTTCCCCCCCTTAAATGATTGCTTAAGGGCTTCTGGCCCCTAGCTCAGGAATCCTGCCCAAAAATGCCAGATGTATTACACAGTCAACTATCGCAACGTAAATAGTGTTCTGTGCCATGAGAGCAGGGTGGTCCATCTCCTAGTTTAACAAAAAAAAAAAACAACCAAAAAAAACCCCACACGCACACACACAAAAAAAAAAAAAAAAAAAGGAAAAATCCACACAGTAAAATAACACAGTAAAATAAGCCGAAATAAGCACAGTAGTGTTATTTGTGTTTTTGGCTGCACAGCCAGTGTTTTGGAGCTGAAAGAACTCAGATAAATTAGTGCTTTGGACTGGCAGATAATAGTAACTGAAACTGAGATGTTAGAAAGCAAGATGTGTCTTGGTTGAGGCTGCTTAATTTAGTCAAACAGGCACTTAATAAGTAAAATGTTAAAAGTGAAGGCCCTTGCTGACAGGCAAAACCTGTTACTTTACCTTATTGTGAACAGCAGTCTCATGCACATGGGAGCAGAGT